>NC_142890.1:18364333-18679166 GCF_054131105.1 Drosophila navojoa
ATTTCCGGACTCATTTGAGCTGCTGAAGTTAGCTTAGTTCACTATAATCAGCTTTTTACTCATATTTTATATCATTCTGCTTTCTTTTACAGCTCTTATCATGCTAGGCATGTGTCCTTCAATTACTTCAGGTTAACTTCGTGCAGCCCCCTTGTAATCTGTGGCTTTATGTGACTCTCTAGCCGCATTCTAATTAAAATGCGCATTCAGAGTCGCATCAAGAGCACTTTGTTATCATCAGCGCCGTCAAAGGCGACTTTTCAAGTTAATTGCTGACTGAGCTCTGAATCTCTGGCTGTGTGAGTCCGTCGGCCCACACACTCACTCACTCGCATGCAGGGGACACCCACAGTCGCTGGCTGCTCAGACATGCGACACTTGACACGTTATAAAAATATATATATGAGTTTGTATATGTTTAAAAAATTAAAATAAATGAGAAAATGAAACTCATTACCTCGACTGCAATGGAAAAAGGCGACTGCAATAATTCAAATGAATTTTTCGCGAGTTGCTTCGATGGCCACTCGAGTCAAGTCGAGTCAAGTCAAGTCGACTCGACTCGAATTCAAAGCAGTCGCATAATTTTCATTGGAACATCAATTGCAATTCCCGTTTCCATGCCCATTTCCATGTCCATTTCGATTTTCATTCCCATTTCCATTTCCCTAGCCAGCTGTAATTAAGCAAATAAACTGAGCAAACAATTTGAGAATTCGGATTCAAATTCGTTTTGTGCAATTGCCTGAAGCTCGTTTCAAGTGAATCGGGTTTGCAAATTTCTTTGCCATCAATGAGAATTGCCAATGGGCCATAAATTCTCAAAGAGTAGCACAACTGTCGCAAACGACCCAGGGACCGGCCAAACGACCGACAGACCGACGGACCGACGGACCGAGTGAGCTACCGACCGACCTTCCGTTCATTATTTGAAACTTTTCATGTTGTTTGCATAATTTACAATTTATTATTTTGCGTTATTTATTGTACGTGCCGCAATTTATGCATAAAAATGCCGAACAAAACGCTCCATTAATCAGGGGCCGGCCACAGTCCATGTAGTATTCCCACAGACCCCAGTCGGCCTCGACCCGCCAGCTTTGTGCCTCTCTCTCTCTCTCTTTGTGTCTGCCTGCCTCCCTCTCTCTCGCTCTCTCTCTCTCTTTCTTTTCGAAGCATACTAATTAAGTTTAATGTAATGCACATATGCGATAAGTCGCCGACTTACTCGAGATTATATCGAATGAGTACCTCTCTCCTCCAGCCAGCCCCTACATAATATAGTATATATTACACACACACACACACACACACATATGTGCTCATGTATTTGGGTGCCTTGTCAGCCGGCCTCAGCCTCAGGCAGTGATTGATGTGACGGCGCACACACACACATACACACGCTCACACACTTGGAGATCTATGCCATATTTGGCGAGCACAAAAAACGAGCTCAATCAAAGCCAAAGCCAAAGCCAAAGCCAAAAAAAAATCTGATAAATTGTTGCTGATGCTTAGTGGGAAAGCGTTACAAATTATAAAGTAAAATTACAATTTTAGCAATTAAATATTTGCTATAAGAGCTGTGACTAAGCCTAAGCAGTTTGGCCTCTGCTGAATTCGCATTCAGACTCATTTGATATAAAAACTAATTAAATGAAATGACTCACGATATTTGGCAGTTTCCTATCAGTCCATCGCACAGGCTTTGCTGCTCGGAACTGTTGTCCACGTCCTGCCACATCCCTCGGCTGACGCGTCTTTCGACGACCCTCATCATAATTTCAGCTCTTGGTTTATTATTATTCGCCTTGTTTTCAAAATACACAAACTGAAAACACAGAAAAACTGAAAAAGAGATGACGCCCCGGGCCCAGACAACTTTGTATGGGCGGACGCCATGTGCGCGGCGTTGTGCTGTGTGCTGCGTAATGCGATCAAATGTCAAGCTCCCAATTGAACAATATTTGTTATTTTCTGTTACGCTGTATACTAATACTAAAAGGGGTATATTGACATATATGTGTATATATAGTTCCTAACAAGACCTTATCCTATATATGCCTTATGCTTAAACCCTGCTTCTTCTTAGTTCCGTGTCGCCTTAAAAGTTTCCAGCTTTGACTTCTATGAAATTTTAATGATTCTACCTTCAGCACCTTTCGCCCGATTATTGATAGAGCGATTTCTACACATTTCGCTTATGGCACTCAACTGGCATTAAAGTTTTCAAAATTTTGCACATAAATGATTTTGAAATCGGAGGTCGTATCAGCAATAATAATTTTTGAGAACTGCGAATGGCGCACAAGTCAATAATATATCAAGTTTCTATATACGTACATACATATGTATATATATACCCTATCCATGCTCTTATTTGTGGTATATTTTTGCTCTTCTGTTGCGCTCTTGTTGTTGCTGTTCCTGTTTATTTCCCTCGCGAGCCAAAAGCCAAACAAACGTGGGCGCCATCAACTGGGCCAAGAGCTGCGCTGAAGTATTTACGGCCAAATCGGACTTTTGGCCAAATGTTTGCACAAAAGTTTTCGCCAGCTAAAAAAAGTCGCCTGGCGAATGCCAAAATGCCGAAATGTCGAACGTGAAGCGGGCAGCACAGAGAAGGGTCCATTTCAATTTAATTTGAAAACATTCTGGAAGCATTAGACATTGATGATTGCTTTTCCTCTGCTCGCTGGCCAGACTGCTGTCAGTCCCGCCCCCTCCGCAGTGACTGGGCTGAAGTTTATCTATTAAAATAAAGTCAGGCTCAGGGGCAGTGGCCGGGCTGGCCAACGGCAGCGCAGTTCTGGCCATGTCACACGGCCTGTTGCACAGCATTCATTAGTGGATGGGTGGGTCGACCCACCCATGCGACGACTTTGACATTTTTAAATAGATTTGCTTTTGCCTCCGCTCCGGCTGAGCGAGAGCCACGTCGACGCAGGTGGCGACATTCACACGACTTCTAATTACAGCGACTCGGTCGCCAGTTGACCCCTTGGTACCGTCCCGTCCCGTCCCGTCCCGTTGCGTCGCGTGACCCTCGACGACCCAGCACGTAGCGTAGCCCACATTGATTGAGCCAATCAGTGTGTAATTTCTTATGCATTTACTCAGCAATAATTGCGTTTCATTTGAGGCGCTTCTAATTAAAAGTTGGCTCAAAGTGTCGATTAACTTATCGAATAATCGACTGTCAGATTGCTGCTCCGTTGGCATTCCTCGTGGCACTGGGTGCGGCCGTTGTCTACAAATTGCAAATTGATTTTTATCGATTTCTCATAATCAGAATTATTGCCATGGCGAGCTACGTCGACTACATCAACTACATGGAGTACATGGAGAACATGGAGTACATGGAGTACATGGAGTACACAAAATATCAATCGTTGTCTTGTTTGCCTATTGCACGGGTTTCTTGTTTCGTATTTCTTGTTTGCTGCGCCCCCCTCGCACAGCTCCGCCAGCTCCACCAGCTCCTCCACAATCTGAGACTCTAGCACCAGTCGCCGCTTCAGCGACGAGAATTGAAAGTTGATTTTACATTTTGATAAGCATCCGCAAATTACACGAGAGACCTGCCCCGCGACCATAGACTTTGATGTGTTGGCATACGCCTATAAATTTCGTGATTATCAGTATTTTTTATTTTATTAAATGCATTTGGTGGGGCCGCACCCCATCCCATGCCCATATATAATATCCGACACGCACGAAACGCCGCCAAGCCAGCCAATTTCAGAGATAGACCCGAGCTGTTGTTTAAGGGGCGTTTTATGTGCGGCTTGCATGTGGGAATTTTCATTAGGAACTGTTATGAAACGCCATGGACACATGGATACACTCTCCTCTCCACATAGACATAGAAAGTCCATTAGACTAAGGAAACCTAATCTATATAAAACTACTTCGGCTGACTGACAGTCGGCGCAAGCCCTATTAACGGAAACTCATCATTTCCTACCACATTCGCCCTTTCTGGCTTAAGTAATTAGGCAGGCGGCAGAACGAAAATGCTTTATTATTAATTTACCTTATTCTAAAATGTTTGTATTTTCCTATTTACAGAAAATTCACCCTCCTGGCACACGCATCTAGTCTGAAAAGTTCTCGCTTGAATGTTGTTAAATAAAATGAAGTCAATTTGGATGAAGACGTCAATCAACAAAGATGAAATAGCGCACAAATTGGAGAGGATTTGATGTCAAATGAGAGAGTATATGAAATAATTTTAGAGCTGTCAATACTGCCATAAGAAATAATTAAAATACCAAAGATATTAAACACGTAGATAGATCCATTGTATTATAGATAGAAATAAAATAACAATTGTTGAGTTGCTAGATTAAATAAATAATTGAAGCTAAATAAATTAAGCTATGAGAGTAAACGAGTATAAGGCGTTGCAAAAATAAAAGAGCTTATATGTTTTTGCATGATAAAATATTCTATTTACACCAAGTGAACAAAACGAAAACTTTAAAACAGAATTTAAATAAACTAATTGCATTGTGAATAAATAATAATATTTTATTATTTTTCTTTCATTGCCATGCGAGCCTGACAAATAAAATAAAATTATCAATCAAAAGTTGACAAAAATGGGTATTATTGAAAGCACTGAAAGCCACTCAAGACTGCAAATTTATATGATAAATATGATAAAAATTAGATTTAGTATAATTCCTGAAAAAGATATTTTCATACCTTTAAAAAAAACTTTTTTTGTAAATGATTTGTAATAGATATAAGACTATCATTCTCTAAAGAATTTACTTAACGACCATATGCAGCCTGGGCTGAAATTTAAAGAGGCTTTTCTTAGCTCTTACGTGCGGTTGAGTTATTCCCTTAGGGTTCTTTGGCCCGATCAGAAGGAAGCTTTTTTTTTTTTCGTGAGCTGCTTAACGAGCATTGTGTGCGGCGGTGCAACTGAGGAGCCAAGCGAATGGTATTGGGCCAGGTCCTTTGTTTGGCCAGTGCCCTGGAGAGCTGGTATCGCTGGTATTGCTGGCTGGGCTAACGTCACGTACCCTCGCTATAAGTAGTTGATGCTTACTTCCTCTTGACTGCCTCGAGGTTCGAGTTCAGGTTCGGGTTCGGTTACGGATTCGTGTTCGTTTTCGTTTTCGGTGTTGGCCTTTTCATGTTCATATGTATGTATGACATCCCTCGCATAGGACATAAGTCCCTTCTAATTGCTTGCGTAACCTGAAGCGCTGCGGGGCAACCTCTTCCGTTTGCAATTCACGTTCTTCCCGCCATGTCCACGGCTCCACTGAAAATGTTCATATTTCAAAAATCGTGCTCAATAAATATTTGCCATGTGTCGGAGCCAGTCGTGCGGGTCGCGGATGTGGCGGAGGGACTTTTGTGCGCAAATATTCGCATAAAAAACGTGCCCATTCGAAGACATTTGCTAAAGATTTTTAGTTCAATAAGGAAAAAAAAAATTGAATTCAAGTGCGAAACAGGAATGGGAATCGATTCGAATCGCATCCCTTCATACTCTCTTGCTCTCTCCATATCTCTCTCTCTCTCTCTCTGTCTGTTTCGCTGTGTGGCAATTGTCATGGCAAAATGAATGCATGCCACTTACCGAGTGTGTCGCCATTCATTTGAGGAAACGCAACTTCAACTTCTCGAGGCGCCACGATGCATGATTGAGCATGATTGAGGGGTCTGCGACTGCGACTGCGACTGGGAATGGGAATGGGAATGGGAATGGCAGTGGCCTGGAAATTGCACAAGCAGCCAAATGATGAGTGTTCCCAAGTTTACACACACACACACACACACACATGCACAGATATACATGTATATATAAATATGAATACCCACATAAGCCCACTCATATGCGATTCACAGCTCGCCTCTGAATGGCTTCGTTTATTTTCAACACGTTACTCAAACAATGTTTTTGGTTTATTTAAATTTCTTTCTTATAACAACAGCAGCAACGGCAATAGCAAATACAAGGCAAGCCATGCAAATGCCAGCCCGCCCGTTGTATAAGCCAGAGCGTCCCGCTCCCGCTGATTGCGTTGCCTCGGCCAACAGCCTTGCCCTCAGCTCGTCGAGGAAGCCCGCGTTAAGTAAACATTTGAATTTTACATTAAAGGCGGGCGGTAAAACAACATGAAATAAAAGTAGGGGAACAAAACAGAAAAAACAAAAAAAAAAAAACGGGAAAGCAGAAAAAAATTCGCATTTTTCTTATTTAAACAAAACGGCGGCACTGTGCACAACAAACAATTCGCAGTTGCCGTTGCAGTCGGGGCCACCAATGAGACAGCTAGCCAGATAAAGTGGGCGAAGGAGAGGCTGGGGAGAGCCCGCACATACACACACACACACACCACACACACAAATCAAGATACAAAAACGCAACTAAAGTTGGCGGCATTCAGCTCAAACTGTGTGCCAAATGCAAACAACAAACAAAAAATCAACGAGAAAAAATAATATATATGTATATATAAAATTGAGGAAAAATAAAAATTCGGAAATTTAAAACTTTATTTTTTCTGAGCTTGTGGCTTCGCAAGCAGGAAGTTTAGAACAGAGCAAGAGAGAGGGAGAGCAAGAGAGAGAGAGAGAGGCGAAAAGAAAGAGCGAATATGATTTCACGCTCTGCTCAGGCTCTGCTCCGGTTCTGCCCTTTTCTTGTCTTGTCAAAACGGTTGACAAACGATAAGCGAAATGCTTTGAACATGGAAAATGAATTCGTCTATGGAATGGGATTGGGAAAGACTACCGTTACGTCAGGGCGTTGCCAGACGCAGCTGATTTTGATTTGTATCTAATTGTATGCAAACAGTGTGTCAGACAGCGACGACGTCTATCCGAAAGATATTCAATAGAATTTGGTTGAATAACCGAATGTGCACACATGTTCAATATATAAATACATATATATATAAAGTCGATATATATATATATATATGTACATATATACATATACACAGCCACATATGCGGGCGATTTGTTCGATTTTTGGCATGAAGTTGATAGATTACTTATGAATGACTTTTGGGCCTTTGTGCAGCGAACCAGTTTTTGTTTCTTTGGGGTTGCTTTGACACGGTTGATGGAATGATAATTGGGAATAGTGTGGTATTAAATGCGAATATAATTATAATTGAATTTGAGAGTATGTGAAATAGAGCAAGCAGTAGTTCAGCGTTCAATTAAACATACGTAATACCCTGTAATTACACAAGCAAACTAAGCTCTAGCGCAAGAGAGTCAATTATGGCATTTTTGCATTATTCAGCCGATAAATCGTCGTCGTAGTTCTCCCTGTAATCGGCGGCCCTGGGCCCGTGTAATTGGTGGGTCACCCTAAAAACCAATCAACCTTTGGCTGGTATCGATGCAAACTAAAATGGGCTCATGAAAATTACAGAGTCCGCTCGTCATGCGGTCGTAATTAAATAGTCGAGCTGCTCGCTAGTCGCAGACACGTCACTCTGCCTTCGGAATGGATATCGAAGTGGAAATGCGAAGGGAAATGGAAGTGGAAATGGAAGGGGATGTGGAAATTGAAGCCAAAGTCCGAGGAGCAGCCGGCGCGATTCTCAGGCATGGCTCAAGCAAGTTCAGCGAGCGCCCCTTGCTCTGAGCTGAGTTATATATTTTTGTTTTTGACCCCTTTAGTCAAATGGATTACGTGGCCCTTTTTAAAATGGGGCCGCAAATACGCAAGCCCGAAGGCAATCGAGGTCATTAGGCAATTTAATATTTGAGCAAATGTGATTATAATCGAATGGAAACAGAGCTCAGACCTCGCGCAGCTAGAGCACTTGGTGCGGTCGGGCGACTCTTGGGACTGGGATTGGGTTACGCGCTCAAGTTAAAATGAATTTTTTATGACATTTGCACGAAATATTAAGGTGTAATGGGTATTTTAAGCCGCAAACATGGCAGCAGCTAAGCTGACAACGGTCATCCGTAACCGCAAGCGGTAAGGCGGAAGGCAGGCGACGTAGCAAGCTGAAAAGGTGGAAAGGTAGGCCAGATAGGGGCCGACATACAGACCTACAAGTGCGGCTTACCACTGGATTCGTTCGGTCTATCTAAAAACAGCTGCTGCTGGTGCTGCTGCTGCTGCTGCTGCTGCTGCTGCTGTTGTTGTTGATGGACAGGAGCAGCCTCGTAATGCCAGTTCATCAGAGAGAACCCAAGCATCCGACTCGAAGTCGAAGTTGGGCTAATCTTCAGCATGCCAAATGGCCAAGTCATGCCAGCAGGGCGAGCGGCCAAATGACAAGGCCTTGCGGTGTAGATTTCTCGATGTCAGGTATAGTGGTTAAGCAACAGCATTGAAGCTGTAAATTTATATGCATGCACATACACACACACACATACATGTATGTATATGCGCATATATGATTACAAATATCTTTAGATGTTCTTAAGTCCAAGCAGAGCTCAAGTCTCATTTACAGGTCCATTACTTTCTAGTGCAATAAGACAAATCCAGCCAGAATTGTTGGCCTTAATCCGCACGCACACACACACACACACACACGCACACAATTGTCATTAAAGGCCACACAAAATGTTCGGCACTTCTCTGGGTTTATTTCACTGCTTTTCTTTAGGTTTTCCTGTGCAGCGGGCATTTGTTTTGCGTACGCCCTTTGGGCATTTCCACGGCAATGTCACACTGTGACCTTAAAATGTTTCACAGGCAAACAATAATGTGTGCGTGCGTGCATGTGTGTGTGTGTGTGTGCCTGTGTATGCTTGCTGGTAATTAAAAACAACAGCAACACGCACTCAACCTGTAGATCTCTTGTTATTGTTTTATTTTTATATACCAGCCATACTCTCTCTCTCTCTCCCTCCCTCTCTCTCACTCCCTCTCTCTCTCTGAGATTCTCCTTGGACTTAATTACACGGCTTAAATATTATACGGTTTTAATGTTCGGCATGTTGTTTTCCTGGCCCAGCCCAGGTCGTAAAAACGACAAAAAAAGTAGCAGCAGCAGCCTGCGTCTGTCTTCTGCCTTATCGCACAAATTGCACTTTTATAATGATACACTCCCCTGGCCTGGGCCCCTCTGGACAAAGTCTCTGCCAAAACTGACTGAAAAACATGTCCAAAGCTTGTCGCTCGTCGCTCGTCGTCTGTCGATTTTGGAGCTGTCGTCGAGCTTGGCGTACAGCGTTTTCTGTGTTAATTGCACATTTATGCTTGTGTTCGGAGTTAGCTTTTTGGCCAGTACAGGTTTCACGGCAAGGAAATTTCCAGCCAACAGCCACACCGCCCCTCCGCCTCCACTGATCCAGCGACACTTGTCAAATTGGCCTGGCCAAAATTGTTCATGGATAATTGTTGCTGCTTTTGGGCGCGAGTCACAGTGAAAATTGTTGCCAGTTCCAGTGCCATAATCTCTAGTTGTTGTAGTTGTTCGCCTCTGTCTCTCTCAGTGTGTGTGTGTGTGTTTGTGTGTTGTTTGCAACGCATGTTTTTTATGGAGCGACATTCGCACACACAAGTGCCGCCCATTTCCATTTGTCGTGTTTGCTTTGAGATAAGCGCCAAATTCATATAATTAGAGACGTCATATGTTGCCGCAAATTACATTAGCATTGCCTGGAAAAATGCTGATGTGCCACGAGCTGTGGCTGACCTGCCCAGTGAATACCCTACAATTCTGTCAGTTTGAAGAGCGACCGCAACTTGACTAAAGTGGCCTAGGACTGTGCCTAGAGCTCGTCCATTACAGCTTGATTGCTTCGATTTAATAATAATGAAGCCGCTTTGTTGAAATGCCCATTTAATGACTTGCACCCTGTAAAAAGCCAAAAATGAAAAGATAGAAAACCAAAAAAATATATAGTAAAGCTGATTATTATGAGTGTGCACACATTTAATGCCAGAGCACACACTCAGCTCTGATTATTTATAGGCGTAATTAAGCAAACGTTTTCAAAGCGAACGCCCTGCTCAGTCATCCAACTATAAATATATGGACAGGCAGATAGATGGATGGATGGCCATACAGATAGATAGATAGATAGATAGACTCATAGATAGATAGATAGATGTAGTTATAGCTGCAAAGCAATATCACGCATACGCCCCTTGGTGCATGCTAAACAAATAAAGGGCGTTGTCGCTGTGCCATCGACAATTTATTTCATTTAATCTTTTTTTTTTGGCATTTAATTGAGGTTCATTAATCAAAACTACAACAAATCGCAGCTACAGCAACAACAACGATTGCCAATGATTAGTCTGCTTGTGTTTGCCATTTCTAATGGCACCAAAAATATCATGACATTTCATTTGCTACACTTCGGCCTCCCCTTCGCATTCGCAACGCAATCAGAGTTGTTGTTTTTTTTTTCGTGCAATTATATTTTTGTTTTTATATAGGAATTTCTTACATATTTCTTGTCGTTTTTTTTTTTTTCGTTTTTACAACTTTTGCTCACTACGCTTTCGGCCTTATCGCATCATAACAATCATTTGCTTTATTGATGTCATTATTATGCCAACTTCTTTTTTGTTGTTTTATTGTTGTTGTTGCTGCTGTTGTTGTAAATGCCAAGTCATTTGCTTTGCTGTTGTTGCTGCGCCTCATTTAGTTTTTAATACCCTGCAGCTATTGAAGAGCACCAAGTGAGGTGTATAAGAACTGAGTAGATGTATGCTATGTATATACATTTTGACATTAGACAGACACTTAAGAATCTCAATCGAGCTAAAAGATACAGATACTTTTGGCTCACAAAGATATTTCTGCAGCTGAACAAATAATATGTCACATAATATGTTCCATCCTAAGATACACCAAAAAGATACGAAGATACTTTAAAAATAAATAGATAGCTCAACATATCACTCAGTTTTTAATATCTCAACAATGCAGATACTTTTCCATCTTTGAGATACATTCCTACTCCACAAATAGTTCTTCACTTTTGTGACTCTCTGATGTTCTTAAATCTTCCCCCAACAGATAACACAGCAATTTGCAGATAAATCCGTTTAACGTATTCCATTTTCAGTTACTTTAGTATTTTAGTGTGAGCTTGTTAGATTCTTAAGCACTTATAGGGTAGCTGCTGGGCAAACAAACTCGTTAGCTGGCACCTTTTATCAGGCGACCCTCGTCGCTGACATTATCAACTCGACTCACAGCCCATTATTTTTAATATTTACTTTAATTTCTGTCTTATGCCGTTTATGTTTATGTCTGTGAAGGTCGACGTTGGTCCGAGGAAACGCAAACTTAATATTTGTTAATTGCCCAATGCTCGTTTCCCATTTGCTTTCCGATTCGTTTTTCAATATTCATTTGTTAATATGATGATTATAATGTGTATTTGCTGTTGTCTCTAATGACTTGTGAATAGAATCGAAGCAACTAGAGTGCCCTGACTGTGTGCGTCGCGTCGGTCCCCGAAATGGATATGTAAATCTCACTTAATGTTCGCCTTTGTGAATGAGCTTGAAAGCTGCTATTGTTTGGCTTTGATGTCGGCTAGACTGGGTTTTCGCTTTTATGGACCTCTTTGTAATGCGATCTCAGCTACGGGCATTGTGTTTCCATCTGTTTGGGGTGCTGCGGCCCAGGTCTAGATGAGATCATTTGATAAATTAGACAAGTAGCTAACAGAAATTGGATTGGAAATCCATCCGCACTTTGTTGTTTTCCCTCTCTAGTCGTCTCTCAGCAAATCGATCCTCAATTGCTTAAGCTATGTCACTGCCTCAGCAGTCCATAAAACACAATTCGAGTGACTTGTCAGGTTTTCATTAATTTAAAACTTCCTCCATGAGGCGTCCGCAATGCTAATGCTCAGCTGCGTTTCCTGCACATCACGTTGCCCATTAATGTTGCATGGCGCAGCACTAAAGCATCCACTCAATGCACTCACTTGATTATCATAGCCGCACAAACCGCAGCCCCAGCACCAGCCCCAGCCCCAACCCAGTCGCCAACCCCAACCCTAACCCTGGATGGAGCCGCATTAGACGGGGGATGTTCGCGTTTCTTGGGATGTTGGGAAACATGTTTTTGCACTTATGTCTGTGGCTCACAGTGTTCTCTCTCCATCTCCCTCACGGCTGCCCCCGTCAAACTTTGAACCGGCAACAGACTGTCAAATGAAATTAGTTGGATTTCTGTTAGGCCGCACGGTACAAGGCCAGCGGCTCATTGGCTTATGATGATGTTCGCATTGTGTGCTCAAGTCTGTGCAACATGTGTCTGCGGCTTGTGGACGGATGGATCTGCTTTGCTCTGGCATTTGTTGGCTGTCTGTTTTATTTTGCTCTCCGCAAATGTCAACTTATCGCTCCACACTTGCCGCACGTGTCAGCGCTGAGATACTTTTGTGCAGCAGACACAATTAATTGCACAATCGCATTGGCAACTGGCCTGCCAGCCTCAGCAGCTGTTCCAAAAACAAAGTATATTTGTATGCGAGCATGCCCAAGTGTATATGTATATAGAAATAAACATGGTATACCCCCTGCAGGCTAACGATTTCCCCTTGCATTGACCAGCTACAACTACAGCCATATAGATACAAACGTAGGTACTCTGCGCCAGTCGCCGTCGCATCCGCAAGATGCAGCTACACTGATAAACATGGTCAGCAAACAAACAACGCCAAACATGCGAGTTCCGATGCGACGTCGGCCCATAGTTAGATATTGCCAACACACACACAGACACACTACACACAGGCACACATACAGTGACACACTAGGAGCCATAGAGCAACGCTGGCAATCATTTATTTGAAGCGTCAAACTCGTTTGTCTTATCTGATTATTTATATGTGGTTTTTTTATATACCCTGAAATTTCAGCTCGTGCGACTGGTTGAGGAAAATGCATTTAAAAAGAGCTGAAAATGTTATTTTGATATATGTATATATCAGCACAGTATTTAATAAAATATATTTTTTTAATTTTAAGAAAATTAATTTCTCAACAGCTGAAATGTTTGTATGATAATAGTAAATTAAACAAATTTTTGTTGAATCCTTAAATTTGCCTTTTCTTTAAATATGTACTAAAAATTAATAAATTATTTAAATGTTTTTGTAAAACCCTAAATTTGCCTTTACTTTTAATATGTATACAGAATTATTAGTTTATTTATTTTTCATAGAGTACTTTTTATTTGTTTTTTGTTTGCATTCATTAAATTTATTACCATTTCATTTATTACCTTGCTTATTTTATTATTTTGTTGATTTATACATTTGCCTATATTTTAATTATGTATTTCTGAATATATTTTATATTTTATTTTATAAATTTATTTATTTTGCACCCAGTATTTTTAGTTTATTGTTATAATAAATTCATTTTTTTTTATTTATTACCCTACTAATATTATCATTTGATTGATTTAAAAATTTGCTTATATTTTAATTATGTATCAAGAATTATATTTTATTTTATAAATGTATTTATTTTGTCATAAATTTATTAAATTTATTATTTTATTATTTTTCTATTTTATTTTATTTATTATTATTCTATTTTATTTTATGCTATTTTACTTATATCATTATTGCTTATTACCTATTATTATTACTATTACCTATTAAATTTATTATTATATTATTATTAAATTATTTATTCTATTATTATTTATATTTTATTCTATTTTATTTATATTACCATATTCATTTTATTATTTTCTTGATTTTATGAAAGTTTTCACTAGATTTTATTTCAAAAAAGTTTTAATTCTTCGTTAACCGCCCGGAGTTACTCTTAATTTAGTCAAATCGAGAGAGTATTTTATATGCGGCTTGCTTAAATATTTCTTGGTGCCTGCTGCACGACGGCGACGATGACGATGACACGACAAGCTGTGCCGCCTCGTTGTTGTTGTTGTTGTAGCTTTAGCTGGTAGCTGTTATTGCTGTTGTTGTTGTTGTTGTTGTAGCGCGCCAACGCTGTTAGTCATGCGCCGGGGCCAGCGCTTAACTTGGCTTTTAGCTTGGCCAAACAGACGCAGACGAGTTGGCCAGGGAAACAGATGGACGGACAGCCAGACTGGCAGACGGATGGAAGCACGGTTAGACAGACGAATCATTCATTGCACGCTGTTTTGTTGTTATTGCTGTTGCTTTTGCTGTTGCTTTTGCTGCCGTTGGCCCCTCCGCACGTTTTTGGCCGCCAGCTCAGAGCTCATTCATACAGGTAGCCAGCGTCGTCGTTGCCGTTGTCGTTGTCGTCATTATCATTTTGTCGTCATCAGCGACGTCGGCGCAAATGAAACATAAAATGAAACGCCCCTTAATAGTCGCCGTCAGCCTTATGCGTATCTTTCAGATACAGATACATTCACAGACTACACAACGCAAGCGGCCCCGGCTTGGCACAGTAACCGTATCGGCGCACAGTGTGCGGTATCTTTGCATCTGTAAATGTATCTGTATCTGTGTATCGTGTCCGTGTGTCAGAGTGGCCGCTGTTTGCATTTTTAGCACAAGTTCTCTTTTTTCTTTTTCTGTGTTTTTCTTTCTTTTTTTTTGTATGCCCGTATTTTAGTTCAAATTTCTCGGTGTTTGCCGAGCGGCGAACAGCAACCGCAACTGGGTAACGTAATCTTCTAGATACGCACGCCATATGTGACTGGCTGCCTGCGTACTCAGCGGCTGCACTATATCTGCGTATCTGTATCTCGGCCTGTGGCTGTGTATCTTTTTGTTGTTGCTGTTGTTGTTTAGTTAGTTGCAGCTTGGACTCTCTCGTGCCAGTTACGCGCCCGTTTTGTCTCCGATTACAATTTTGGACGCTTGCACAACAGCCATTCGAATGCAGCTATTTTTGGTCGTAGCTGCAGTTACATCCGTTCGCCTAGGCGCATCTCTCAAGAGCCACAATTGCAAATGTCGCGCCACGGGCAGCCCCACCCCACCCTAACCGACTCGGCTCTGCGTGCCGTCTAATTGGCATAAATTACACATTATTTGCGCCGCGCTTTATAATTTAATTATTTCGCTTTCATTAAAAGCTAATTAGATTTTAATTATATTTTCTTGTCGTCGCACACATTTCACCCAATTTCGCCTTCGCCTTCGCCTCCGCCTACGTCCCCCTGTCTAAGTCTTTGAAATATATATGCTGCAAGAATGTTGCCTCCATTTGTGGCGTTATTTATGCGTGCCTTGGCCCGGCTCTCTCCTCGCTCCTGCTCTCAGGGGGTTGCTTTTCACTCTTACCCTGGCTCGAGCTCGTTGATAATACATTTTATTATTGGATTTGCGCTTATGCAGGCAATACTTGATCAGAGTGTTGACTAGCCTAGCCATACTAACGGCAGAAAATGAAATGAATTTCATATTAAAATGTGGTTAAAATATATTTATATATTTGCGTTGCATTCTAGCTGAGAGAAAGGGCTGACTGACTTTCGATCTTATGCAGCACCTGCTGCTCCGCCCTTCCCATTGCCGTTTGCCGTTTGCCAATTGCCAATTGCCTGTCAATTGCATGCGTTGACTTTTATAAATCAATTCAACTCAATTCAATTCGATTCGATTCGATTCGATTCGATCCAATTCACACAAAAGTGGCCTTTGTTTCGGTTTTGTGGCCGCCGCCCTTGGAGGCCTATTTCTTTGAGCGCACACAAAGAGTAAAAACAAAAGCAAAGCAAAAAGCAACAAATAAAATGCTTCATTTTTTGATTGGCTCTGGATTTTCGGTTGGCTTTCCGGGCCAGCAGCAACAGCCACGACATGTGACAGTTTTCGCTGGGCGAGCTTTGAGTTTTGACTGGCTGTGCGAAAGTATCAAGTGTTGCCGTTGCGGTTGCTTCTCTCAGGTATATATATATTTTTTTTTTAATTATTTAAGCCTGCAGCCGCTGCCAACTGTAAGCCTCAAACATGAATTAAGCTCGACGTGACGCCCACTGGCACGCCTCACAACGACGACGGCAACTGTCTGCTGCGACCTCAAACAATGTAATTCCATCATTTATACCAATTTCGCCATTTATCCGCAAACAATTCGCGAAAAGGCAACAACAGCAACAATGAACCGAGCCCCGATCCCAGCCGAAGCCAAACCCAAACCCAACCCAACGCAACACAAAACCCAAACTCAACTCGATCCGGATTGGATAGTCTCTTACTCTGCGGCAGCGACTGCAACAGCAACTGCAACTGCAACTGTGGCTGCTGCATTGTGTGCAGCTCGTTTCCCGCATCGCCGTTTGAATACCCTGCAGCGGGCATTGTCACAGGGCCAGGCTATGTGGCATGCAACGCACAGCGGGCGCCATTGACGCAACATTCATCTCACAGACACTCTAATACATATATATTTATGTATATTTGTGAGCCTTTAAGTTTAGAGATACCCTATATAAATATGCGAAAATAATACAGCTCTATTGACAAGTATAAAAAAAACTCTATTAAAAATATTTAGAATATTAAATGAATTTTTAGTTGAATAGTTATAAAAATAATAATAATAATAATAATAATTATAAAATAAATAATAATAATAAAGAATAATAATAATAATAATAATAATAAAATAATAATAATTATAATGAATAATTATTCATGGATGACTTTTGCTGAATTTTTCACTAAGCAACTTCATTTAAATGGAGCTTTAGACTTTGAGTTGAGAGATTCTCTAACCTAACGATTCTATGTAATTAACTCCCTCTATAATAATTAATTATATAATTGTAAATTTCTAAAATATAACAATATAAATATATTTTTATTTATTAATTTGTATTTATTTATTTATTTTTATTATTAAAAATATATTTAAAGAATCATTGATGGTTTAGGCTAGAATTCTATTTTTATATAGTAATTAGCTATGGCTTTTCAACTGAGATATTTATATTTAGTTTTGCCAGTAAAAGATTTTTTTTTTTTTTATAAAATTTTGTTTTACAAATAAAATTTGAGGACAAATATTATAATTGTAATTTTTTCAAATACTCACACATTATTTTTGCACTAAGCAACTTCAGTAAAATGGAAAATAAATAGAATAAAAGAAAATATTTGATATTTTACAACTGCGTGTTTCACTTAGAATATTAACTGAAATAAAACAAAGTAAGCAAGTAGCTGGTTCTATTCGCAACTCAACTTTTTATAGGGTATCTTGGCAACAGCGTGGACATTGCCGCCGTCGTCGTTGTCGTCGCCGTTGCCCGTCTGCACAATGTTGTGGCATTCTATGGGAACGTGCGTTACGTTCTGCTTACAAAACGGATTAAAAGGTTACACAAGAGCGTGCAGCAGCAACGGGCAACGGGGGCGGCGCGAGCGGTGCAGGGGTGGGCATGGCAACGGACACGGATGCGAATACCATGACACATACGAGCACTCTTGCGATAGACAGACAAAAGCAGAAGCTGTAGCCAAATCTGTAGCTTTAGCTTTAGCTTTAGCTAAAACTGAGTTTTAGCTGCTGCTGTAGTCGCCGTCGCAGTCGCAGTCGCTGTCGCAGTTACTTTGTTTGCTGCTCCCCCACATCTTCCGTCTCCATCTGGTGCTACCCCGTTTTCGGCTGCTACCCATCCAGCGTTCGCCTGGCACGCACATGTTGGTCACGTTATGTGCCATGGCCAAGCGGTGGGGCGCGGACTGTGGGGCAAGTGCTGCGGGTCTCTGAATTGCCACGACCAGCAATTGAGCTCCACTCCAACTTCGCTGCTCCACTCAGGCCCGCATTTCCCTTCGCTACTCTGCTCCGCTCTGCATTTGCCTTGCGGTTTGCTTGACTTGTCTGTGGCACGACATTGCTCCACTTGTGGGTTAACGTTGTTAATGTTTATATCTTGTCCCACACTCTGCGGCTCGCCGTTTGTCTTTTATTATCTCTTTTCTGGTTTTGTTTTTGCATTATGACATTCGCTGTCATTTCTCTTGTCATCTGCAAAGCAAATGCCGCAAATGCTAAAATAATCAACATTAAAATGAAATTATGGAAGCCAAAAGTATTAAAGCACGCAATAGCCAAGTTAAATCCATTAAGCCAGCTCCGCTTGAGCGACCGTCTCTCTCTCTCTCTCTCTTCATCTCTCTCTATCTCTGCTGTCTGCATCTTTGTCTGCGCCTGCATTAATTAATTAATTATGTGGCCTGTCGTCGACGGCCCTTTTTTATAGCATACCGCAGGGCGTCGCCAGAGGCGAAGGTCAATTAAAAGTGTGGTGCAGCAATTAGTTGAAGACCTCGCGTTTTGGGCTGGGGCCGTACTTGGGGGTACAGCACATGGCCTCAGACACTGAACAGCACTGAACTGCGCTGCAGAGTGGCGACTTTTTCTTTATCTTTCGCCAGTTGTGGGTCAATTAATCGTATTGACACTGCACTCAGACCGGGGCTTAAACTTTTCGCATTTAATTGATAATTCCTGTTGGGCTGTCTGATAAGGCGCCTCCATCTAGCCCACTAACTATCTATGGTTTATTTATAGTTGATATTCTCTCGCTGGAGAGGCATTGCCTGCAACACTGAAATTATTTTCCGTTCGCCTGCGCTCTTATCGCGCACGTCATATATTTCCAGGTGAGGAGGATTATGGGCTCGGAACATGCAATCCATGAGCTCTGCCTCTGAGAGGGCAACACATTTTATTTACTTTTACAGTTTAGTCTCTCACACACACTCCCCCTCTCTCTTCACCTCTCACACTGGACGTTAAGCTTCAGTGTCTTGAACAATTGATTAGAGATTTGAAAGCGTTTTTCGATTCTTTCAGACAGATTGGAAATCCTTAATGCCCGGTTGCAACACTCAACTGTAGCTCCACAAAAGTTATCTCAAGGACAATACACAGACACACACACACACACACATATATCCGCACACACACTCCGCTATGTTTAAGCAGCGCCATGCACAAGTAATTTATGCGCTACTTAATTTTGATGAAATAATTCCCATAGATATAACGACACTTAATTTCGCACATTAAAAATGCCATAATACCATGCCCGCCAACTCGTTGACGTTCAGTGGGCATGGGCAGTGGCAGGGAGAGGGCAGAAGGAGCGGGCGAGAGGGTCAGACAACATGGGGCAGGCTTTTCATGGGGCTTACTCAATGGCCTGTCATTCATCAGCAGCGCGCAACGAAATGAAAATGAGGCAAACAGACAAAAAAAAAAAAATGAAAAGAGAGACAACAACAACAAAAAACCAGAACAGACACAAAAATTTAATGGCTCATGCAAAAATGTTAAATGTCATATAAAAAAATATATATACATATAGATATACATATATATCCATAAGAACAGCGCTCGCAGCTTGAGGAGGAACCAGTTGAAAGATTTACATATTTACTTTCCATTTTCTATTTCCAGAACTCGATATACGCAAATTTTATATTTAAACATCAGATTAGCATATGTATACTAATTAAGGAAAGTATTGTCTAAACTATTGTTAGTCATCGATAAGCCGTAACAATCCACAGCCATTCATTAAATAAATAAAGCAAACCACAATAGAACAATGTACAAGTGCTTGAATAGAACTTTGGAATGAACCAAAGTCTGATTAATGATTAGCTCAGCTGGGAATGCCGGAAATACAGGGTATCTGAGTGTGCGCATTCATTTGACCAAGTGGGTCACACAGTGGACTGGACAATGGCAGACCTTATGCAAAATGTATCTGTATCTATTTATATGATCAGCATTGTGCCTGTTGGGCATAAGTACATATCCAGCAACAACAGCAACAACAACAACAACAACAGCGACAACAGCAATTGCACCCCCCAGCAAATTACATGAGCCGAGCCTGAATCGGCGGATCTACAGTCATTATAATAAATGCGAATTTAACAAAATTATGCGTGTAACTAAATCGTGCTCAGATGCAAAAATATCTAGATACACACAACTGTGTGTGAGTGTGTGTGTGCGTGCTATATGTATATCTGGCTGCCTGCTTAATATCTTTATTGTATGTTTCAAGCGCATAACAAATGGAAACCAGAGAGCAGCTGCGGAGGAGAGCAAAAGAGTGAGAGAGAAAGGAGGGGGGGGAAGAGTGAGAGGGCGAAAAAGACTGGGACCGACTGGAAATAAAGTAATTTAAATATGCGATGGTAGCATAAAAAAGTTGCTTTGAATTACTGCGACGACGCGACGTCGACTTTGGCACAATGGACGCAATTGTCGAGAATTTCAAGCTGCGCCGAGGAAGTTCACAGCTGATTGGCAGTTATTCAAAATATGCTAATGGACAATGACAGCGACGACGGCGACGGCGACAGAGGCAGCAACAGAGGCAGCGTCAGAGGCTAAAGAAGGGATATATAGGGCGAAGCCAGAGACACAGCTTGCTTCAACTGAGCTGGAAAATCAGGTAGTTTTCACACGAAATAATATATATGTATGTATATACTTTATATATATGTATATGTGTATATATATATTCGCTTGGCAAATGTGTCGCGCGTATCTGAAAGATGCCCAGATACTTGCAACAAAGGGGCGGCGTTGGCATTGTCTCAGCGCGCATTATGCTGCCAGCGCTGCGCATTATCAATCACCTGTGTATGCCGGCGCACAGGTAAGACACGAAACGAGCCCGTACCTAATGCCCGGCATGTTGCATGCCACGTTTCTTATTAAATCTGCTCAGCCAACAAAAAAAAAAAATGCTATCTTTGTCTTTTGAATTTCTTTTTCTTGTATATTTATTGTGTGAGTGTATGTGTGTGTTTTTTTTTTCTCTCCCTCTCTGCATCGCATTGACTTTGCCAGCGGCATTTTGATGGCTTTCAGAAATTACTCGTGAAAAACTTGGCCAAAATCGACAACAAAAAAAACCGTCAACTGGAAATGTTTGAAATTCTTATGCTGTGTAAAAGTAACATCAACAAAAAAAATGGAAACAAAAACAAAAGCAAAAAAAAAACAAACAAAAAACCTTGAGCTTATCTGGCAGATGCTTATGCGAACAAGCGGGCAAGTAAGTGAGCGAGAGACTGCAGACGTGTGATAAATACATCCGCATTACGGGCACTGAGAGCCTCGAGTAAAGTATCTGCAAGATACGAGCGAGCAGCAGTCATGTAAGCATTCTTATATAAAGAATTAAGCAACTCGGACAGCCGATACCAAGAGCTCCACAGAACATCTATTGCAAAAGGCCACAAAAAGCCAACGAGCAGGGCAGCAGGGCGCAGGGAGCAGGCGGGGAGAAGAGAGCAGATAAGCAGACATAAAATGCTTTGCACAACTGCAGAACACGTTACCCAATCTCTATGGTGGATTGAGGGGAGAGCGGGAGGGCGGACTTTGCTAAAATATTATAGGAAATTTTTGCAGACGCAACGGGTGAACTGGGTGAACTGGGTGAACTGGGTGAACTGGGCGAACAGGGCGAACAGGGTGCCGCAGGAAGCCAAAAAATCGAAAGAAGAACTTTGCGGCGAGTAACGAGCAAAGTAATTTTCTTGCCGTAACTAATTGAGCCGCTCACGAAGCCGGACGCACATAAATCGAACAATGCTGCAGCCGCAGAGAGAGGCTGCCACACGGCTGCACACCGAGATACTTAGCCACAGATGCTGCTGGAAGCGTCAATAACTGCGCGGCATTGTTTGCCAAGTGGCTGCTGCTCAGTGTATCTAGCCGATTCGTGGAGCGGAAACATAAATGAACAAAAGATGAATGGCTTTCGCAGGGCTGCCTTCAACACCCTCCGCCCCTCCATACCCGCAAAATGGGCAGCAAGAGCAAAGTCAGAGGTTAATCACAAATTAAGCGAAGCGCAATTAAAAGATAGCTACTGTATCTGTATCTGTATCTGTATCTGTATCTGTATCTGTATCTGTATCTGTATCTGTATCTGTATCTGTATCTGTATCTGTATCTGTATCTGTACTGTATCTGTATCTGTATCTGTATCTGTATCTGTATCTGTATCTGTATCTGTATCTGTATCTGTATCTGTATCTGTATCTGTATCTGTATCTGTATCTGTATCTGTATCTGTATCTGTATCTGTATCTGTATCTGTATCTGTATCTGTATCTGTATCTGTATCTGTATCTGTATCTGTATCTGTATCTGTATCTGTATCTGTATCTGTATCTGTATCTGTATCTGTATCTGTATCTGTATCTGTATCTGTATCTGCTTCTGGTGCTGCGTTTGGGTGGGGTAGATACTTTAATGAATTGTGTAGCAGCAGCCGAGCACTAACGGCAAATATATTTTCGCACATATTCGCTTTGAAATACCAAAAGACGGCCCACGCCGCTCAGACTACACAGAGACAAAGAAAGATATTCTGCAGCAATTTCAGCTTCAGCTTATCAGCTGGCTGGAAGATGAAATGAAATTGTGCTAAACTACAAACAAGATTTTTGCTCCTCTTGGCTGCTGGCTGCAGACTGTTGGCTGTGTGGGCAGTAGACGAAATGACATCGTCTGCCGCGCACATCAACCGGAAAGGGGCAGCGAGCCAGCTGAAAGTAGGGGCAAGGCATACAGAAGATACTCACGGGCCAAACGTACGCCCACACGTGGCTTTCATTGTCCGGCAACGGCTGTGGCTATGCCCCGCAGCGGTTGATCGCTCGCCTCGCCAGCCATCCAGACAGCCAACAACATTTGCCGCCGCCGCCACAAATCATTTCCAAGTGCCAAAAAGCGGCAGCAACAACAATTCCGCAATACGCGGCATTAGGCTAGGGGGCGGCAACATTAGAACGCACGCAATTCTCTGTCCAAATCAGATAAAAAACATTCGTATACTTGGCATAAGTACTATATAGACAATATACAGATATACATATATTATATGAGATGAGTAAACATGCCACATTTTTAAGAACAATTTCTTGACTGCGTCTATTTGTCCAAGCAGTCAACGAACAACTTTGTTCGCATAATGAGAAAAACAAAATATTTCAAGAGAAAATTAAAATAAATATTTCAATTTCGTTTGAACTATGAATAGTGAAAAAACACATTAAAAGTAATTTTGTAATAAAAATTCCATTAAAATGAGTTCTATTCGCAACAGATTTGATTGAGTTAATGATTTCTCGGAATCCTCTTAGCACCTAATCATCTACAAACATCAAGTGTTAGGAAATCCCCCCTTCCAAATACTGAAAATGGATTTTATACTTCAATCAGTCCACTTTTTATACATATACACTCTGAGTAATTCAGCTCCACAGAATGTCAATTTCGAGTTGAAAACAATTTCAGCTGTTTGCGCCCAATTGTTAAACTCGATTTCAAATATTGCACAACATTTAATGCGCACTTTAAACTGAGCCCCCATATCATTATCCAGCGCCCCACATTGATCGATACGTGCCCAAAAACAAAAACTACAGTGGAGAAAAAAAAAACCCCAGCGAGTATTAAAATTGTTGTCATATTTATTTACAAAATACATTCCAAATATTTGCATATGCATGTGGCAAAAAAAAAAAACACAAAAAGCAAAACAAAAAGAATTGTATAATATATAATATCATATTTAAATGCGCTTAAGCCAGCTTTTAATGAAATGTAAGCGGCACACACACACACACATACGTCTATCTATATATCTACATGTATGTATGTATATGTGTGATTGTCTATATGTATTTGTAAATGGCAATCGATTTGAGTTTCAGAGTTTCACCTTCGCGGCGCGTGAGACCTTTCATGAGAGACGGCGGACGCAAATGATTTATAATTAAATATTTTATAATTATCAGCAACAAAATGAAAAATAAATAAAATTCCGAAAAAAGAAATAGCAATTCAAGCAACAAGAAATCTGAAATCTGAAATAAACACAAACTTGTTGAAAATTTATGCTGAACCAAAATTTAATTAAATGATTCAACAATTTTCGTGCTGTGGCTTCAATTTTATATATATATATATATATATATATATATATATATATATATACATACATATATACATATAAATACTTGTTTTCTTTTTTTCTTGGTAATTTTGTTGCCTTAATTATAAAACGCTTTGGCTTGTAATTAGGAAGCTCTTTGCGTTCCGCTGCTAATAAAAAATATCGACAAACTGCAGTCGAGTTGTTAATTAAGTTGGCCGTAAAACTGAAAATTCAATTCGTTTGAGTGCAATGTGCAAATAATTATATTATTTAAATTGTGTGCACAACAGATTAAATGGAACACACATCAGGAGAAAAACATATAAATCGTGCCACACAAAAATGTCGCACAATATTGAAAATTAAATCAGCTGCCAGCTGAGGGAATGCCACACTCGGGATGAATAAATATCGGCAAAATTAGTGGAGCATGGCTAACAAATACTCTTCAATGCCAACTATCTAAAGGTTAGCAAACAGTTTGTCCAAATGGAATTAGATATAGAATATAATAGATTTTTAAGCTCCAGGATGATAAAGGTTCGTATAGCTCTGAACTAAAAGCTATACATAATGGTATATAAGATATAAGTATATTCAACTCTCCACCAGATCTATTTTATCTTAGAGATTCAGCTAAGCCTACAATCATTTCATAACTTTTTCTTAGCCATTTTTCCATTGGCAGCTGTTTATGAAAAGCAGCTCGGCCATATTATTTTCATAAGCAATTAAAGTTTGCCCCGTCATGGCTAAATCATTTTTTGGTAGCACAAACTGTTGGCACCATCATTGTAATGGTATTAAGCAAAAGCGGCACAATTATTATTATTTCGCGGCTCAACAGGCCCTGGCTCAGGCCCAGACCCTGTGCACCGGGTCTCTTGAGAAATAGAGAAAACTTTAAATGAGAGGGGGCCTCTCGGTATGGCAGTCGAGTTGTACGCCTGCCTGGCCGCAAAAGATTTCAGCTAACAATTTGTATTTGGTTTGGAAATTTGTATTCAGACGTTAATTGGCTTTGCTCATTAGCGTGTTTTTATTTTTTTTTTTCTTTAATGCTATTAACTTTATTTGCTGTTTATTTTATTAGTAATATGGCGTTGTATTTCCTGCGGCCAGAGGTCTCGCATTGCCCCCATGGTAAGCCCCCCTCCTCCACCCAGTTCGCTTGTCGACTAATGCGATTGTTATGCCTCGAGTCACCTGAAGTCGCCCGTGAGGCATGCCAATCGCATGATTGATAAGCAGCTGCTCTTGATAGCCATCAATTGTCAGCTCATTTTTAGGCAATACACACGCACACACGCTACAGTGAGCATTTGTATCTGTGTGCCATTTCCATAGACATTGCCAATGAATTTCAACTAAGCTGCATTAATCACTCACCAAATGGGTCCAAATTGTCAGTGAACTCCATTGGCCAAAGTCAAGTTGACTGCCGAAATCGAAGCACGCAAACTTCATTTCAATATTTCATTTGTCAATTGCAATTGCTCTGCATATAGAAATTGGGATTACACTCGGCGAAATCATGCACGCAATTCGAGATTTGAATACCCGAATATATTTTATAATATATCAATTTTATATATATTTTAACAAAAATTTATGCTCAGCTTTAATCAAAGATATTCTTATAAATATTGCTTTGCCATAGCTTCACTCTATTTCTATTACTTCCTCTGTCTCTCTCTCGCTCTCTTTGTCTTAATTTGAGATATGTCAATTTTAGCTGAGGGAAAACCGTTGGCCTGGCCAAACATTACCAAGCAAGCTCTTCCTGCCGCGCCACAGAGCCATACTTAGCAGCGCATAGCTCTTAGCTCTCATTCACTTATGGGGTGTGCAGCAACAACTTGCAACAGCAACAGCAACATCAACAGCAACAACAGTTGGCCCGGTCGGTCGCATGCATGTCGAAAGTAATAATTTTATATATGGCACGACAAACATACTTCTACTTATCGGCGATGTGCGTGCGTCGTGTCGTTGTTGTTGTTGTTATGGTTGTCGTTGTTGTTGCTGTTGCTGTTGTTACTGTTGTCGTTGTCGTCTCTGTGTGTTCCTTTTGAAGTGCACAGCATGTTAAATTCGTAAAATTCATTAAGATTCCGTTGCCGATGCGAGTCAGCGTCGCTGATGTTGAAAACTACCAAGAGCCAAGAGGCCCACAGCCAACAACAACAACAGCAAAAACGGCAGCAACAACGAGCAAACAACCCACAGAGCGAAAGACCCACAGACATTGTCGAAGGCGACAATGTTGTTTGCCATTGTTGTTGCTGTTGTTGCTGTCGCTGCCTCTGCGGCCTCTGCTGCTGCTGCTGCTGCTGCTGCTGCTGTCGTTGCTGCTGGCAGCAGGCTGCAGTTGCTGCTGGTCGTGCTACGTAAAAAAGCATTTGAAACAAACTCAATTATGCCCGGTGCAGTGCACACAACCAACTTACACACACACACACACTCACACACACCTTCACTGATATCGAACGACTGTCGAGTGTGACTGTGACTAAAATGCGGTCACATTGTTTGCCAGCTCACGTCGCAGTCTCATCTGTGCCTGGCAAGCAACACCCCAAGACCTCCTTTTCTACATCTACTTACCGCCGCCCCGTCCCGCCCCGTCCCGTCCCGTCCCGCTACTAGCCCGGCGCATATGCGACTTAACCCTTGAAAGTAATACGTATTTTGCGCAATTTCGTTAACCCGCATTTGTCACGCATTTTACAGCAGCTCAGTCAAGTGTAGCCCAGTGGCCACGCCCCTTAGCCTACCGTTTTTGCAGCCAGGTGTGTGGGTGTTTACTCTGCTTGACTAGGCAGACAACTGCTCTAATGAGCAGCCCACACTCTCGACAACCGACAGCCGACAGCCGACACTAGACTCTCGACTCTTCACGTTCGCCTATCAGCTCGGGGCATGACTCCGTTGCAAGCTCTGTAATTCACATTGACAGTCAATTTACCTGCCTAACAAGCATTTCCTGACTCTCTCTCTCGCTCTCTCTCACTCTCTGGGGCATTTCCTGGCAACAGCAGCAGCTGCCGAGACGCATCTCGCATAAATTCCCATTCGGCTGATTTATAAAAATGAACAACGCCCCAAAAAAGCAGGCAACTAATAAATATTCATGGAGTGCTCTTTCGATATCTTTCGATTCCTTGAAAACACAAAGAAGAAACTATTGATTAAAAACAATCAAAATGCCGCTAGCTAAGCGACTCGGTCCATGTGGCATGTGGCAAGTGGCCAGTGGCAAAGCAAAGCAATTCTCGACAATGGCGCCTTAATGATCTTTTCTTTCCAGGCACGACCCGAGAACCCAGCAATCAAAATCGTAGTAATAATAATAAAAATAATAATACAATTACCGATGCGGATCGCAGGGGCCTGCGGCGCCGTCTGGCTGAAGGTGTGACCAGGCACTAATTAGATTCGAATCGAACGTCTCGAGGCAGCGCAGCGCCTAGACGTTCCCTCAGTGCGCCTGGAATAACCCCATTTGCTCATAAATTAAGCGTAATTAAAGTATTTTAAGGCTTTGCATTCGGGCTTTAGCTTTATGACCGAAAATAAACATTGGCAAATAGCATTCCCGTTGCTCAAGCACAACTATAAACAAAGCACCTTATCAGCAGACGGCCGCCTACCCCCTAGAGTACTGTGTCATAAAAAGAGTTGAGGCCTCCAGCTCGAGACAGTTGCTCGAATGGCAGATACCCTGTAGGTTATCTGACATCGGAGACTGTTCAAAACATCCCTTCGACTCGTCCGCCTCCATTTTAATGTCGGCTCTTAGCCACGCTCGGCGATAAGCAGGCCAAATGAAATTTTAATGCAAATAGCTCAAATGGTCAGCAAGGCGCAGAGGTGATGCAGGGCAGCCAAACTCGGGCTGCATAAATCATGCGGCCAAGCCTTTTGTTCTAATGAAACCTCAATAGCCGAGGCCATAGCCCCCATCGTAGCGCTAGCCATGTCCGTGTCCCTGCCTAGGCGGCTTTCGTGACCGCACCGAGAGTCCAGGAGGGGCCGTTCGTCCGGTCTGCTCGCCAGGAAACTTTTATTTATGTTCTGATAATGCGGTGTCGGGTCGAGCGACGCGTCTAGGCAGCATGGAGGCGCATTAATTTTCATTAAATGCGCTTAAACGTCGCGCCAACTTATTTGCTTGTTTTATTTTTAATTAACAGTCTCAGCAGCCGTCGGTCGGCCCAAATGATTTATGAAAGGCCCCCCCCCCCCCCCCCGCCCCCCCCGAAAAAAAAACTACTGCATAACAGCCTGGAGACTAGGCACTTTAATTAATAAAACACTCAAAACAAAACAAATTGACTGCTTGACTGGCAGCACCTTCATGGCATGACCAAAAAAAAACCTAAAATAAACAAAAAGAAAAGTTATAAAAAATACACACACACACATGCTTAAAAAGGTGATGTCTTGAGCAAAAAAAAAAAAGAAACCGAAGCACAATGACTCTCCATAGTTGCCGAGAGCTCGAGTGGGCTTTGGCAATCTTTACAATGCCCACCTAAATGATATTGACAAAACTTTTCGAGTGCCAAAGAAGCGAGTCACACAGCTACAACAGCAACAGCAACAATTATATAGAGGCTCAAGTGTCTGGCACAATCATTCATCAGGCATAGTCCATATATATATATATAGTTTCCCTGGCCATGCGTAATCAGCTGCGCAACGAACCAAGACTTCGTCTCACTCATATGGGCATGGGTCTAGAAATATTTACGGCCTTTAGCAACTGGACAGGCACTAAACATTATGGCCAGAGAGCCATATATGCTGCCTCTTGAGGATTCGTAAACAGATTAGCCGGAATACCATTTCATAAGCCACTCAAAGGTTTTTGTTTTGCTTTTTTCGGTCTCTGTTTCTGTTTTTGTTTCGGTTTCTGTTTCTGTTTCTTAGTAAAACCAACTTGAGATTATTTCCAAATAAACAAAACTCGAGTTGCATTAAATCTTTGAATGGAAATTCCCTTTCCAGAATTTTTGATAAGCTATCGCCAGCAACAAGTTTTCCAATTAAATGGAACAAAGGTGTCATAAATGACTAGATAATTTGAACAAAATTATATGCACACACATATATATATATATATCATATGATATTTCTCTACACAAAAACAGGTCAATCAACAATTCTAATGAACATGAGCTCAATTCCACTTGTTGTCTAGGCCCGGCCCACGATTTTGCTATCAATCGAATCGAATTGAATTGAATTGAATCGGTTCGTGACGTGAGCTTTCGGTCAATCTACGAGTTCCCGATGGGACGTAGGCATTTCCACTTGACCAGCTATCAGCGTCATAAATCCTCCAAGTAAATCCACTTGAGATCGAAAGGACAAGCACTGGCAGAGTGGAGAGAGGGCGAGGGAGAGAGAGAAAGAGAGACGTAAACAAATGAATTGCGATAAGACAGCGGCAAAGGGGGGCGGAGGGACTCAAAGACTTAATCACACTCTCAAGCAATTGACCGATATTACGAACTGCCACTCACCTGATAGACGCTGCCTGATTATTCTGCTTTAATCAGTAATTAATTAAGATACTTTGCATTAGATAATTTAGACAGGCGGCCAACGGGTTTTACGAATTATACGTATACCTATGTGACTGTATATTTAAATTGTGCCACAATTTACGAGCCGACTTAATTGTATTTGCTTGTCAAACGTCAAATGCAGCGATTTTAACTTTAGCAACAGACTCCGACTTCGACTTCGCCTTCGAGCTTCGAGTTCGACTTCGAGTTCGAGTTCGACTTCGATTTGGAGCTCGACTTTTGGGGGCAATCCCCCACGGACACAGACATACATAAAAGATAATGATAGAGAAATTATTTATAGCCATGCGGGGCCTACACATTAGTCACGACAGATCGAGTGACGCCCATAAACAGACTCGCAGCGGTTGTAGACCAAGGGGCCGGCAGCGGGCAGCGGGCAGCACACTTGAATACTCTAACTACATATGTATGTATATAATCGCAGCTTTGCGAAAATCAAAATATGAAAACAAACCACAACAGATTACATCTGTGCAAAATATATAAATACATATATATTTAATATATAACATTTGGATTAGCCGCATTTTAGCTTATCTTATCAGACAGCACGAGGCATCCAGCAGCGCATTAATCGCTAAATATACACTGCTCGAAATCCTGCTCAAGCCTGCATAAAGTCCAATAAGCTATGTAGGTTAAGATATTGTAAATATATAAAATCAAAAAAGTTTTATAAATATTAATATATTCTTCACAATGATCTCCTATATTACTTATATATTTTGTGCAGTGTAGTGCACATTCGCTTTCTATTTTTTCAGTGTATCGCTCGCATTGTAAACAAGCAAAGTTCGCTCGATTTATGATCACAATATTTCTTCATTGCCTTTAATTAGTTGGAAATTTCGAATATGAACGCTTATGGAGCGAGAGATCTTAATCTGCATGCATGCATGCATGCATGGCGCTGCATTCGGTTTCATTGACATTCGTATCAGATATGTCATATCGAGCGATATGCAGTCCCTAGATACAAGCCCGGACCCAGAGCCGGGGCCCAAGTTCCAGGTTCCAGCGCGTCGGCAACTCGATACCCAAATCAGCTGCCTTTGTGCCTAATCACCCGGGCGCCTTTGATGTGGACCGTCACAGTCGCCGAGGGCTTTGCCTTGGGTTAATTGCGGCCAGCTCATTGGGTGGCAAATCAATTAAAATATATATATATATATGTATATGGCTACAAGTATTTTGTATTTTGTATTTTGTACCTTGTATGTAAAGAGAGTAAAGCATTCTCAGAATGCTTTGGCATTAGCTTTGAGCGAGACCTTCGTGTGCGCCCAGCCAATGCATTTAGTCGTGTCGTGTTGTTCCGAGTCGCGCCCCACAATAGCAAAAGAACTTAACACCTAACGCATTAATTTCCATTAATTTGTAATGCTAAATACCCGCAGGGCACACGAGAGAATGAGACAACGAATTGCTCATACACTTCAAAGGGGAACTATACATAGATAAATTTCAATGCTAAAGAGTTACCAACAGAGGCTTACCTTAGAGTCAACTGTCTTAAAGTACTTTAGAGATTATATAGAAGATATACACATTGCTTAAAGGTATTGCATATAATACTATGCATACCCATTCGAGAGCATTTGTTTAATGAGTATTCAAAGCAAATAAGAAATATGCAAATTTTACTTATTAAGAATAAAGTCAAAGCAAAAACATTGAATATTCCTATATCAAAAGAAATTTATGTAGATTTCAATTAAATTCATTCTTCATAGAGCTTATGCATATTAATTATATAAAATATATGTGCATACTCGACATATTTGCTATTTTAATTGTGAATGATTTAAAAATACTATAAAATATATAATATATGCTAACGAAATAATATGATGTAGATTTCCATGAAATTCTATGCTAATTGCTATGCTTGTTAGCATTTATAAGAATTTTGTGAATTCAGAACGAATCTCTAGATAATGTAAAACAGAATTAGCGTAGTCTGAATGAAGGATATACAGATTCTTGAATTGGATGTTAGAATGGAATTCCATAGAAATCTCTAGATAGATCTATAAACACTATTTACTTTTTGGCAACCTAGGCATTTTATATAGACCCCATTAAAGTCTTAGGAAAATCGTTTAAAATGTAACTATTTTTAGAAATATACATCATATAGTCATAAAAACATCTACATTTAATGTAGGCTTGAATAAAATTCCATTAAAACTCTATAAAGAGTCAAGTCTTCATTTATATTCAATATGGAAAACAAGTTCTTAATAATCTCTTAAGCTATACACGACATGCCAAGGTATATGTATATGTAAGTATATATATTCGACATTTATGACTGGCACATCTTTATAGCAGAGCACATTAAATTGTTTTATTAATGATTATGATTACGATCATGATTATGAGTATGAATAGATTAAAATAGCCAGAGAAGAGGTTTTTCGAGCAGTTTAGGGCGGGGCTAAATGATTTCAAATCAGCTGCAATATAAACTATACCAGAAATTATAAAACATTTTTGATATTCAAATTCGAAAATGAATTCGAGGTGGAAGTGAGCTGAATGCTGAGTGGGTAGGCTTTCAACGAGAGAGAGAGAGAGAGAGAGACAGACAGACAGACAGACGAACAGAGATGAGAAAAAAGCGTAATTAAAACAAACGTTTGGTCTGTCTAATTAACATAACAAAGCCGCAGTTGAGTCAGTCAGCCAGACGGACGGGACAGACAGACGGACAGACAGACAGGCAGACAGATGGAGCTGATTCATTTGGGCTTTAGATCTGGGCAGGAAGAAAAAAGGTCGCGCACGATGATTAGACTCGAACAGTTTTCGCGCTTTGCATGGCGATGTTTTTTATATGTAGATTTTTTTTTCTTACGCCTCGCATGCGTAATTTGATTACCAGCCCCGAATCCCTCGGCACTCTCTGGCCTCATGTCCGAGGCCGAGGGGCGGAAATTGCAATTAGTTTGCTAGAAAAATGCCATAAATTAGATTACCCAACTGAAATAAGGCGCAACTTTGACGCGATTATCACTCCGTCTTGTAGCTCCATTGCCAGTACCCCTCCCTCTACCCTCCACCCTCCAGCAGCACTTCCACTTCAAGTTCCAAGTTTCGAGCCCAATCTCCACGTAACTGTAGCAGCAAATAGCTTGAACAATGAGGCCATAATTTAAGGCATTTTGGTCGAAATCAGCCCCAGTCTCAGGCACAGTCCCAGGCAGAGTTCCAGACCCAATGCTGGCCCAGGCCCAGGCCAGACACAGTTCAAGATTCGTACAGCGAATTCAAAAGGTTTTTTTTTTTGGGGGGGGAATTAAATAAATTATTTATGTACTCGTTTAATTCCTTTTTTGCGCATTCATGATTGTTATTATTACTTTTAAATATACTACTATAATATATTATACACATATATGTATGTATTTCTGATTTCCACGATTCATTAGAGCATTATTGTTATGCCTCTAATCGATTTATATATGTATGTATATATACTTTTGAAATTATTTTGGTATTGTGTTTTGTTTTTGTGTTTTATGTATTGCTGCGAAACGAGTTCCTCTCTAAGTAGGGTCTGTTGGAGGCCTTACAAAGAACACAAAACAAAAGTTAAGTTTTTTATTATTTTTGCTGTTGTTGTGCGTGGCGATAAAGCAAACAATAAAGTTGCCATCTAAAGCATTCATAATTTAATTATATAGCCCCTACACACACATACACACACACAGCTGCCCAGAATTCTATAGAAAAGATCTGAGCGTTAATTTTGTGTAATAATAAGTTGAATGCCTTCTCGCAGTAGTTAATTTAAAATGCCATTTAGAGCTCTATTGAATGGAACCGAACAACAATTAAAGACAGCTCTATAAAACCAAGTTGTGCCCGAATTACTCATAAAAGTAAGAGTCTACTCGATACTCTATGTAGAAAGAAGAAGAAGAAGCAGAGAGGTCACAAGCAGAGAGATAAATGTAAATGAATGCTTACCTATCATGCACATGAGATCTTGCTAAAATTCGAGCTCAGCACTCGAGCCATATCTGAAATGAAATTCGTGAGCTCTTGTCACATTTTGCACTCGTGATATAGTTGTATATATACATATGCATATTATATATAGCTATATATATATTTCTGTATTTCTGTTTACTGTAATGGGCGGTCATATCACACAAGCTGTCCCCATATCATTTCCATGGGCATTCTTTGTATCGTATCGCCGTCACGTCAGCTACCCCAGAGCTTGATTCCACGTGCTTTGGCAATCAGCGCTAACCGCGAAACACTTCACGCTTTCGAGATTTCAAAATTTCTGTAAATATTTATAAATTCATTCAGTTGGCATTTATCATGGGCTACCAGCTGCATATGTATGTGTGTGTGCTAATTTCGGAGCAGATACCGAAGTTGTTCCAAATCATTAGACGTCTCCTATTAAGTCAGCATGTAGGCTATACGTATGAATATTAACTATATCTGAATATATATAAATATATTATGATACAGGCATATCAAGTGCAAAGATAGATTTTAAATAGATGACCATAGTAGAGATACTTTCTATAGAGCATTGGATTGGGCTGAAGGTATATACAAATATAGGAAGTATGAAACTTGCTATAACCTTAAGAGTGTTTCCACTTTAGTTAAGTACCAAACAACGTTCTCTCTCTCCCCCTTCAATTAGTAATCAAACTAGAGTTTGCCTACTTCATAATCAAATTATGTTTGCAATTTTATTAAATAAACATTATTTACTACCCGAGGCTCTAAGCATTGCTATATTATTTTTAGACTCTGATAAAGTGAGCTTGACTCTTGGTTATTTGGGGCTAACGTTGATAGAGCGAGCTGAAAATTCTCCACTCAAGCAGTTGATTACTTCACAAAGAGCAATAAACTAATGTAAGCATTTTAAGATTAAAGAATTTCATTCTCATTTCTGATATTGCCATAACACATTTCAAGTGGTCTTTCGCTTAATTTAAGTAGTACTAAACTTGATATGATTCGCAGAGTGCGTGATCCGAAGGAGCATGTTTTGTTGACCACCTACGTCACAATCAACTTATTGTTATCGCTCTAAATAGCAAAGTCAAATAAGAGCAACAAATCGTGAATGTCAACAACAGACAACAAGAGACAAGCGACAACAGCAACAACAACAACATGAACAAAGACAACGCACATACGTGCGAAATTTGTTGATTTCGTGAAAGTCACAAACTGGCATTAAAATATTTGTATACCCATGACAGCGACGACGTCGACGCTGCTTCGGGGCAACGCTGTAAATAACAAAATAATAAAATTCACAAAATTATATGCGAAGCTTAAAAGGCCCACAAAATGAAATGAAATGGAATGGAATGAAATGATATGGTTTGAGTGGACGGGCGAGGCGCTGCGCATTTCAAATCAACCATAAAAATTCCTTCATCAAGTGCAACAACAACAAGAACAACAACAACAGCAACATTAAGATATCAAGCAATCATCGCGTAATATTTGTTCATTGCAAAATCAATTAACAATTTAAGGCAAATTGATATTAACGAGTTCTCGCAAAAACCAGAAAGCCAGAAAGCCAAAGCCAAAGGCAAAGCCATGCAACGCTTGCGATTCCAAAACCGATTCGAATTTCAATTTCGATTCGATACGCCAAGCACTTAAAGTATTCCGATATACATAACTACATACATATGTATTTATATGTATATGTATTTACGGCATATGTAATTCACGATTTCTTAGCGGCATGTGGAAGCAATCACGCAAATCCATAAACATATTCCACAATTTAAATGCAACAAATTTCAGAGCAAACAAATAAAATCGTCCGAGCTGCTGTCGGCGCATAGCCAGAGCAACAGCTCGATAGCAACAGCAACAGCAACAGCAGCAGCAACAACAACGACTGTTAATAATAGCTAAAATGTTTTTAATTAAGTGCAAATGCCAGATTAACGATTACAAGAAAAACACGTTCCATTAAAACAAAACGCCATGAACAGCTGAACGTACGATTCGGCTTTCGCATTTGGCTTCATTCCGTTTCGACTTTGCTCGCCAACTGTGACTTTTCCGTCAATCACAGTCGCAGTCACAGTCGCAGTCGCAGTCACATTCACACTCATCACAATCACCGTCATCATGGCAATGTCTAATGCCAACTGAGATTCGTGTCGCTTGACGTCAGTCAATTAGATTTCTACACAAGTTAAAAAAAAAAAAAGACCCTGATTATGTCATGGCATCAGAGATTATGAAAAAATTAGTTCTAGTTATTACACTCGAAGAAAATATCAAGCAGAAGGCAAGTAAAGTAGGCTAAAAATGGGATTTCTTATATGTAGAACTTTAAGTTCAATCCAAGAACTTCACTGTATATGAAACTAATAAAATTAAAGATCTAAATGGACATCTAACAAAATCTGAAATATTAAAAAAAAATGCAGGCCAAAATATATTTTGTTCTTTTAAGTTTTAGAACCACTTAAGAGAGCTTGTACTTTCATTAAGAAGAATTGCGCTTGTTCCCTTCCATTCGTTTCACACACAAACTGGAAATCGAGGAGCCTCGTTTCTCAAGAACTTGTTCTTAAATATACAAAATCTCTAAAGATTTTATAGCCATTATTCCCATTCCAATTGTTTCAAGGCTCAAATACTTAACTGTAGCGAAATACTTTGAATTTGCTAAGCAAAGAGATTTCCATCAAAGATGCTTTCAGTGTCCATTGGCAACGTTAAGAAGAATTCGCTCAAAGAGTGATTAATATCGCTTACTTACTTCTGGAGGCATATTCCATTCACTGCTGAGAAACAAAAACAAAGCCTTTGATGAAGTTTGGCTTGCTGAGCATTAATTGTTAAGCCGAAGCAGGCAGCTGGTCTTAAGTTGGCCTGGCTTAAAGGAAATCTTAATTAACGCATAAACAATTTACGCTTATCTCGTTACGTTTGCCTTGGCTAAATTCGTGAGTAACTATAGAGGTAGCTGCAGCTGTAGCTGTATCTGTATCTGTATCTGAATCTGTTGCTGTGACTATCTGCGACTGTATTTGTCTAGCTGCTGTTGGCCATCACCTTTTGTGGTCATTAAAGCGCCTTAATTTTCATTTTGTGTCTGCCTGCAAGGGCCAAATCGCCACTCGACACTCGCCGTAGTTGCCATAGAAGAAGAAGAAGAAGAAGAAGAAGAAGTCATTCATAAATGATTAACGTGCCTCGCCGGACCACTAACTGGTCGTCGGTAACCTTCACACAGGCAATGCCAAACGAGGGCAGTTGCCGGTTGCCAGTTACCGAGCTGACAGTTGCCAGTCTGGCAATACGGCAATCCGGCTGTCCGGCTGTCTGCCTGTCCGGCATTGACAGAGACTTTTCCCCATTTCCCATTTGCCGCTTTATCTGCACGATTATCAAAATACAAGGAAAAAACTTAATGCCAGGCCATAAAAAAGACAACTACAACAACAACAACAACAACAAAAGCATATATAAACATAAAAATGATATTTGTGCCCACATGAGTTTAGTTTTTTGTTTCTATTTCGATGGCTCATACTGAGTGTGCAGAGTGAAGAGGTGTCTATGGATGTGATCTGTTTGAGAGCCTAAACGTTGGGCCATATAGCTTTTTCTAACGTTATACCTATATTTAGTTATCTACTCGATTAGCTCTGCAGCACAAGTTATTGGCTATAGATCATGTTGCCCAGTAATTACGAAGTGTTTACAGGGTATCTGCTATGCATGTTATGCTGAATTTTTAAATATTCCATAACATAAAATCCCATAAAATATTACAATGCAAAGCATTCGTCTTTAAAGGCTGTATTCTCCCTTCCTTTTCCTCCAGCTTCTTCTCTTCTGTTCACTGCAAATCGATAAATATCGATATATTTGGTCACAGTTACACATTACAAGCATTAGCATTGCCTCCTCTTCAGGCATATTCTAGGGTATCTGCCAGTTGTACCTACTCAAGCTCCCTAATTTCATGTGAGTGCGCACTAATTTGTTTTTTTTTTTTTCTTCTTCTTCTTTTTCACTTTTGTGTATGTTTTTCGAACATATTTTGTGACGCTCGGTAATTACGCTGAAAAACTCATTTGACGGCTCGCACTGTCACAATGTGTGTAATAAATCTTTTAATATGTAGAGACAAATGTATATAGATATATGTATGTATGTATATGTATGTATGTATATAATTTGGTGCCAGCGCAACGGCCAACGCACAGGCCAAATTGTATCTCATAGATACGTGCTGTCCGTCCGTCCATCCGTCCGTCCGACTATCTCTGTGTGTACTTTGTATTTTATGCCTTCAGTCAGCAGTGCAGCTTAGCTGGGGATTGGTTCGCTTCAGATCGGAACTCATCTCATTTCATTGCATTTTATATGCCGTGCCTTCTCCGTCCGTCCGTCCGTCCGTCCGACCGTCCGTCCCTCTGCCTGTTTTTAAAGCTGGCCGCAGGCAGCAGTCGCTGGCACGGCTATTAAGAGTGCAATACGCGACTGCGCCTAGCCCTACAATCATTATTCATCTGGGATTTGAGTGCGGCTAACGGACGGGACGGGCAAAGGCTGCTGTTGCAGCCATGCCGCATGTTGCACGCCGCATTGTCAATGGAAGGAACAAACAAACAATGAGCGAACAACGTGCATAAAAACTAAGTAACTGCGAGTGAGATGCGGCCGGCTCGATAGCTCGGCTAGCGGGGGGGCAGATATAAGATACAAACTACAAGATACATTTGAGGTACATACATATATATATATGTGTGTGTGTGGCACAATTTATGGCTTCCCACACAGAGATATTGAGACCGTGTGTGACTAGAATATGACAAGTCGTAAATGTCGCACAAATGCTCACTCATTTGCAGCATCTGCAAGATACATAGATACATCGACTCACGGCTCGCTGCTCACTGCTCGCTGCTCTCATAAAATCAATAAACAAAACGAGCTTTGAATAACATATCGCTCAATAAACATAAATTATAATTTATTAAACCTTTGCCACGTTCTCCTCCCATCATTTCCATTTCCATTCCCATCCCATTTCCATTTCCATTTCCATTTTCAATTTGGTTTCAACAAATTGAATTCGATTCATTTGTTTATTTTCGTAGCTCGCCTTGGGACTCCCTGCTTAGCTACGAATTTCAGTCTATTACGTGAAAAAATAAAAAATAAAATAAGATCTTCAATGTGAAATGAAAATTCAAAGCGAATGATATACAATTTACGTGTTGATTTTTGATGTTTGCTCATTAAAAGACGCGCCGGGCAACTATTTTAAATATTTTAATTATTCGCATATTCAAATGTTTATAACATTATTTTTGTTTTTTTTTCAGCTGCGTGGGCGATGCAGCGACACGGCGCGACGACGTCAGCAGCGGCAGAGGCAGAGGCAGCAGCGTCGTTCGCTGAGGTAATTTTAAAGCATTTTTAATTGCTGCCTTAGTCTGTTAATCGCTGCCAGACCAGCTGACGTCTGAATTTTGTTTGTTTGTTATTTTTGATTTCTTTGTGGGTACTACGAATGGCACAGAGACCGGGGTTAGTTCTAGCTAAAACTCAAGCTGATAGCCTCTTGGCAGCGACTTCAACCTTCACAACTTGCAACATCATTTGGAAAAATATGAAACGGGCACAACACGAATTTCAAGCGTGTGTGTGTGTGTGTGTCCGAGTCATGTGGCGTTTTAGAGATGATTGTGAAAACACTTCACTGCATTGAGCATACAATGAAAGATAGAATGAGAGAGATAGAGGAAGGGAGTGCCGGTGAGAGAGGCGGGGAAATGGCAGCCCACATTTACGACGAACTGCAAAGACGACAGCGTCAACCATTTGAAACATGAGCCTCGTGAGTGCTGATAATACTCGAATAGACACACACATACACACATACATGCATGCATACATACATATATTTATACATACATATATAGGTGCGGGCACAGCAAGACTGTAAGAGAGGGAGGGAGAAGCCGTCGAGCGCTGATATTACATTTCATTGTTCATTATTCATCATCCATCAATTATGTTATGACTATTGCTGTAAATGAGACCTCAAAAACAGACGCAAGCCTAATCTCCATCTGAAAGTTCTAGCTCAAGTATTTTCTAATTGGGAATGAATCATACTCCCATTCAGAATTCAATTTGAATAATAATACAAACTCTTAATGAAATACATCTGAGATAAGCTATCTGGAAGAGATTGCAAAAATTAAAAATGAAATGAAATGAGGCAAAGTTTTAGAGTGGACCTTTCCAGACATATTGTGGTATATATTTCCTCCATAAGTTTGCCCCTCCCTTTCGAGAAAAACAAAAGTTTGCATTTCATTTTTGTTTGCTCAAATTAATGATTTATTAATTTGCTTATCGTATCGTGTTTTTCCTTTTATATTATTGTTTTCCTCAAGGTTTTCTTATGCATGCGGCCCAATATATTTGTTAATCATATCGAATAATATACTATATTGAATTCAGTTGATAATATGCTACAAATCAGATGGTTTATACAATAATCATATCCGCATAAATATATATATATTTGTATGTATATTATAATATATATATGTCCTTGCATTAGTTAGGCTTTTCAGTTGGATAATTTACATAAATCGATTGACCTGACAACTAATCCATATATATATTTATAGGTATACATATAATTAATTAAATGCTATATATATCTCTATATATATATATATATATATATATATCTGTTATGTATATAAATTCATGTACAATAGTTAAGCAGCTAAGATTTGGAAAGGAAAAACCAAATGCTCATTTGTATTTTGGAAAATTGGAGTGCATAATCAATCATTGAATAAAACTACTATCACATTTAAATAGATGTATCTATGTATATATTTATATATATATGATATTTGAAAACTATAGAAACTAAATATGTAAATATTATTATTGATGAATACACGCAAAGCAGATGTGAAAACTTGTCGCAAATTTTTATTCAATTCAATATTTTTTGTTTGTTTAACTTTTTTTTTTTTTCATTCGGCTTTGGCAATTCTTCAGCTCTTCCTCTTGCGCTCCCACTCAGTCCGCTCTGCGCCGGCTCTATATGAAATTCCATTTTACATTTAGCATAATTTCTATTTTTATTTTCATATACGACAATAAAAAAAAAAAGGGGAAATTAATGCATATTTAAACATTAATTTTTGTTCACAGCAGAAATTTATAATAATATGCATATGAATATATTTTTATTTTTTAATTTATTTCTGTCATATATTTTGTTTCTGTTTCTTTTATTTTTAAACATATTTTGCATTTTTACGCTCAATAGGTTTTCGTATATTTTTTGTTTTCTGTTTGCTTCATAAGTTATCGGGGCTCTCACCTCTGACCGCTGGCGATACATACATATACATATACTATATATATACATATATATGTACTATAATTTGTTGATGGCCTAGTTAGTTTAAGTATATGCTTTGCTAGAGTGTTTAGGGTATTTTTCTTATGACTGTCTGCATAGGCGTAGTTGGTTTCTTCTCTAATTACTATATAGTTAGTTGCATTATATCGTCATCTCTATAGATATATTTATATATATATATATGTATATAATATGGTATTTACTCTTGTTGTTGTTGCTGCTGGTGTTGTTGTTGTTGTTGTTGTAAGTCACAATATGGTTGGCTAATTTATATGTAGATTATCATATATGTATGAATATATGTATGTTACTTTAGTGTTTTATGTTAGTTCCATAACTGCGTTTAAATGAAAAACTCAAAAACAAAACAAAAACAAAAAAACAAATACCATAACATATAATTTATTTAATTTGCGTGTGCGGCTTTCGTTAACTATAGATCATGTACTATAGTTATACATATATATATATATGTGTATATCCTATCTGTGTTTGCAACATCCACATTATATTTTAGTTTGTTTTGTTAATTGCGGCTTTTCAAATATGATGTGCTCATATGCTACATATACTCTATATACACATACATATATGCATAGAATATATACATATATCTATACATGTATATATATCTTTATCTGTAACTGTATTTGTAGTATACCCCAACTGCACTTAGGCAGCACTAAGCGTTAATGCTTTTGAATTTTTTTTTTTTTTTTTTTTTTTGTTAGTTTTTGAGTTTTTTCTCTAGCTAGTTTTACACTCTTTTTACTTATTTGCAACTACTCGCTTGTTGCTCAGTGTAAAGTATTTAGTTCAACTTTTAATCGTAGGCCTTTGCGACCTTCCATCTCTCTCACACACTCTCCTTAGCTTGAGCAGTTTAAGTGTTTTGACTTTGGCTGAGCTGCTCGCTAAGTATGAATAATATAAATGTATTTTTTCTGGTTTTTTTTTTTCACGACTTTTGGGCCAGCCAAAAGTGCAGCTCTACATAATTAATTTTGTTTGTGTGTGTGTGTATTTTTTATTAAATATTTTTCAGGGTTTCTCAGTTCAAGCTAAATGTCGCAATTTGAGGTTAATTGGGTATTTCGAAATTCAATTAAATTTTGCATTGGGTGCCTCAATTTCTAAAGAAATAAAATAAAAGACATAAGTTAATACGAAATCATATTTGATCTCAGCTCTGACTCATGCATATGTGAAAACCCGATTATAAAACACCAAATCAAAGTTAAATTTCTATTTTTTGTTTCCTCTTCTTCTTCTTCTTCTTCTTTTTCTTTATACAGAATTTTTGGGCTTGACCGCAAATTTATGACCGACCTGTGCTTGGCTCATCCTAATGCCTTAATTTAGACTTTATTTTTAATTAATAATGCATTTTATATTATTGTTAATTTATTTAAAGCCGCTTAAATCGCTCTGCCGCATTTCTACCTGCACAGTCACGCATACAAATTATGCTAATTAGTTACAGCAACTAACGATTCGCTTTTTTGCCTCTTCGCATTTTTTTGTCCCTTTTATACAATTTAATTAAGCTTATTAAAACTGTCACTAACTAAAATACAAAAAAAATAAATAAAAAATAAAATAAAATAAAAGAGTAAAAAACGAGACAACAAATTCGTTTGGCATAAATACATATTTAATTGTAAATGCGGTACTTAATTTACGACATTAATTAATACTGAAAAGCTATTTCAAAAAAGTTTGCTGTCATTAACGAAAAACCCGAAAGGGCGACAAAAAAAAAAAAAAAAAAAAAAAAAAAAAAAAAAAAAAAAACATAAATAAAGATAAATTATCTATCTGTGTATATAAAAGACGATTACAAATTTCAGCGAAACACGCATAGAAAATTAATGTATTAATGTAACTGAAATTTAAATATGCATATTTACAAAGTGGGCAAATGTTTTAATTAACTCACAAATCCGATCTTAGTCTGACCCCAAATTCATCCACTTGCAAGAATGCGAAAAAAGACGAAAAATGAATGAATGAATGGCACCAACAAAGCACAAAAACAAAAACAACACACAAACTGGTTGCCCATGCGTCGGCGTCTCGTCGCGCTTACACGCTCACTCACACGCTCGCGCGCTACATCTATGTCTGTCTCTGTTGCTCTGCTCATAAACTTGGGCTTTATGACCAGCCTCAATGCGACGCGGCATCCCTGTAATGCTCATGCTAACCCGACCCGCCTTCGTCACCTGCTGCACCCACACACATACACACACACACATGAGCAAACGTACTCCCGCACACATTCACAGACACCGTTTGTTAGACAGCTTCCTCTGTCGACGTCGTTGTCTGTCTTTGCTTTTCATTTTGCGCTCTACTTCAGTTTTTATCGCATTTTTTTGTTGTTGGCGGCGCTTGCTCTGCGTGCCTCTGTGTGTATAAACATATGTATGTATGTGTGTGTGACTTTATGTTTGTTTTTTTATTTGCTGGACTTTGTTTAATGCGCTTTGCGTCATTTCATTTTGAACAATTTTCGTGCGTTTTTACTGTTTGCATTTTTCAGCTTATATTTAAAAATAGCTAATCATCTCTGTGCATGTGTGGCTTGTGTGATTGTGTGCTTAATTTGATTTTGTATGCGCGCTTTGGGTGCCGTTTTATTTGCATGATTTTGTTTTTGTATTTGCTTTTTTGTATTTCATTTTTTCGCCTTTTATGTGTTTTTGGCTGGACCATTATTGAGTTTATTTATCTCTGTTGATGACTTTTAAATGGCACCTGCCTTGCCTTGACTATGGGCTGGGGGCTGTGGGAGATACCGTAATAAATGCCATACTCAAAACCAAATAAACCCACATATTAATTAGCATGTTAATACAGAAGAAAGCTGAAAGCAAAAAAACTTCTGCCTATACGAACTATTCATTCACCTACTGATTAATTACCGAAAAAAAAAAAATAAGAAAGACTCTACGTCGTCACACACCGGTGCTGAGCTCATTTCTATAAAAATAAAAATACAATTACTGAAAATAAAAATAATAAAAGTGAACACTTGAATCTTCAAGTGCTACACTTGAGGAACAGGCCCATTATCTTTGAAGATTTGCCTTAAAAATACAATCAACAGTCCACTGTAAAGTGCAGCTTTTGTTTCATTCCAATTTAGCTAAAGCTCAAGCACCTTCACACACACACATGCACTAACTAACATGCATGCACCCATAGAACATGACGACAACGACCTCGCACTGAATGGAAGTGACTGAAAGCGGTGGGCGGGAGAGGCAATAGATGGAAAAGACACAGACAACAGTGGGCAACAGCTGATATTTTGCGCACTTTCAATTGATTTCACTGTTTTGTCGTAACTTTTAATGACTGTCAATTCACATACGTATGTATGTACATCTACGGCACTCTAATCTATATTTGAATTAAAAGCTAATAGATTGCAATCATTTGTCAGACTAATAACAACATTCGAAGTGAACATATTTCTGCTTGCCTCTTTTTTTTCTCTTTTTAAACCAAACAAGATTTGATGACGCTGCTTTCTATATAGTATGCCATATAGTGCACATACAAACATATACATGCATAAGTATTACTATAATTGGAACTGTGGTCCACATAAGCAGTCGCGGCCAGTTCCTGTCTCAGTGTTTGTTGTTTTCTCGTCTTGTCTTGTCTTGACATGAGTGCGGACTCGTTTGAATTTAGGGCAGAGACTAAAGTGAATCATGTGAATGGATTCGCTTTAACCGAGTCACAAATCAAATGGCTAAACGAGTCCACTTTTGGTCAATGGGAAACGGATGTCGTTTTCTGCTTTACGCCTCTCGCTCTCTCTCTTTATCTTTCTTTATATATTTCTTACTTGAGTGAAGCATTTTGTTTAATTGAATCGACAGCTGTTTTATACATAAATAAAAAAATAATAATAAAAACAGAGATGACTAGCCCTGTTTTCTTTTAGCCGGATTTCCTATAAAATTCGATTTTGCAAGCAGGAAATTAGAAATTGAATATGTTGCGAAATACGTTAGGAAATTTGTCAAGCTATCAGACGAACGAAAATCTTTTAATTTAATTAAATGATATGATTTTACGGTTTATCGCACGAGCAGCTGAAAATGCTCTGCATGGCCGCATAAAACTAATCTCTGTAAACATAAAGCGCTCATTATTATTATGTGGGCTGTGCTCATAATTAACGACTTTGACTGCGACCTCCCTGCTTTTCAACCACTGTGCGTGCGCGGCAGAGCTGGAAAGTCTTCCATCAATGACAACAATCAATCACAGCGACAGACGGCGCGAGGGATGTGGAATGCGGGATGCGGAGGGGGAAGAGGGAGTTGACACCAAAACCGAGGCATAGCACGAGGCGAGCTAGAAATCAAATTAAAGCAGCTCACACAGTGACAACAGCAAGGCAAAATAAAATAAAGTGTAGAAGAAAAAAAGAAGAAGAAAAACTAGAAGAGAGGCGACAAACTGTAAAATAATCCAACAAAGTACCGACGGCAAATGCCGTTACTGTGCTCTTTTGCGGCAGTCAAATCGAATGCTGAACTGCAGCCTGGTCTCTCGCGCTCTCTACATCTCTCTGTCTCTCTCTCTCTCTCTCTCTGTCAATTGAAAACACAATTTGCTACATTTTAGTTTTAATTTGTTTTTTTTTTTTCTTCGCATATTTCGCTTCGAGTTACGTCGCAAAATTTGGGAATCATTTTATTTTCATTTTAATAGGTTTGCACTTTGTATGTGTATGTGTGTATGTGTTTTCTAGCTTCTTCTTTCATTCATTCCTTTAGTTAAGAGATTTAGCATATTTTCTTCATTTTACTTTGACTTGAGTAATAGCATGGGCTGTATTTGTTGTTGTTTATAATAATAATTAAATAAGCATATGTTTTAGTTTTTAGCATTTCATTTACTTGTTATTATTGTTGTTTTCTTGTTGTTGTTGTTGTTGGTTTACACGCATTGTGTTTAGATTTGTTGGTTTTTCCTTGTTGTTTAATTTAAATTAAATTAGTTACTAAAATTATTTTATAACAAATATCACTACAATAGTTTGCATTTTTTTGTTTGTTTTGTTTGTTTTTTCATTTCTCTTACTTGTTTGTTGTTTATCGAATTACTACAAATTACATTAAAAAAAAAAAAACAAGTAATCTTTAATTATTATTTTTTTTTTCTCTTTTGGGCTTTTTGGCAACAATCGTTTGCAGCTAATTTAGTTATAAATCAATAATGGCTTGCCAATCGCCTGGGCGTTAATACGAAACACTTTTCAATTTAACATTAACATTTTGTATGACAATAAAAAAAATGGCATGAGTTGAACTTTAAAACAAAATTTCTTATCTTTTTTCTTTTTAGTTTATCACAATTGCAATTCTGTTTTACTCTTATTTTCTCATGTTCTCAAAAAGAAAGCGAAGCAAATCAAATGCCGTCGCTCACGCACACTGCACTCAGCGAAGCTTTTTTTTCGGGCCTCTAAGCGTGCTTTCAAACCTATACCTATACATAGACATAGACACACATATGCACATGCATATGCTTAGGGCACCGTTCTTTTGCTTTGCGCTCTCTCTCTTATGGCTATGCACGTTTCTTTTTATTGTCATACCGTTCGTTTCGTTTACATGCTTAACACCAGGCACATTGCAAGCCCTACAGTAAAACAGGATACAGTGAAAGAATAAGAGAATAGTATAACAGGATATTCAAAAAGCGTTTTGCAGTTGATTTTCTTTTTCTTTCTTTTTCTGTTTTCTACGTCATTGACGTTTACTTGGTAAGCGTCTGTCTCAGTTGTTGTTGTTGCTGCTGATGTTGCCGTTGCTGTTATTGTTGCTGGAGGAGGATCACACGTTGTAGCAGGAGATTTGCTGCAGTTGCTGGAATGTTGGCGCTGCCGCTGCCGTTGCCGACGTCGCCGCCGTTCCGAAGGGCACAAACGAGGCCGGACCCAAGTTGGCGCCGGCTGCTGCTGCTGCGAGGGAGGCGGCCGCCGCCGCTGCTGCTGCGTAGGGATGCATCCGATGCTGCGTGCGCAGATATTGGCGGTATTTGCCGCTCAACTTGTCTGTCGACGCCGTGGGCGGCAGCCGGTGCATGGGCGTGGCCTCAGGACCGGCCTGATAATTGCTAGGAACAGTCGCCATCGGTGAGCGGTCAATAAGCAGCGCAGTCGCCGCCGCAGCCGCCGCATCCCAAGGCGCTACAGGCGGAGGCAGGCAGTGCTGCTGTTGTTGCTGCTGGTGCTTGACAGTGCTGCTGGCGTAGCTGTTGTTGTTACCGCTGCTGCCCGATAGCAATGCGTCCCGTTTGCCGCCGGTGTTGGCAGAGGCGGCCGCGTTGCTGCTTTTTGCCGAATACAGCGACGCCGCATGCTGCAGCTGCTGATGCGTATGTGTGTGTGTGTGTGGGTGCGAGTGCGTGTGTGGGTGGGAGTGTGTGTGCGCGTGTGGGTGTGAGTGTGAGTGCTGCTGCTGCTGCTGCTGGTGTGGCGTCAGCGCAGCGGCCAATTGCTCCCATTGACTCGACGCCGACGTCGCTACTGCTGCTGCAGCGGCCGCTGCTGCTGCGGCGGCTGCGACTGAGTTGGCTGCTGCGTGGCTTTGGCTTTGGCTTTGACGACTTTGGTTGCGATGTTGCTGTTGTTGTTGTTGCTGTTGCTGCTGTCGCAGCTGTTGTTGCTGTTGCTGTTGCTGCTGCTGCTGCACTGGATACAGCGCCTGCTGCGACATTTGTGACATTTGCTGCTGTTGTTGTTGCTGTTGCTGCCGCAGCTGCTGCTGGTACGCTGCCTGTCGCTGCTGCTGTTGTTGCTGCTGCTGTTGCTGCTGTTGCATTTGGGTCTTGCGTCGCGCTGCACTGCTGCTGCTAGGCGCTGACGCCGCTGTTGCCGCACCGCTGCCCAAAGCAGCTGCGCTGCTCACAGCACTGCTGGCAGCACTACGCGCGCTCGCCGTCGCCGTCGCCTGCATATTGTTGACGAACGGACTGCGCCGCTGTGACTCCATTTTGCGGAAATAGCAGGGATGGATCATCAGCAGCGGCTCCACGCGCTGCCCGGCGGGCGGCTTTGGCTGATTGGGCAGCTCGTACTCGACGCTGCAGTCGACGTGCAACGGAATGCTGTAGTCCTTGTTGCTGCTGACTGAGCTGCTGCTGCCACTGCTGCTGCTGTTGTTGTTGTTGCTGTTGCCGCTGCTGCTGCTGGCGCCGTTGGCAGCAGCTGTAGCCGTGACATTGCTGCCGCGCTGGCTGCTAGCAGCCGCGACCTGTGTCCCAACTGCATGGCGTCCATTGTTGTTATTGTTGGCGGGTGGCTGCTGTTGTTGTTGACGTTGCTGTTGCAGCAACTGTTGTTGATGCGCCGCAACTGCAGCATGGTACATGTGCTGTTGTTGCTGCTGTTGATGGTGCTGCTGTTGCTGCAGCTGTTGTTGCTGCTGCTGCTGCTGTTGCAGCGCCGCCGACATGCTGTGCGAAAGAGACGACATGGAGGACATGTCGTAATTAGCATAACATGCAGCCATCGTCATTTTTTACTTGTTGGTTTTTTTTGTTCAACACACACAAGATTTAAAGCTTTATGTTTGTTTTTGTTTACGCTTTGCTTAATTATTCAGCATTTCATTTTATCTTCTTCTTTTTAGAGCTTTTCACTGCACTTAGACTTTGACAATTTTGTATTTTCTTTTCTTTTCTTTTTGTTTGAATTGGCACTGGTAATCCAAGAAGTGAGAGAAATAGACAGCGTTTAACTGTAATTAAAGCTGCTGTTTATCCGAGAGTGTGTGTATGTGTGTTTGTGTGTATAAGAGGAACGTTAATCCATATGCTGCTGCTGCTGCGGTTGTATATATAAATTTTTTTATTTGGAATTTGCTTTCGGTTTAGTTTTGTTGATGTTTTGTTATTTCATGTTGCTGTGTCGCACCCGTAATTCAATTATTTTCCGTTTATTGTATTGTTTAATCAGTCTTGTTTATTTTCGTAAACTATTTAAGCTGCAAATTGAGTTTGTGTTTTGCTTGTTTGTTTTTTGTTGTTGGTTCAGTCTTTATTTATATGCAAAAACACGCGTGCAGTTTATAGTTTTATTTATCATACGTTAACGACAGGCGGAGAAATTTGCCCGAACACGTCCGTTCACGTTGAGCAGCGCAAGCGAAATGAAACGAACGCTTCAGTGTTTTAAATTTCCTTTTTTTTTTTTTTGAGCATTCAGCGCGCATATGGGAGAGCGTTTGCTGAATCGGCAGAGACGCGCTGAATTGAGAGAGAGATCAATAACAGCTGTTTCACGACGCAAACATTAATGCTAAGATGTTTGTTGTTGTTTTTGCATTCGGACAATTTTTTCTTTCAACATTCATGCACAAACATACATATGTGGATGAATTTTTGTTATCACTTTTTAAAGTATTTTGCTACTATTATTCAATATTTGATGCAGTTTTCAATTTACTCAAATTGAAATAAATTTTTTATATTTGTTATAAGAAACACTTCCGAGTCCTGTTCACGCAGCCGTCTGCACGCGTCAAGCTCTCTCAAGCGACTGCCTCTCGCAGTGTGGCCCTTTTTGCTGGCCAGCATTTTACCTGCTGATGGCTATAGCTGCCGCACAGCTGATTGCCGACTGGGCCGTGACGTCGGCGCGTATTCAGCACTCACTCATACACACGCTGCTTTGTTATTGTTGCTGCAAACGCTTAAGCCAATTGCATTCAGTGGCTGTAACTGAAACACATGCCGCATCACATGTTGGCTCTCACTCTGTCTCTCTTGTATGCTCGGTGTGTCTGGCTATGTGAATGTGTGTGTGTGTGTGCCGGCTTAAGTGTTGGTGTCGTTTACAAATTCAGCTATATAATAGCCACGGCGGCCATCTTTACAACTGCTTTCGTGTTGTGCGAGAGAGCGACGTCGCTGCCTTTTTATTTTGTAATCATATTTCTGCTGCCGTTCTCGCTCTTTTGAGCGTGCGTTTTAAGTGTTGCCCTGCTTTAATTTTTATGATTTTTTTACGGCTTCGGCCTATGCGCAGTTTCAATTTTATGCGCTGCTTTGATCATTTATATGCTATCAAACTGTTGTTTGCTGCCATTTAATAGCCCTGGCGACAAGCTCTTGAGCACACACATTTCTAAGCACGTATGGATGTATGCATGGATATGCAATATAATTTTAATATCTGCTCATAAATACGCACAATGCAAATACATACATATGCACATAAATATGTATGCACACAAGCATGCATACATATTAACAAATATTCCATTTCGCCTTGCATTTTCTATCCCCACTTTACTGTTCCGCGTTTATTCCAAAGCTTTTGCTTTGCTATTTTACTGCAATTTGCTGTCATCTCATCTTTCTATTCGCTCTTTCACTCCACATTATGTACAAAGGTGCGGCATTAAAATAAAATCCCAAAAAATGAAACTAAGGCAAAAGCAAAACAACAACAATAGTCACACAGCCGAGCAACTGCAGCGCCAACGACAGCTGCCCTGTTACAACAAAACCAACAACATGAAATAAAATTCAAACTAAGCCACACGGAAACTGCGCAATGAGCACAAAGATTTTCAGTGCAAAAGCTGCCAGCCAGCAAAAGAGATTATGCCCCTTCTCCTTCCGTAGACACAGAAAAACGAACAAAGCATAAGAAGCGACAGCACACACCAGCCAACAGCAGCAGTAGCAGCAGCAACAGCAACAGCAACGGCGGCAGTAGCAGCAGCAGAACAGCAACAACAGTAACGAGCCCGCATTAAACTTAAATGTTGCAGACATTTCTGCACTAAAAACTAAGCAATTTAAGTCAGCGCCTTCCGTTCTCCCTCTTTCGCATAAGCAACACCGTCATCGTCAGTATCATCGACAACAACACTAACACCAACAGCAACAATAACAACAGCTACGTCGACGTCGTAGTCGTCGTCTGCAAGCACACACACGACACACATGCTAACTTGCATACACACATACACAGTAGACGATTACACACATTGTAATAAATAAGGAAGGTCGTTGCCATAGCAGCAGCCGCAGTTGGCGTCGTTGTTTTTTTTTTTATTATTTCTTCTACTTTTTGTTGTTAGTGCGCTGCTGTTGCTGAGCGTGAGAATTCAGCACTTGAGGCTTTATGCTCTCTCATTCGGTCTGTGTGCGTCTCTGTTACTCTCTCACTGTCTGTGTGGTTATTCAGCGCTTTTGATAACAAATCAGCTGTTTCGTGAAATACTCACACAAACACACGCAAGTCGGCAATAATTTACGAGCGCCCGAGTGCTATTCAGAAATGGGGAGGTGTGTCTGTGTCCGTGTATCAATATTATTTCGATGTGTGAGTGCTCAACTGTCTGGGTATGTGTCTGTGTGTGAAGCTTTGTGAATTTGGCGTGCCCATTGTGGTTGTTGTTGCTGTTGAAGCATATGTTTTGTTTGCGTTTCTGTTGTTGTTGTTGCTGTTTACTGTTTACTGACTGCCTGCTTGCGTGCTCAACGCCGAGTCGGCCGCATTACAGTTGATTATGGGACTGTTGGTAAGGGCACACAGGGGGGAGCTCCAATTTTTAAATTACCAAACTGCTCAAATTAAAGAAAATAGGTACGCGAAGACCGCAAGGTAGAGAGAAACAGGAAATTGCCCAAGAAAATAAGCAATGGGTAAATTGAATCAACGGTAATTAGCTTAGGCGCTGCCGCAGAATGGACACGCACACACATACACATGATTGTCACTGCGAACGTGTGTGCGTGTAGTATGTGTGTGTGTGTGTGTCAGTGAATTATGCATTTCTCTTTTCAGAATCCTCTTAACAAAGAACAAGCCCAGAGGCATAATTCTTGTTTTTGTACCATGAAGCTATTGTGTGTTCCCGTGAATTTATAACTAGTCTTAAAATAATACCATTGTATATTTTATAAATGAATAACAAAGGAAACCCTATACGATTGAATGTGGGACTTTTGCTCTCCTCTCTCTTTCTGTCCTTTCTGTCTTTATTAAACGACGGCCCGTCGCTCATTAAATCCAGCCCACATTTTCAGATTTCCTGCGAGAGACGTTCTCTAATCGCGCTTTGTCATCGCCTTGATAAAAAGCTAGTTCATCATCATTGCCGTCGTCGTCGTCATCATCATCATCATTATCAATATCCATAACTTAGCTGGCTGGATGGCCGGCTGCCTTGCTGGCCTTTCTACTACATACGTTCACATCCTTAGATGAGTCCGTCGGAAACCTGTTTGCATTATTAAGTAACCGCTCAGCTCGGCCCGGCTCGACTCAGCTTAGCCGAGTTGAAAGAAAGAAAGAACCAACCGGTTCGATCCAGGGGCTTCCTGTAATGCGCATTCTAAAGAAGAATCACACAAACAACAACAACAACAAAAAAATCCAAAGAGAGTGGAAAAAAAATGCACGAAACTTTCGTTTTTTATTTTCACGAGCCTCGTCGATTGAGGCTGTTGTTTTTGTTCTTGTTGCTCTTGTATTTATCGTGTTCTCTGTTGCTGTCTCCCTCTCGCTCTCTAGGTCTTTCGCTGTCTGCTGCTGGCCTGGGCCACGCTTGTTAATTCGAAATAAAAACAGGAAAATTTACTTTACAATCTGTGCTAAAATCGTAAATTTTTAGCTGGCACCGAGCAACGGCCAACGGACAACGGGCAACGGGCACCGACACTCAGGGGAGCGGCTCAGACGCCGCTCTGCTCGCTCGTCCGCCCTGGGCCAGGTAAGCTAATCCGCTTGCCATGGTCATATGCCGATGACTCGCCTATTTGTTCTCAACTCTGCGCTGTTATTGCTGTCGCAGTTGTTGTTGTTGTTGTTGCTAGTGTTGTTGTTGGTTTTTGTTTGCCTTTCCACGTATTCTGGGCTTGGGCTCATGCCTAGTTTCTTTCTTAGTCTTGTTATCTTTTCTTATTTAATTTTTGTCGATTTTTGTTTTCTTTTTCTTTTTTTTTTTTCTTTTCTTTTTTGGCTGCCATTGCGCCTTCTAATCTTTCCAGCAATATCATCACGCGCTCTTTAATTCCAGAGCCGTTCTCTTTTGCCGTTGCCAAGCTTTTTGGTATTCAGCGCTGCCTTTCCAACAACAACAACTGCAACACAACTGCTGGGCAATTTGCCCTCGCTCTCTGTTCTTCCATTCTCTTCGCTGAGCTTAAACCGTTGATTGATGCGTTTCCCATTCGGAATTTATGCCATGGACTATTTGGGCGAGCGCTAAGCAATTCATTTTTCAAGGCGCACACACACACACACACTGATACACTAACACACACACAGTGTGTGCTGCCATCCCCTCCAGCTGCGCAATCAGCAGCAGAGATCGAAGCGTGCGATACTCAGGAAACAGCGACAACAACAACAACAACAACAACAACAACAGCGGCAATCTTGAGGAGCTGGAAAGCGAAGCACTACTTGAACACTCCAGTTGGAGGAGATCGCGTTCGTCTCGGACACGACGTCGAATGCATCTAAATTGCTAAATACCTTTTTATGGTTAGTGCTGTTCCACCTTTCCCCTCCATTTGCCAGTTGACTGCTGCCTGCATCAATTTAACATTTTAAAAATGTATCTTTGTATCTTTGTGGTGTGGACTTCGCCGAAGTCGTTGCCTGCCTATGTATGTATGTATGTATGTATACAACTATAATGTATTGTATATACTTTAGTCCCGAGTCCGACAGCTCCTTACTGATTCATCATGGCCATTTTTGTGGACTGCTGCTGATTGCTGGGCACACATTGGCATCTTTTTAATAGCCCCCACAGGCCCATCGGGAATTATTCATTTTCATTGTATTCCGCATTCGGTCGCTCTCCAGTTGTAAACAATTTCAGTTATTTCTGTCCTCTGTGTGTGTGTTTATTTATTTTTTTTCAATATATTTTTTATTTGCTTCCACTTATGCAACTAATTGTCAGGCATTCGAGCTATTTGGCTGCCAAAAACGAGTTCCTCTCTGCACTAGGCTCAGCCCTTCCATTGGCAGCTGTCAAATGCATAATTAAACTGACCTTCGACGAGCCAATTGAAGGGGCGAGACTCTCTCCCTCTCCCTCTCTCTCTCTATCTCGATCTCCCTTTTCTCCCTGGAAATTGCAGTTATAATACTACATAATATCTACCCGAATTTTTTATTTTTTTCTGCAGTTTTGTTTTTTATTGCAAACGCTATTAAACGAATTCCCTTGAAATATTTTTGGAAACAAACCGTTGCCTGGAATGTCGCTCGGGGTTACCCTTTGCTCTAATAAAAATAAAAAAGAACGACCCTGACTGACAAAAATTATAGACATAACATAGCTTTGCTTATTTGAGGAATGTTTCCCTCTGTCGTTGTTTGTATTCGAATAATTATATAGGAAACAAGAAAAAAAATGAAGATAATACGCCGCACTACTGACTGAATGATATATTAGACTCCAGAGAGGAGCTCTTTTGATGGAACTCATAATAATACATGCGGCAGACGAGCCGATGGCTCATCATTTAATCACCCTTTCTTTGAACAACTCTCGAGGCCGGGACACTCCCTCCCTAGAAGCAGATCAACAGCACGCACAACTGAGCTGAGCTGAACTGTGCTGAGCTCTGCCCGTATACCTTCTGGCTGTCATAAAGATTAAATAAAAGCCCAGCCGCGTATCTTTGAAATAATAATAGTGGCTCTGCCACGATGCCAGGCCGTATAGCTGGACAGCTGGACAGTCGAACCGAGCCGATCAGTCCGACAACAATTGCCATAATCTTGCCTACATTTTACAACAACGCAATGTGCTGCTAGCTTAAGGAGTCCAATTAGCAAGTATTTTCCATGACTTTGTTTCAGTTCGCTTGTGGACTTAGCGTTTAGCAGTTTTCCGTATCAAGAAACGGAGACTCTTAAAACTTGAGATATTTCACACTTTACATGCCAGATATGTAGTTCGAGCAAGAGATTCATTTTACTAAAGCAACTTTGTACTCCCGATAGTTAACATTGTTTATTTACTAGCTTAGTTACATTTCAGATGCTGTACACTGAATATAGTTTGTATACAATGGGTATTACTTTCAATAATATCCATTCAAGTACAATATAGGTATTTTACAGGCATAATAGTTGCAATATTCAACATTCATTTCACACATCAGCTCTATACTTTAGGTTCTTTTAAGATCTTTAAACTCTGATATGTCATAAAGTGTCTGAAGAATAGAATATGGTAGCTTTACATACTCTAATTTAAATATTGTAAATAATTAGAATGATTTTAAATGAATTAAATGAATTACATTAATATCAGATACTTAACATGTAAGATATACATACATGAATAAGGGATCAAAGCTCTTGAATAAAGCAGATCTAAGCAGCTAAATGCATATTTTATATACATATGTAAATATTATTATATTATTTTATTTTATTAAATTTCTCTTTTTTCAAAGCTTGATATTAAATCTCTTTGATATTAAAATCTTATTTTATATTAAATCTCTCTTTTTTGATAGCTTCCCATTTGAAATATATTTAAATATACATATGTATATGTATTATATTTAACATTGTATTTAATTATTCTATTGTTCTTTCTATATTCTATTCTCCATTGCTTCTATTTGTATTTCGTCGTGCCAGCACAAAGTTCTACACTCTTCTTCTTCTTCTTATTTTCATTTTTCTTTTTCTTTGTGCTTCATCGATTGACACAGACAACGAACGACACGAAGTTTGTAAGTTCGTTCAACAGACTTTGTACTGTAGTTTAGAGCTTAAGCTACTTAGTGTTCAGTTAGTTGTAACAATTCGACTGCAATTGTGGAAAGGGAACAAAAGCAGCAGAAGAAGAGGCAGCAGCAAACAAAATAAGAATAAAGAAGCAGAGCACAAAGCGGGCAGCCCTCGAAAATTCGAAAGCTCGAAAACTGTCACTTGCAATGAAGAATCGTAATGAATGGGGGTATTCCTCTCTCTTTCGCCCTCTCTCTCTCTCTCTCTCTCGCTCTGCATCTCTGCTGGTAAATGGGGGCTTTTAGCGCTAACTGTTCTTATATCTGGATTTTTTTTAGTGCGTTATTTAGTGGCTCTTTCGGTGGAACGGGTGCAGTATTTTATACAAATTGTTTGGCGGGCTCGCTCGTTATAAGGGTCGCACCTGCCCCGAGGGAGAAGAGGCACACACACATGCATGGCTTAAGCCTTGGCACACACACACACATATATATATACACACACTCAGCTTGAGCACGTATCCAAGGGCTTGGGATTAAGGCTAACAGCGTTTGCATACGCTATAATTTAGCATAAATTGTGCAGGCTGTCGAGATTAATGTATCTAATGACCTGATTTGCTGATTTACAGTAATTTCCAGCTTATAGACAGGCACACACACACACACACACACACACATGGCCTCGCTACCTGCAGAGATACGAGCTCTTTTTTGTTTGCCAGGCATTTCCAGGAAGTGTGCACAAGATACACAAAAGATACGAACATAAATGCGACGCCAACTGCGACGCCAGCTGCGACGCCGGCAGCGAGCAGCCATGTCCAGTCGGTTCGATGTCCAGTCCAGCCAGCTCTCTGCCAGCGAGTGGGCAAACACAAATCTTTATGGGCACTGCCCAAGCACCGACCCTGTCCCTGCCCACAGCCCTGGCCTCGTTGTCCGTCCGGACTCTCGTGTTCAACGCGCCGGCGGAAATGAATTTGCAGTCATTAATCATGCGTCCAATAGGATTTGTCCCCTCTCTTTACACCGACCCCCTAGCATCCCCTGCCCCTCTCTCCTATTACTCTAGCACTTGGAGTTTTTTCTTCTTCTTTTTTTAAATAGATGCCACTCGAGTAATATGTGTGAGTCGCACATAAGTGGGGGAACTAATGTGCTCAGCTGTTGGGAAAGCTCTGTTGAGTCCAATATGAAAGAAAGGCCTTAAAAATCAGCTAAATACACTCAGCCCAGAAAAGCCCAGCGAGCATGAACAAATTTGAAGTTTTTTATTTGAAGTTTAAGTTTTTTTTAAGAACTTAACAGTTCAGTTTTCATGGATTTTCTAAGTGAACTAGTCACTGGTTTTAGCGAGCTAGGACGATTTGGAGGTGAAGCTTGGGTGTTTGATTCGTAGCAATTTACAAGGAATTTTATAGTCATATGTAGTTATAATAGTTTATATTATATATCATAATAATAATGTCTGGTCTTTCGATTTCTCATTTATATATCGTAATCATGTAGATTTGCTTGATCTATATTATAATCGTTCACGAATTGACATAATATCCATACATAATATCCATATCCATCCTCCTGTTTGCATGAATATAAGTCCTGAGTGAAATTTGTACCCATTGAGGCCTTCTAGCCTTGCCTCATAAAGTCTTTATGTTTTCACGCCCACAAGACGCAAATGGCAAATAGTTTGGCTAAATGCCATATCTGGTGTAGTGGAGATTCAATTTACTAAGGGCTATATTTGAATGTAGGCGACCCAAGTCCATAAATATTTACTAGATAAATACATACATACATGCATATGTATATGTATGTCCGCCACAAATCGAAAATAAAACTGTATTTCACAACTAATTAGTTGGAATCGTCAAGTTGCAAGTGCGCCAACTCTTCTGAAGATATGTAGATCTATTATTTATATCTCTTTTCTTTAAGATGTCTGAATATTGAATATTAATTGAAGTTTCTTTTGTCTAAGTGTTACACCATATTCACTCTTCTAATTTTTAATTAGAAAGTCTACGGAAACTATGTAAAAATCAGAAACAAAATAAAATTCTGTTTTATATTTTATCATATATTTTTTTCTTTTTTGTAAAGGGAAATGGAAATAGAAATACATTGTTTTTGTCTTTCAATATTAAATTTTAAAAATAATAATAATCCTAATCCAATCATAGGGCCCTTCATTAAGACTTTTGCCACAAATCAAATTGAAATTTCTTAACAAAGTCTTTCAATTAAATTTCTTGTATTATATTGAAAAACATTAGCCCAAGTTTCATTAAAGAGAGCCTAATAGAACTCACTTAATTTGGGCTTCAGTTGCTTCACTTACTTAATAAAATTAGTTCTACTTGAAATACTTTTAGCTATGAACTTTTTTATTATGAAATGAAAGAATTTCTTTAACTTTTTACATCAATGTTGTTTTTTTTTTTTCTCAAACTCTGTATTGGTTCTTCTGTTTATCTTAGAGTTTTCAGAGTAAAGTCTGCCCGCAGATTCAGTGAGAATTGAATCCTATTGTGGCTTATTTATTTCCCCCTCTGAGCGCTAAATTGGCATTTCATTCGCACTTGGACGCACTCTTTGTGGCACGAACCCCAATTGCGATTTTGAAAATCGAATCCAATCGGGTTTCCGGGCGGCACTTGAGACGTTGAGAGTCGATCGAAAGGACACGCAGCTGGCTGTAATATCCTGCATCTATTTATCTTGCTGGCCAACCCTACACATACACATACACACACAGACATACATGTATGTATATGTATATCTATACGTATACCGTTACGTACTATAAATTAAACCCTTGAGTGCGATATTGCGACTCAACGAGCCTCAAGCTTTAGTTCCTTTTTTATTTCATTTTGGTTGTTCGCATTTGTTCTCGTTTTTGCCCGAAACGGAAATAAAGCATAAAAGTTACTTTTGGATGCTTAATGATAAAGTGGAACTTCAGCAAAATTCTGTGCGTGTGTGTGTGTGTGTGTGTGCGGCATTGTTCAGTGCCACGCCTTGTGCACAGCGACACACCGAGGGCCGCTGGGCTTTTATTTTATTTCATTTTTTTTGCGTATTTTTGCACGCTCAGCGCAAAAAAAAAAAAATCTTGATTCCCAAATGCCTGTGAAAGGAAAAACGCATTAATTACGCTTTTCAGCATCAAGAAAAAAGAAGCGAAACGCGAAATACGGCAAAACGGGCGCTATCGACTGCCGGGACCCTGAATGATACGGATTCTGTGAAACGGGGTGAGTTTAGATCCATAGATAGAGCTGGAGGGCGAACGGGTTTCATTCTTAAGCAATTGGCATTCGAGCTGGTTTAACGCTTGATTATGGCCATGTCGTTCGCCGGAGCTAGTTCCGAGCAGCTGGCACGCTTCACTGGTTCGCATCAACGAAACGCAAAGACCGGAAGCGAATAAATGAAAATCGACAGTTTCCAAATTAACCGGGGCAATGCAACAATACCCAAATGCGACTCTAACAACACGAATTGTCATTAAAAAAGCGAGACGGAGACAACGCTAGGGGATGTGGAGGGAGAGGGAGAGCGAGAGTTAAATACAGCAACGCATTGAAGCGAGGACAAAAAACCAAATACCACAAAACAGAACAAAAAAAAAAATAAATGAGACAAAAAAAAAGCAGTAAATGAAAGAGGAGGAAGGTAAAGTTATGTCCATGCTGCAACTGTCGCTAATTGCTGGGTCAGGGGTTGAGCTCAGCGGGGACGGGGTGCGGCAAGGCTTGGCTGCCCAGGAAGTCGTTCAAAATCAAGCGAAACGAAATCGCTTGGCCCTCCCCGCTGCCGTTGCCCTAGAGAAATGCTGACAGTTGGCCGTAGACCACAGCCAAGACCGAGGCGAGAGAGCCGGAGCGAGCCCGAGGAGCGGAGAGTCGAGACGCGAACTCATTAGCATTTTTTTTTACTCCGTCTGTTGCACAGTTCCTTTTAATTTTTTTTTAGTTTTTTGTTTTTTCGCCTGTTGTTATTATTGATAAATTATGCAGTCGCACTTGCGGCCTGTAAATAGTTTGATAACACGCAACTCGGCTAACGGAAAGTGCCAAAAAAAAAAGTAAGCAGCCCCAGGCTAAGGCATACACACATACATATACATATAGACGACTATGTACATTAAATGACTGTTCCAAAAAGTTTTATAGTTTTTTATTTTTTTGGTAATAAAACATGCAGTTTTTATTTTGGGGTCTTGTCAAGGCATAAGTCATCTTATTATAATAGTTGCCAAGCATTCGGAAAGCATTCATGCAAGTAGTTCAGCTCTTGACTTGAATGAGTTCCTTTCAATTTGATCAGTAATTATAAAACACATGTGATAATATTTACATATGATAATGATTACTTATTTTTTTCATACACTCTTTTAACACTCTCTAAATTCATTTGAAATGGAACTAGTTCATTAGTTCATTTGCTTGATGTAAAAACTTTTTTTTTATACTATTCCTACATTCAATAGACTAGTTTCATGTTTGTTAAACTAATTTGTATTAGTCAAGTCTCACTATAGCTCCTTAGAACTGTATTTCTTAAAGTGAACTAATTTCTAATTTGTAATTCATTTCAATTTTAGTTCATACACAGTTTGGCAATGCGGAACTTGTATTAGTAAGCTTAAAGAATATTCGATATTTTGTTTAGCTGAAATATAATATGTAAAGTAAATTGAACTAGCTTCATAGAATATCGAGTTTATACTAGGTTAAATATTATTATTTAATTTTTTAAATTCAAAGTCAAATTATTAATTTAATATAGTTTTTATTGCGCGTTCCAGATACTAAACTATTAATTATATCTATAATTCAATAAATTTAATTGTTTACTTAATAAAGTCAAGCCTTACATTCCATATATTAATTTACTTTCACGACTTTTTATATTCCGCTTATTGTAATGCTATTCGCATTATCGCTTCCGCCGTATTAGTTCATCCACGTCTCTCGATGGTTTATTGAAGCTCACTTGGAAAAGCCTTTCTCTTCTGATTCCCCGTAATTCATTTGTTCGTTGCCGTATTTGTATGGTTCATCCGAGCAAGTGTTATTAGTTCCAAGTTCCATTTCAAATTACGTTAACAATATTGAGTTTGCAGTTAAATTGAACTAGATCAATGCGCTACATCGCAGCCTCCACTGAGAATTAATTTCCTTTGTTGCAGCACTGCCTTATTTTTCTTCAATTTCTTTGACCCATTTCCGAGTCGGGTTTCAGTCCTTTGTTATGGAATATAATTATGGTGCAGCCGTTCGCCTCCAGCGGCGGAAATCTAAGCAAATTGCAAAACACGCCACAAGCCAAGTACAAAGGGTCGAGAGCAGGGTAAGGGAAAGGGAGTGGCAAAGGGGCAGTGGGAATGCGAGTGGGAAAATGCGCCTTTTTAGTCGGACGGAAGATAAGTGCACATAGAATGAGATATTTTACGGAAATGATTGCACTGACTGCGACAGTTGAAAAGACAAAAGCCGTTACGCCTTCACTCCACGCAAAGCGCAAAACGCAAAGCTCAGAGTCGCTCAGCCCATGGGAAATCCCCAGCCCCCACACTATCTGTTACCTCTTATCCTTCAGGTTGCGCTCACGCTTTCAGTCTTGACTCGACTCGGCTCGTCTTGGCTTGGCTTTTCATTAAGGGCGCCCAAGCAGCGCCCTTTTGTAATTCAAACCAGCGCCACGTGCCATAAATTTTGGCTTTAAATGGAGCATGCCTAAAAGTGTGTGGCCTCTAACAGGCTTCCTCCCACCCTTCCGAAGCAACCCTGTGGAAACGTTTCATGTGCCGCGTTATCTTACAATAAATTGCTGTCTTAGTTTTGCGGCCAGCTCACTCTCTTCCTTCCTCACTCTCTCTCTCTCTCTCTCTCTCCCCCCATTTGGCAGCAACCTAGTTAAAGTTTTAGCTCTGCCCTGAAATTAATATTAATTTGGAGTGTGTATTATTATATAGCCGGGCGAGCCAGAAACTTTGACGCCACCCCGACATCTTATTAAATATGCGGCCAGCCTGTGCCGAAATCCAAGAATTTTACAGCCGGAGCCAGCGGCCGACCATGGAAGCAGAAGCAACTCCGGGGAGCTGCCTGATTCTTTAACGACTTTTGTTGGGCTTCGGCTTCGGCGCTAATAAAATGTAATTAACAATTTTATTGGCCCAGACATTCACAGAGTTGGCCAGAAATACTCTTAGCCAAATTAACTGCCAAATCGCGCTGCAACAGCAGGGCAATTCCATTTGATTACATAGGATGTACGATACATAACTGCTTGTCAAACTATTTAAAATTCAGCAGATTTTTATGGCCAAATAGAATTTTGCTAGGCTGCGACATGAGGCTAAATCGGAAGGAATTCGGCTTCAGTTGACCAAGTAATTAAATAGTTTTATATGTAGTTCTCGCAGAGTTTCTACTTCTGTCTGCTATTTAAAAGTTAGACTAGGCCAGTGATTGAAGTAATATCTGCTGAGGGTGTTCCACGGACAAGTACTCAATAATCTAAATATGTATTCAGAGACGCCTTTCTTAACATAATTTAGGTTGATTATTATTTGATGATTATTTGACTCAATCAGAGTACTTCTATTCATCGATTCAGTTTTAACAATCTTTTTCAATTAGCTGATTAAAATCTAAGATCTTTTCATATAGATAATCTAGGATTCTAATACCTATCTGCTGATTGATTAACTCAGTAAATATTCCTAGTGTCCATTATAAAACTCTACTAATTTAAAGAGCCGTTTCTACCTTAAACTTAGCCCAAGATAATTTAACATAAAATCGCTTGCCTGGGATCAAAACCCAAATGAGCAGACTAACAGTCTATATATTTCTTTTATATATATTTCTTTTACGTTATATACATGTAATTTAGTTTCCATTACCAACACCAAATCAAAATCAAAATCTTCTTTATTTAAAGCAAGATCTTAGTCTAAGTAGATTTAGTTTCAATAGAATTTCCCTTAGACAACCATAGTTAAATCTGTTACTACACCAACATCGAATTATATAACTCGACCTGTTAACTGACTGTTAACTAAATACATTTTAAATCTCATTCGTTGCGAAAAACGTTTTATCAAACCCATTGAAATCTCCTTGGCGAAATATGTAAAAGCATTTTAGTTCGATGCGATTTAAAAAGTTAAGCCACTCGCAATTTCCATTTGCATTTCCATTTAGATCTAAATTCTATAAAAATGCCACTCGTGGCTTGTTCGACCGGCAACTGCTAACCGAAAATAACCACGGATTGACCGCGCGCTCCGAGGCTGCCAAAGTTCATTTAAATAAGCTGCTGCCGCCGTAAAATTTTATAAATTTTGGCAACTTTGGCATTGCCGTTCGACATGTTCGCTCTGCTCTGTCCGAGGGTCCTTCGGTCTGGCCAAGAGCAGCCACCAAAATTGCAGGGCCACGTAAATATTCTATAAATTTTTATGTGTAACTCAACCTCTGTCTGTCCGTCCGTCCGTCTGTCCGTTCGTTCGACTGTCCGACTATTTTCCGTGTCTGGCTTTGGCCTTTGCTTGGGCCATGCCATGTTCAATTGTCTGCCGTCTGTCCGAATGCCTGGAACGCCTAGGCAGGAGTTGCAAGCAGGTATTACGTCTGCTTCTTGCCCATACCCCTGGTCATGCCCATACCCCTGCCGCTTTGCCTTTACCATTGCCTTTGCCGTTGCCTGTGCCAACTTTCGTTTTGGCTCTGACGTTTCACGTAGTAATTGCCGCTCTCATGTAGTTTTCAGTTGTAGTTCAGGCGCTCCTCTAGCACTACTCGCACCCTGATCTCAATACACTGAGAGACTAATTTTAGAATATCTATTAAGGGTGAGTGTAGTCTTTATATTTGATTGAAAATGAATATCTGTTATTTTCAACTCATTTGGGTTTGCTTACAGTTCCATTTATTAGTCCTTGAGTTTGTACAAAACTATTTCTCCAAGTGCAGGACTCTACTTGTACCATGCGCATGAGTATGTGTGTAAACACCTTGTCTGGGCCCGCCTGCCTTGCGGCCATTTCATTTGCACAAATATTTCGCAATTTGGCTGTGGATGCGACTGCTGCTGCTTTTTCTACTGCTGCTGCTGCTGTTGCTGCTTGTAGAGATCTTCTGGTTTGACTCTGCCACCCGTTGCCGCGAAAGGCAGGGCAATTAGCCATGGGCTGGGCCAACAGATGAAAGGCAGCACTCTCCCTCTCTCTCTCTCTCTCTCTCTCTCTGTCTTTCCTTTGCTTTGCAATTGAGAATCGCTTTCGGCCTAGAAGTTGGGCGTTAGTTAACGGCGATGATGAAAGGCTCTCCAGTCGGTAGAATCGTGCTGGCTGAGATCAAAGAGGACCAACGATTAAAATTCCTTACGAAATATTCTTCAAAATGTGTAGAAACATTCTCAAGGCGAAGCAGCCGAGACAAATAAAATCTAAAGCATGAACTGGACAGACACAAAATATTTTAAGTATTTCAGGCAAATTATGATTTGAAGGTATTTTTTGCAACATTTACACAAATTTCTCGCAATAGGGTTGCACGGCTACCAAATACCCTAAGCCCTTTGCAGACAAGAGAATTAAGCTAATCTCTGTAATCTTATACATTTATAAGACAAAATTATCTTTAAGCTAATACATCTTGTTTCTAAATTTCCCTCACAAAATTGATAAACCAAAACCTATTCATAATTATGATGATCTATGATTTAAATGTGATTTTCCATTGAATCTTTTAGCTAATTTATAGTCAGACACAGCCATAAATAAAAATAGTATAGGGTATTAATGTGTTTGGGGTCTTGAATTTAAATGAAAATTGGATTTCTATTAAATTACATGAGATGCCGCTTGGCAACTGTTTTTAATAATTTGTTTAGCCAAGTTTATATTTTCGGTACGGCTTCGGGCGCACTTCAAGCTTGTCAAAGTGTGTGTGTGTGTGTTGCCTGTCTGTTTCTAAGACTACCCTTCGTGGTATCAACCCCATAACTAGTCAAACACAAACAGAATATGCCAAAGTATTGGGCCAAATTATGAACTTGAGCTCGCAGCAGGTGGCTGACGGCAGCGGCGCAGGCAGCATAAGTGGAAAACTTCTCCCTGGCTCAAACTGAAGTTAAAAGTTAAGTTATCTTGACTACCCCCAGCGCATACCCCCCTCCTCGCCTGCTGCTACGCCCGAGTGGCTAAATTCATTTGGCAGCAAAATGCAAATTATAACTACTGACTTTTCATTTTATTTGCCATCATTTCGTTTTTTTTTTTTTGGCTACGTCTTTTGGCAACTGATTTTTCTGTTCGTTTTTTCGTCTTTTCGTTCTGTTTTGCAACTGTCTGAAAATTATTTACTTGAGTACCTCCCCCTACCCTTCCCAGCCAGCCCTCGCGCAGAGAGTGGGAAATGCTGAGGGTTGCTTTCCTGGAAGTTCTTGCATAACTTTACTTGGGCATCGTTTACAGCGTCTCGCAGTTGGCATTCTGAGGGTGGGCTCTACTTTGACTTCCGCATGTACTCATTTATGATTTGCTTTTGCTTTGATAAACATCAAGATATCAGCTGGGATTGAGGGAGGTGTTGGATGTGTATAAATTATACAGCGGGTTGCCTCTTGATGGGGTTGCTCTTGCCTAGGGGTCGATAGGGCCTGCATTTTTTCATGTACGTGTCCTGCATTTTCTCATGCCCCCCTCAACAATTGTCATGCAAATGATTGCAACTGGCTCTAGCTATTACTCTCCCTCCCGCTTCCAATATGCATTTCCATAATCATTTATGTTGCATTTCAACAACAACAAAGGCAAAGACGAAGGCAAAGACGAAGTCCAAGTCGAAGGTTTTGCTGTCTCTGCATTTCGCGCTTAAATGAAACCAATTGAAGCGTAAATCTTGCACGTCGTCTTCTTCGCCTTGGCTGCTGTTGAAAGCAACGTATAATGAGATCTTGACAAGGGCAGCCCAAGTGGTAATACATAAAAGATTGTATAGGGATAATGGCATAAGCATGAAAACGCATATATATAGAGATATACATAAATATATACTTCTATGCGCATAAAACAAGTATTGAAGGGTTATATAGATAGGCATCTATCGAACGTTGTATACCCTTGTAGAAAATGAGATTTGCATAGATATTGATTATATTATTAAATGAACTTGTCATTCTTTATTTTGTTATATGAAAAGTTCCAAATATAATAAGTAATGTAAATAAATACAGAAATGTATATATACAATAGTTTTTCGCTAGGGCAGTAGAAATATTTCATCTATCTATGTGCTAGCTATTTATTTTATTAAAAATCTGAAACCTGTTAAGTTTAATAGGGAATTAAATCAAGTTATATACCTTGATTTTATAAGCAAATATTTCTATTATTTATTTTACTTTATTTACAAATTCTTTATATAAATATATTCAGATTTGAATGAATTTAGGGGAGATTAGAATATGATATAGGATAAGTTCAAAACGATGGCCTTTGAAAAAAGTTCTTAGAAAAGAAGTATTATATATTTGCTCTCGGATTTAGTAATAAAATATATTATAGAGTAAAATGTAAACAGTTGATTAGCTACCATACCAAAGGACATAAACACATCAGCTTAGCTGTCGAGACACTAACAAATATACTCTCTAGAATTGTGTTCTATTGCGTACATAAAAGAATCTTAAGCAATAAATTAAAGCGCGCATCTGGAGCCACGACTATGGCTAAGTGTAGCTGGGAATTCGTTTTAGGTATTTCAACTGGTTAATGGATTGGCATTTCTCGACACAATTTCAAATCTCTGAGGAAATCAAGTCGCTAGGCGACGATTTTAAAGCGTATCGATTGCAGGGAACTCAAGTCGAACGTGACTTTGTATTAGTTTCCATTTCCATTCCCATTCCCATTTTCATTTCACAATTCCACATTTTCATTTCCATGGGTTTGTCATGCCTTCAGTTGGATCGGTATGCCTGCCTTGGGCTTGTATTTCAATTAAATCGCTTCAAAGTAACGTGAAACGCAGCCCAGTTTATTGATAACCAGTTCCAGTGCCACTCTCTGTCTCTATTTCTGTCTCTGTCTCTGTCTCCGTCTCCTTCGCCCTCTTCGCTGTCCGCGTCCATGTGCCCGACTACGGTAATTGATGTGAGCGTGATTTAAACGCAATTGATAAGCATGCCCAAGAGCCAGGCAGAGGAACGAACCTGAAACCCGATGCAATGCCCATGTTATTTGGTATCTCTCCACTCGGTCCAAGGCTCGCAGCGTCATGTGTCCCTCTATTTCAGTCCCTGTTTGTCCATTAAAAAGTCAGTAACTGTAGCTAATTAAAGCAGGCAAAACTCGAATCAAATTTGGCGCATATCAAATTATGAGCACAGCTGGCAGCAATTGTTGCTGCTGTAATGTTGTTGCTGCTGCTGCTGTTGCTGCTGCTGCTGCTGCTGCTGCTGGGCGCCTGACACAAATTGATGGGCTGACAGAGCCCTGCCATGTGCGGCATAAAAACCACCAGGGATTCGTCCCGTTTGACTAATTTCGTTGAGTTTCCGTTTTAATTACAGCAATTCGCACAGGATTCAAGATAAATATGACTAACGGCATATTAATGGCGCCCAACTGCAACACAGCAGACGGATACGAAGAGAGAGTAGATTCAGTCGCATATGCACACATTTGCCTTGGACTCACACACTATACTAATCGCATATCTCAACTCAATAGATTATCTCTCTCTCTCTCTCTCTCTCTCTCTCTCTCTCTCTCTCTCACTCTGTATCTCTCTTTCATTCACTCTCTTTTGGACTGACCGGAATGCGACACTAGGGTCCGCAGCTTGAGTTTCTTAAGGAATCGAGGGTCTGCTCGTTGCGTGTTGGCATAGGAAACATTAGTCGTAAGCCCTTAGATAGCCGATACTTGGCCCGGGTATACGATTGCACTCTGTAATCGTGTCTTTAAGGAGAAGGCAATGTGACGGGCAGACAGAAATGCAACTGCTTGGCATATGGAAAGCGAAGTGAAATTCATATTTTAAAATTAAGCCGTGGATAGTTTGAGGAAGGAATATTATAAGCTGAAATGTCATTGTATATTAGATTTAAACTTGTTAAAGTAAGAGTCCGTAAAAAAGATTGCCCTTTAAGATATGGTTTACTTAAACAAAATATATCTTAATTATATTTCCAAGTTGTATACAAATTTGTTAATTGATAAGGAACTTAAAATTATCCAAAGAATTGTAGAAAAATAGCTTTAAAGTGTAAAATGTAAAAAAACAAAAAATATATTCAATAAAATTAAAATGAATTAAAATAAACAAAAGTATAATAATAGCTTTAAAGAGTAAAATGTAAAAATAAAAGAAAAATGTTCCATAACATTAAAAATTAATTATTCCATAAAATTAAAATGAATTAAAATAAACAAAAATATGAAAATAGCTTTAATGAGTAAAATGTAAAAATAAAAGAAAAATGTTCCATAAAGTTAAAAATTAATTAAAATAATCAAAGCTACTTAACCAATTTATTAAATTAATTTATGAGCTTAATATTTACTTAAAGACATCTTTCACTTTCTCATGACTTTGCTTAAAGTCTTCAATGATGTTTAATTCGCATAAGGTATATTTAAGATATTCCTTGAAGTGTAATTCTGTCTTTAAAATCAGCTGGGCTCTCAACTTAAGTCGAAGATGTGCGCCCTGCCTGGCATCTTCTGCTTTTATCTTGATACACGCCCCTTGCTCGCGCTCAGTCGCTTCTATGTTTGAGTTCGAGGCAGAGGAAAATGCAAAAGTTGCAGCGAGGGCAAACGCTTAATAGACATTAGTAAGTGCGCAAAAACCTGCTGTCTGTCTGTCGTTTGCAAGCGGAAAGAGGTTTCCAGCTGAGCGAGGAGCAGCGCTGCAGCAGCGATGACTCGGTCTGGCCGTGTGTTTTTTTGGTTTTTTAGCTTTTGGTGTGGTTTTTTTTTTTCGGTGTTGCATTTCAAGTAGAAATTTAGCCGTTTTGTGCTGCAATTTTGTTTAATTTCTTTTGGACTGCTGCACGGCTCGAACGTAACGAGCGTTGTTAATTGTAACCATATACGAGGCGAACGTAGTCAGAGCCAGAGTCAGAGCCAGAGCCAGAGCCAGACACAGCTCAGTGCCGTTTTGGCCTGCAGCCCCTTTCGGCCCTGGCTGTGGCCCCGGCTCTGGCTCCGGCTCTGGCCCCGGCTCTGGCTCTGGCTAAGTGGTGTGGCAGCGCGTTTTGTTCGAGGCTGTGGCAAATGTGTCATTAGGCATGTTTCATGACCCTTTGTCATGCACAAATAATTATAATTTAATACACTTTGCTGCTGCAGGTTGCGGCGCCGGGCCTGGGCAGAGGGGAGAAGGGAGAAGGCTTAGCCACCCCAACTGACTATGTGGAGATTTTTCCGAAACAGATTCGACACGATTTCAATGCAAGCTCAAAATTTTCCCTCCACAATGTCGACGTGTGTACGTGTGTGTGTGTGTACGTATTTTTACGTTACTTTGTGCCACATAATTGCCGACAATTTGCTGAAGTTGCAGCACACGCCTGGCAATTACCCAAGCCCTCACCCAGGCACAGACAAAGGCACAGACAAAGGCAGAGGCACATTCACAGGCTCAGGCTCAGGCACAGGCACAGGATGTGTTTTAGTAGTGCCCAACCCCCTCCCAGGAGGCAACTGGCTCAATATGCCACACCCACCGTCTGTTCGCTCGCCCGCTCGCCCACCATTGCGTGGCTGTGGCAGCCCTTCTGCTTCTTCGGCTCAGCTAAGCGCAGCCCCTCATCCGTGTGTCTATCGCCACTAATTTCCAGCTGGCTGCAGAATATGAAAAGTTTGTCTTGGCTAATTTGCTTTATGGCATTTTAATTGTATTTGCCCAAGTTACGACTCGAAACAGAAACTCAAACTGAGAGCGCACAACTGGGAAATGGAAAATGGAAAATGCGAATGGGGAAATGGGAAATGGGAGCTGCTGTCGTCTGCTGAAAATTTAATGAGCTTATGAATTTCTAATGAATCTCCCAGCGCTGCCACCTGCCAGTGTCTGTATCCAAGAAACGCGCGCTTGCCTTGATAACCATTCATTCCCCAATTATCGATAATTTATGAAAGCAATTGAAGCTAACTCAACATGTGTGCACTCAATGTCTATCTATTCAACTGTCCGTCCAACTGTCTCTCTGTCTGTCTGTCTGAGTGCGTGTGTGTCGGACATACAAATGAGACGAGCTGGGCCCCAATGGGTGCAAATATAATTCTTATAAATAGACAACAAAAGAGACCCTTGTCGACAGTTGGCAATCATCATCAACATCGTCGTCGGCGTCGTCGTCGGCGTCGTCTTGAGCGTCTTCGTCGCCGCCAACCAACTAAATAAATATAAACTCAAGCCCAGTGCCAGTCCCATTCCCAGTGTCCTCAGTTCTTTCCGTCCCAGTTCCAGTTCCAGCTTCATAGATAATACATACGTACACTCAGAGAAGGCAGGAATAATTGAATAAATGAATTAATTGAAATCTCGCATATGGGAAAAGTCGTTCCTTTAGAAATAATTAATTAGCTATTGAATTATTCGTTTCATAAAAAGTGCTTCAACTGAACAATTTATATTAAAACTAATTAATTATTGCTATTCATTTTAATACGACTTAAAGCTGCGCCGTTATAGTGCAAAGCAAATGACAAAAAATATAAAAAAAACTTTTATATAAGATTTTATTGGATTAGCTCTATAATCGGTGCGTTTTCTGGATAATTACAGGGGGCTTGCACGCTACAATAGTATTCTACTGTAAAGAAATCCATGTGTAAAACTCTCAAATAAAATTTTCTAAAGATGTTTACAAATTTTTATTAGGTCTGAACTGTAGACTTAAATTAAACAATGATATTATATATAAATATAAATAATAAAAATAATATATAAATATACATATATATGTATTTAATACATTAAAATTGATATGTCTACAATGTATGTTCTTATAAAAATAATTAAATATAATATAATTATAATAATAATAAAAAAAATAAAATAAATAATTTGTATAAAAAATTATAAAAATTCTTATAAAAATAAAAAATAAAGTAAGAATTGAAATAAAAAAAAAAAATAACATATTTTTTTATGAATCTACAGACTAAAAGAAAAAATAAACCATCTAAAAAGCTTAAGAGCTCTGTAGTTTATTTGACTGTTATTTTATTAGAATTAAACTGGTAATATCTCATTCGACTTTTTACCATTGTTTTCCCTCAGTGTAGACATAGTAGGCGATGCTAGCAACAGCGGCTCCAAATAGTTACCTCCAGTCGCCTGCCGTCTCCAGTAACGCCAAAGGCACAAAAACAAGTCAATATTGTCGGCAACAACAACAACAACAGCACACCAATGAAACCAAATAAAAACATTAAATGTATAAATAAAGAGAAAAAAAAGTAAAACATGAAAATAAAATACATTGCATTGTACGGAAAAGTTGTTTCACAATAAATAGACGCATAGATCGCATGAAAACATGTTCATAAATATTTGTTAGCAGTTATGTTGATACAAATGGTTTGGATTGACGATCGCTCGAATCGATATTGATGTTGACTTTGAGTGGGGGGGCAAAGGGGCGCACGACAATAGAATGGCACGAACAAGAAATAGTCTTGACACGTTTCCAAGGAATTTTTTATACGGGTCATAAAGTATTGAACATGGAATGCATTCGAGCTGAGGTCATTTTGAACCAGTTACACAGTTCACGGAATTATGATAGTTCAAAATAAAATTCAATATCATCAAATCGATAAGCTCTAGAAATATCTCCCAACTGCTGAACTAGTTTATAAAGTGTTTTTGTTTTTCTCAATCGCACTAAACTAGTTCACTGCTCTTAACCCAAGTCTAAATTTGACTACGTGCAGCCCAGCTGTAGCCTCGCTTATCTTATGGAGTGCACACACAGACACACCCTATAAAGGCACCTGTTTGTCGCTCCGTCCACCAATTCACTTACCACCTCAACATCAATTTTCTTTCTAGTTCCAAAAAAAATCAACCAAATGCCTATAATAAAAATAGCGCACAATTAACAAGTTCCTAGTGATTTATGCCGACATCGAGTTGCCCGCTCTCACTCTCTCTCGGTCTCTCTGGGTACCTTGCGAGATTTTATGGCACCCCAACCGTGCCGCTAGACAATGCAGCAGATAATTTTTACGAGGCACTCTCACTGCGCCATATGTTGCCGGGTCGGTCAGAAGGGCGCAGGAACAAAGAGCTAAATAAATAAATAAAAGGGAATAGAGCAGCACTCTACCTGTGCAGCGACAATCCGTGGCCGGGCCCTGGCCCTGTGCCAGTTCCTGTCCCTATGCCTGACCCAGGTCCGAGCCCGATGCTCGCCCTTTTACGATCGTGTGTAATTAAAAGATTCGGTAAAGGCGTTAGGCATGCGCTCGACAGCCTGGACAGCCGGGACAGCCGGACAGCCTTGACAGCCCGGACCCGGTCCCAAGACTCATTAAAGCTGTAAAGTCAATAGAAAAATACGACTACGATGTCGACTCGGGCTGCGGCTTAAAAGGGTTCCGACTTTTGTCATTGTTCTGCTGAAATTCAATTTTGATTTGTGGCAATAAAGTTTTCGGCTTGTCATGGCTATTGATTTTTAATTTGCAGCCAAAGTTTGAACATTCTCTGACAGTTTAGCCGGAACTTTTCTAATTGCTGGCACCAAGTTTCCACTGTTCTCCGTTCGATTCGCCTCGCCGCTGCTGCCTGTGTGCGTTCGCATTTGCGTTTGCGTTTCCATAATTCTGCAGCTGTGCTCCTGGGCCGGGCTATTGAACAAAGCAATATTTGCTCAACTAATTTTTTGGTACACAAAACTTCCGTCGTCCGTGGCCACGTGACCACTTGAGCAGAAGCTGGCGTTGGAGGTGGAGCAGCTCCAAGAAGCTGACACTGCAGTTTTTGACTTTTTTCGCACTTCTATTTTCTTTTCTTCTTTTTTTCTTTCTGCCAGTGATTTCCCAGTCACGTACTTTAGCACGTAGCCAACTTTAATCTCTGCTCTATCTCTCTCTATCTAGCTACCCACTAATTTTTGCGTTAAAAGCAGAATTTATGTGCGCACAGCATTTTGCCCTAATACGAAATCAAATACTACATTTTGAGCCATGAAAATGTGTAGCGAAAAAAAAATAATGTGGAAAGCTGGAGAAAACATGATTCGCGCTGCATTTGGTTTTTGGCTGGGGCTCATCTTGATTTATGGCCAGGATGTTTGCGCCATTCGCAGCGAGACTTTGGAGACGCCATTATTTTGCGTATTTATACAAATGTTTTCCACACACACACACCCCACACACACTGGCGTGTGTTTGGCTGCTGTTATTGGCATCTATAAATCAATAGAAGAAATTTACACGCATATTTTGTGTTACGTGTTGGAAAATTTATACGAACTTTCAGCCAGGCCAAGGAACAATATCTGGCTGGCATTTTCTTTCATTCGAATGGAAGAGCGTAGAGCGGGGGGATGGGGTAACAAGTGCCTCAAGTGATTTGGTGCAAAGTTTTTCGGGCGTGGCCAAAAACTTTGCTATATATTGATAAGTTTTGTGCGCATAGAGCAAAACCCCAAAATCAAATATCAGCATGAGGACAGAAAGACATCGCATATAGCCAAAGAATAACTGTTTCCGGAAAACAAATAATGGCATAGTCTATTTGATTATGCGCAGCCATAGCGTTGTCTAAGGGAAACCCTAGAAGCCTCTTCAGCGCCGCATTTGACACCAAAAGAATTTTTAATTAAGGCCGTGCCAACAAACTGAAATGAAATAGGAATAAAAAGGAAAACAAAAATGAAAAGAACTAAGCTGGCAGCAGTTGCTGCTGCAATGGCAAATGGCAATGAAACGATAACAATAAAAAAATGCAGCTATGGCCATAGAGATATGCGAGATACGCGCAAGAGATACGAGCGGGAGATATATGGGCCTACAATGCGAGTACCCCACCACGAATATGAGTTTCAGTTTGAGTGTGTCTCTGTATATGGGCATGGGCCATGCATGCAGCAGACGCAGAATGCACATAAAACTTGTCGGCATTGTTGCTGCTGCAACAGAAGGAAGCAGCAGCAACAGCAGCAGCAGCAGCAGCAGCAGCAGCAGCGACAGCAGCGGCATAAACAACAATGTCATCAACATAATTGTATGTCAAGTGAGCGCAGTGAGAAAAACTTGGGTATGGGGAGTGCCATAAAAAGTAAAATGACAAGATAGAGATAGCACAACTAAATGAGAGATTGAGAGAGAGAGAGAGAGAGAGAGAGAGAGAGAGAGAGAGGGGCGCGCTGGTGCTGCAGGAACCACTCGAGACCATGACGAGACAATGCAATCAAAGGAGCCACAAAAGAACAGAGGTGGAAGGAGAGTGTGTGTGAGAGAGAGAGAGAGAGATAGAGTGAGTGAGTGAGAGCGCGCGAGTCATGAATGAATGACGAGTGCTGCATACGCAATATTAAGCCATTGGTAGGCGCAGTGCTAAGCCCTGCAGCAAGGGCATATTGATAGCTGGAGAGCCTTTGTACTATTACTAAGAATGGATGCTTATCAAATTTTCGAAGGTCTAACTCGCGCTGCGCCGTGTGAGGCGGGTATATTTGCAGTGAAATGGAATATGACTATGAGATGATTGAGATGATTTCAATTGCATGAATGAAAGTTATAATAGAGTATAGTAAATAGAGTATAGTAAATAAATAAAATATAGAATAATAATTTATTATATGTATATCATTATAGAGTACATTTGGAATAGAATTAATGTAATCATAGATATTAGCAACTCGATTGCAGGGTGCACTGCTAATGCCTACCCTGCAGCCCCCTACTCTACCCAGATCCCTCAATATGGAGTTGCTTAATCAATTCTAGCATCGCATATGTAATCTGAGTCTTCTCAACTCAGTTTCAACTGACCAACCAAACAGTTGTGCCCATGACTAAGGGTATTTGGCATTCGTTTTGGCAGAGTCGCGCGTCATGCATGTGCTTGGGGCATATCAGCCTATGTGCGCTGCTTAGACGATGCGGGTCAGAGTCGTTTTGTCGATGACAGCAAACGCTGCTGGTGCTAGGGCTGGGGCGGTCTGCACCTACCGCTGGCTTGTAGTCATCATCAGCAGTATTATCAGCAACATCATTATTATCATCAACAACAATATTGTCATCATGATGAGCATCAGGCAACCACATCGCTGCAGTTGGCGTCATTGGTTTGTGTGTCATTGAAATGAAACGCCGGGCGACGCCTCTTGAGCGGAATTATTATTACCACTTATAGATGTAAGTTGCTGTGTGTGTGTGTGTGTGTGTGCAAACCATAGCCATCAGAAGCCGCAGCCGCAGCCAAAGCCGCAGACGGAGCAAAAGCCAGGCCAGCAGCCATTGCCATATCCATTGTTTTCCCACTGCGCGACTTGGTTTGGTTTTGTTTTCGTTTTTTTTTCCCATTTTTATTTTACTTTTTTACAAGTTTTTTTTTTTTTTTCACTCTTATGTTGTATGCAACTTTGTGTGCTGCCTGCACTCATTTCCACATGAATGCGCCAGCCGTGACACATGGGAAGGGTTTGTGTTGCCCGCTGGGCGGGCGGGACGAGCGGGCGGGCGGCTGTTGGCTGGTGTAAGCCGTATGAAATGACATAAACCGCAAAATGTATTTGAAAAATGTCGTTGGAGCCATGCAAATGACTTGAAATCAATAATTATGGATGCGAGCGAGAGAGAGAGAGAGAGAGAGAGAGAGAGAGAGAGAGAGAGAGAGAGAGAGAGAGAGAGAGAGAGAGAGAGAGAAAGAGTGAGTGTGTCAGCGAGATTGTAAAAGAGAAAGGATGAATAAGGTAATATAAATTCATATGCATATCTTGAGTGCTTGATACAAGTTCTGCTAAATATAAGCAAGCATATATTATTTTCATTTATAAATATTTTCATTTATAGGAAATTCTTTCATCAAAATCGTTATAGAAAATGTTTAGATCATGGATGGAGTTAAGAGTTGGAAATAATTAGGCTTGAATGTAGAGTTAAGAAGAATATTTAACAAGCTTTACCAAAATTTTATTTTCCTAACATATAAAGGATATTTTTGTTTCATATATATTCTCCATATCAAAATGTGCCTTAAACTAATGTAAAGCAGATATCAAATAATATTTAATATAAAGAATTTTTAAACTCATGAATTCATGAATTCTAACAACAGTATATACTTGATATAAAAACGTTGCTTAAATTTTACATAGTAAAAACAATTAGAAAGGCTTATCTTTCCAGCTCAGAGTTTTCTGAATAACCATCATCCATTATCAGTGGGCGGCCACAGTTGAGAGAGCTGGCAATTGCTGGCAACCTACATACCAAAAGAGAATAAATAAATAAAAAAAAACATACATACATATATACATAAAATTTAAACAAAAAGTCAGTAAACTACTTATTCAGCACACGTCTGTTAGCTATTTACGGAGTAAAAATTCAAGATCATTCTTAGCATTTCTTTTGCCTAGTTTCCAGTCCACACACACACACACACACACACACACACACTCGAAGATGGCGATTGGCAAGTGGACTGTCAAGACGGGGCTGCTCTATATAAGGTCACAAATGTGTGCCTCCATAGCATGCCCCTAATGTCCACTTAACAGCCTACTTAAATACATGCCATGCATATGAAACCGGACAGCAATAGCAACAACTACAACAACAACAACAACAACAACAACAACAACTCATCAATGGCAGTTGAGAATCGACAAACATTAAATGCCAACTACTCGTAGATGGTCAGGGAACAATAAGTCGACAGTAAATGTTGCTGCCGATAATGATGATGAAGACGATGATGACGAATCGTATGATGATAACAATGTTGCTCTGGCAATGACTTGTGCTTTAGATTGCGCCCATTCGAGCAGCCAATCGGCGAACCGCTTCAAACTCCAAATGCGATTGTTAGTCATGCGAACTTTAATTATGGACGGATCACTTGAGTCTCACCATGGAGACGATAATGCAACCAGCTCTTATTCCAGCCCAGCGCACTCTCTCTCTCTCTCTCGCTCTCGCTCTCTCACTCACACTTTCTGTCTCTCGACTAGTCGAATCATAGGTTGTCGGACATGTGGGCTGCCTAAATGCTGCTCATTAAAGTAAATTACAATTTATGTTGCTGCCGTTGTTTGCATGTCGCATTGGGGCGTGGCATCCTGCCATGTCTACTGCCACTGCTTGCTTACTTTTTTGGTTATGTAGAGAGGGCTTCAAGGGGGAGAGAGTGGGGTGCGGGGGGTGCGAGCAGTTGTAGGCTGATGTCTAGTCCAACACAGCTGGGCGCACTGTAATTAATTTTGATTAACGGTCCAAAAGTTGCGGCGGACTTGCGAGGTAACTTGCCACACGCATTACCCGTGCATTACGTGGCGCACATCTCTCGGCTGGCAAGGCTGGCGCTCGGATTTCCTTGAGTGGGGAAAATCTAAAAGTTAACTTTTAATATTTAAGCTTTTAATTGCAAAGCTTGATTAATGTTCGCCTTGCTCAAGGAATAATGGGTCCCTGCAAGCAAGAGGTTATATCTTACTTTCGATACCCTGGCCGTCGAATAAGATACAATATCATATGAGATGAAAGAGCAGAGATATATGTGTATTATATATGTATATAGTAAAGACTCTATCCTATTAGAAAAGCAGTTCATTTGATACACCATATAAGATGAAGGACTTGAGATATGTATTTATGGATCTATATACACATATATAAACCAAATCCTATTTGTTATATCATATATCTATCTGCTATCCTCTTGATATATCATATAAGATCATAGATCAGCTGTATATATATACATATAAGATATAAAATATACATATATATTTAGCAGTATATCATAATTTTAGATCTGCTGTATATATATACATATAATATATAAAATATATATAATATATGTATATATTTGCAGCTGGCATATCATAGAAACTGAATTCCTTTCGAACGGCGATTCCCATATCTCATATCTCATTAATATGCCCTATAGCCAATACATGATAGCTTATATGCAGCTGCTTTTTAAGCCAAGATACTTACGTTTATTTTCTTATCAATTAAAAGTCAGCTGATGACTCACCAAATCTGTCAGCAATAACTGGAGATCAATTAAGCCGCCCACAATGCAAATTGCCCGTCAGCTGTTTTTTTTTTTCTTTTTTACAATCTCCTCGATCGCACAGCTGGATGGCAAGCAGGGGCATAAAGCCAGTTACTCAGGTGAGCTGTGAGCGAGGGGCAGGGGCGGGGGCAGGGGGCAGCTGGTGGCAGCATGCTGCCTCATCCCCAAGCTGAGAAACATGCAACTCGCGACTAAAAATGATTGCCTACTTCGGTGTCATAAATTAAAATCTAACAAAATAAATCAATAAAGATTAAATCTTATGCGCACATACACTCACACACACCAAGACAGACGAGAGTGTAGGCATAATCCAGCTGGCATTGTATTTGTATCTGTATCGGAATCTGTAATCCGTTGGCCTCCTCTATTCGTATCTGTAACTAACAAAACGTGTGGTCGCATATACATATGTGTATAGATGTTGTCATGCATGTAGCTGTATCTGTATCTGTATTGGTGTCTGTGAATGTGTCTGGCAGCCCCTCGAAAACTACTTAAGTATTTAGGTCTCTGTGCGGCTGTCGCTTCGCATTTTGAATGCTGAATGGGTATTTAAATTTCATACAAATTCTATGAGTGCTTGCCTGGCCCCGACCCGGTCCGTATCGGGGCTTGGATCGTGTTTGCTGTAGGCCTGTGCAAAAAATAAAAAATAAAAAATAAATAAAAAAGCACCAAGCTAAAACAAAAAGCAGTTGAAAAATGCAAAAGGCGGCAGTTCAATTCATTCACTCGCACGCACACACACACTCACTCACACACTCACACTCGTTCACATTCACTCAGTCAAACCCATATACACTCGACGCAGACAATCAGACTTTTAGACGGAACAGAAAGCCGCTTTAAGCTCTCTGTTCCATTCCCAGCAACCACATCGCATCCGCATCCGTCGCATCCGTTGCCGGCAGCTACAACAACATCAGCAATCAGATATAGAAGTTGATAAAGAATGGATGCGCTTTAATAATACGCAAAATAATAACAAGCAGTGAGTACAACAACAACAACAACAATAACAATCAAGCCCTGGCCAGACAATAGACGTTTAGAAAAACTGTTTTTTTTTTTCTTCTCCTGTGGCTTTGCTTTGCAGCGAATATCTTATAAAAGGGCGCCCATTGTTAGGCCCAACATAGTCCGTAACTGAGAACTTTGTAGACTATAATCCTCAACACTGTCGAAGCTCAAAGCCGTTGACATAGAGCTAAGTAAGTCAGTACACTTAGCGAAAACTAGGGTGTAGTCTTGAGTGTTATATATAAATATATGATGAATAATAAAAACTATATAAATAGAAATTCAAAGTGCATTTTAAATTTTATAAATATTTATATATATAGAATATATATTCTTTGGGATTAGTTCATTAGTTGATTTCATTTTAGCTTAAATTTAGTTATTATATTTATATAATTATATTATAATACAATTAGTTATTATAATAAATTATGATAAAGTCAAACAGACTAACCTTATAAATAAATGTAAATGCTATTATATACATTCATATGTATGTATATGTATATCTAAAAAATATATTGAATATTACTACGATAGGCCTTTAAATCTTAAATTTTGTTTGTAATTTATGCACGCTTCTCAAATTTTTAAATTTAATCGAATAAACTCTCATATGTGAGTACATAATATTATAAATTATTTACCTAATTTTGATTAATTGATTTAATTAATTTTGATTAATTGATTAATTTATTTTAAAATATTTTTTAAGTGTATTTCGGCAGCTGTTTAAAGTTGTCCATGGGTGGTCCTCAGCTTGAGATAACTAAACTCAAAAGCTAACCGCACATAGTCTCTGATATTCCCACACAATATAAATGTTATAAAAATTTGCACATATAAATACGTATATCAATAAATGTCGCCCATGGTTTGCATTTGAATCAGTTGAGGCGATTATTTAATTTCCTTCCAGGTCTTAGATGGAGCTATACTATATGGCCCAACTGCCATAGCCACACCTATTTTGGCTGCAGCCCATCCTTTCGCTCCAGTGGCGCGTCATCGTGACCGGACGGGATACGGCTCCAGTCAGCCACGACTGAGCAGATAAACGAATACCGAAATTCGAAATTCGAATTTCGAATGCCGAGCACTTATTATTATTAATAAGTGCACGTTAATGTTTGCTTGATTGAGCGCTCAATCAAATGAAATTCTATACGCATGGCGAGCACACAAAAAAAAAAGAGAAGAAAAAACAAAAAGGAAAAAAAAAAAAAAACATTCCGAGCCTTGACAAAATGAGTGCGCAGGCAGAGGGGCGTTTACCCAGCTGAAAAGAGTGGAATATAAATCCTTTTGGACCCGCGCTGCGTATTCACTAATTTCGAGTGCGCTCGTTGCATGCCTCATTTAAGTGGAACGCGTTGCGCATGCAACGCATGCGAACAAGTAAATATAATTCATAATTGTCGCTCTATTCAGACAGCGAGCGACGGGACGGTGCTGGTGCTCAGGAGCCGCGCACCAGGACCCAGCGAACGGGGTAGCAGTGCCAAGGTTCCCCTAGGCCTTACACTCGGCGCATACCCTGTGCGCTGAGGCCGGCCTGGAGAGGGTAGCTTGGCGTGTTACTATAAATCGATTGGCCTTTTGTATTCAATTGTCATGTTGCCCATCAATCATCGGCAACAATTTTGAGCAGCTCAAAGTGACGCGCGAGGGCGTAGCGGGAGTAGAAGGTGCCAGGGGGTATATTTAATTAAGAATTGTTGGATCTACCTACGAGTGTCTAGGTATTTTTATCCACAATCATATATATGGCTGAGTTTGTGTTTGTAACTAGTAAATGTTGAATACATAAGTGATATATGTAGCTGTCTTTGTACTCATGGAGTAGATAGATCTATATATAATGTATAAAATTTTTGATTTGTATCTGTATCTTTGCATATAAATATAAATATAAATATACATATATCTATATATCTATATATATCTATATATCTATATATCTATATATCTACATATCTATATATCTATATATCTATATATCTATATATCTATATATCTATATATCTATATATCTATATATCTAAATATCTATATATCTATACATCTATATATCTATATATCTGTATATCTATACATCTATATATCGATATATCTATATATCTATATATCTATTTATCATATATCTATACATCTATACGTCTATGTATCTATGTATCTATTTATCTATATATCTCTATATCTATGTATCCATTTGCTTATATTTCATGCGTACCAATGCATTACAATGTATCAATAGCTGTATCTGCACATGTACCAAGTAATTGTATCTATACATATCGCTAGCTGTATCTGGCATATGCATTTTCATTTGAATTTTTGCATTGCTATAAGCCTCTGTCTCCACATTTGATTATCTTTCAGTTTAATTGCTAGCCTTATTCGTATCTGGTATCCGTATTGGGTATTATATGTTTTTCGTACTTCAAGCTGTATCAATACATGTAACGGCATCTGCGTACGTATCTCTAATTGTATCTAAATGAATTTGTATTGCATCTGCTGCAGTAGCTTTAGTCGCATTTCAATCTGTCTCTGTATTTGGCATTTGCATCTTCAGCTGCCTGATAACTGTAACTGTATCTGTTGCGGCATACGTATACGTATCCGGTCACTGCATCGGTATCTGTATCTGTGAGCGTATCTTTATCTGCATTTATAGCTCGGCAGCGTATGGGATTGCGGAAGTGCCATGGCGTCGCAAAGCTGGCTGATTCCCTGGACGGCACCTTGCTGCGTTGTGCAGCCACGCCCCCAACTTGCCCCCGCCGGCTGCATCTTGGCGATTGCAGTTTAATCGTTTGCACAGCAGCCGCTTTCAGTTGGCCTTAAGATTTACCGTTGCCTCGCATTGTTTGCGCCCGGGCCGAAAAGGACGAGGCTCAGGTTTTTCGGGATTCGTGTGAATTTCTTGGGATTTGCTGATGCGATTTTTTGTTGTTGCTGTATTTTATTTGTATTTGTGTGTGTGTGTGTGTGTGTGTTTTTTTTTTTTTTTTGCATTTCTTTTTGTTTGCCCAGGCAGGATGTTTGCACCTTCCGCAGCGCTAGGTATGCGAGAAGAGGGATGCATGTATCTGGTTTCTTAATGACAGGTTGCCGAGCCGAGCCGTGGCAGGGGATTGCTCGAGTTATTAATGCCATTCGAAAGCAATTTAATATATGCATTCTGTTTATTTGAGCTGCTCTAAGCAAACAATTCCCAGCAATCTATCTGCAACCCCTAATGGACATGGAAAACCCTTTAGAAAATTGCTGCCACTCGCCATGTAACTGTGTGAGTGTGTAGCTAAATGTGTTTGACTGTGTGTGTGTGTGTGTGTGTGTGTGTGTGTATTAAGTCAAAGCCGAGCCGCATTCACTTGAGACCCACAACGAAATGGCATTGGGGCATGGAATAAGTATCCTAAGTATATATATAAATGTATTTGTATATGTATGTATGTGTATGCATGTCTACTGAGGCAACTGCACATATGCAAACGTATGTAAATACCAAAAAGTATCTCAAGTAGTAAGCATTTCTCATGGCGACGACGAGGACTGCGTTTTAAGTGCTTGCGAACCGAAATGAAATTTAAATGCGTTGTTCGCGTCTCCTGAAGTGCCGAATTCGAGTGGCACGACAAAGCGAAGCTCTACAGCTCTGAATACCTTTCAGTTACACTGAATAACTCTTTGAATATCAAACGCAATTTCCATAAATCAAACAAATGATTGCGCACACATATTCGAATGGATATGTCTAGAGAATGGGAAAAGATCAGTCATATATATTTGGCAGTCGAATAATTGTGGAGAGTAGACGGCGAACGTTGACCTAAGATTGTTTTTGTTTTTGTTTGATTTTTCGGGGCTCTGCCGCATAAATTTGATATATCGTACATTTGTTATTTTCATTGAAAACCTGCCATCAATTATGCAGCTGGCGTTTTGATAATTAAATGTAATATTATAACATTTAAGATACAGATTAAAAGGTAAGCGAAACATGTTTTGCTCTGGCCATTTGTATGGAAATATTTGAGTCAGCTGATTTACGATGGAAATAATCGTCGAATGCATATAAATGAATAATATTACACAAAGTGCATTTGCACATTCCACCAATATATAATATTAATAATAATAAGCAGAATTGTAAGAAATTAAACGCCATATAGGCAGCTCGTGAAGCTTATGCAAATTGCGCTTCATTTCAATTCAATGAAAGGCAACGGCGAATTAACCAAAAAAAATAAAAAAATGAGAAATAAATAATAAAAAATAAACATGCAAATGCCAAATGTCATTTAGCATTCCCTGAGATGCCATTCCCTTAATATGCGGACCGCCAGAGATGAGCCGGCAGAACCAGACCTGGATGCCAGCCAGCCAAGCCAAATGGGAGCAGCAGCGACTGCAGCAATTGTTGTTGTTGTTATTGTTGTTGTGTATTTATTTAAGCGCTCTCGGTCTCGGTCTTTTGTGGCCTTTGAATGCTGCACGTTTCACAGCGTATGTTGGCTAGACCCATACACACACAGAGCAGAGGGCAGAGAGTAGAGAGCCCAGCCGAGTCTAGGGCGAGGCAGCACAGCGCACTTAATCATATTCGATACAAATAAGCTTCACTGCCGGTACGTGCATAGAATTTAAGCATACATAATAATCATCGACAGCCAGGCAGTCACTCGTTCAGAAAAACAACAACAATGCCGCACACACTGAGTGACGTACAAAGAAAAGCGAAAAAGCGAACAAAAAAGAAGGTAAAATAGTGGAAAGAAAAAAATCGAGGCGTGTAGCGCACAATATTATCATAAAGCAAACACAGCCAGCAGAGAGCAGTTGAAGAACAGCAGGAACAAAGCATCAATCGCTGCCTCACTCGCTCCCTCTCTCTCACACACACAAACACAACTCATAATATCATATTATTGTTATTATTCTTGACGTTATAGTTGAAATTGCATACACAAAAGGCCAATACTTTGGAAACCCCAATGATCGTCAGGCACTAAGTTCAAATTATGCACCGTCTACCGTTCCCAAAGTTTTCAATTTGAACTTGACTGCCGCTGGGCGACCCTTGGCTGCGGTTACCAGCCAGCTAACCAGCCAGCTTATTCATCCGACCAGCTAACAAACCAGCCAGCCAGTCAACCAGCCAGCCAGCCATCCATTCGAGCAGTCAGCCAACCAACCGCAGTCCCATGTCTCTGCGTATCTGAGAGATTTGAGCCCGGCTCTCTGGCAACATTTGATCTTTGCCTGGCGGCAAGCTATTTTCTCGTTTTCTCAACTTTTTTGTTGTTGTTGTTGTTGTATTTATTCATTATTTCTTTAGTTTATTTCATTTTTTGCTGTTTTTTACTTTGCTTGAAGCAGGCTTTGTCTCATGTTTCAGCATATGCCACTGAAAATCCACCACGATAAAGTGGGAATTCGCAAAGGCTTTTCGATTATGTCGCTATCAGGCAGAAGGTGAGGCCTGCAGCAGGGCCTCAAAATGACTGCGAGCTGAGTGAGGCTGGGATAAAACTTATTTGATTTTAAATTTCTTTAAATGAGTAAGTTCCATTGTTGATAAGGTCCTACTGTGGAATGATGAGAGGAGACATCGCTTTGCAGGAACTGGAAGTGGAACTTTATATATTTTTTATGTCGATAACATTTTATCATTGTAGATAAATATGTGTAAAGAACTTATCATCATTATAGGTACATATAGATATAGCATATCAATATATATATTTTATGGAGTATTTATAAAAAAAAAATTTTTTTTTATTAAAAAAACTGCAGAAATTGATCTCTAGAAATATGTATAAAATAAATCAATAAGAATTATAAATTTATTTAGAGATAAGCTTCAAAAATAATAATTTTTTTTATTATTTTTTATTATTTAATTTTTCTATGTATTGCTGAATTTATTCTGTCTAAAGTTAAGCTTACCACGATTAAATTTTCACTCAGAATAATACATTTTCTATAACTTCCCTTTGAGTATTGAAAGTTCCCTTCCACGTAAAATATTCTAAAAGTGCTCAAATAAATCCTAGATTTCTATACCAAACTTAAATAAATTTTAGTTCAACGAAATTGTAAATCTATATAAAATATAATAATAAATACTTATTGATTCTTAAGAATTGTAGGAAACTTAAAAAATATATATGAAAAATTGGTAAAATGCCTATATCTTCAGAGTATTTGCTAAAATGCCTAGACCCTCTGCTCTCTTTGTCAGAGCTCTCTTCAGGATTATCAATATTCATGCTTATATCTAATTCATTCATCACATGCAGTTTCTCAGGCTTTAATTTATTTCAATAGTTGCCCAGCGAGTATTCAGGCTTTTCGCTCTGGCTAAATCGTTTACTCCAGTTTCGATTGTATTTTCAAAAACAAGTATTTAAATGAGAATGGTTAAATTCAATAATTCCAATTGAAATGGAAATTATGTTACGTGCTGTCATGGCAAAAGGTATTCCCTTTTCTTTTTAATGTAATGGAAATGGAAAATCAAATCAATGAAGAGTGAAAAATTGAAAACCGAAATGTAAACAGAAGCCAGGTGAAGGGGTGGAACGTGTAGAGCGCTGAGCCTGGTGACATTTGCTAAACGCTTAATTGGCATTAAGCACGTAAGGATCAGGCAGTACGAAGTGGACCTTGTTTGCTGTATCCGCCAGTTGACGAGGGGTAAGAGCTGTTGTCAAAGCCAGCCAAGCGTTTGCAATTGTAATTAAGCAGAGGTAGACCGAGCCGGAGACTGAATAAGAGAGACAACAACAACAGCAACAAGAGCAATAGCAACAACAATTGTGCGTCCTTTCAGTTCGCTTCCCGTTCTAAGCTGCTGCTGTATTTATTTAGGCGCTCTACGTGCCGCCAGGCAAAGCCTTTAATGCCCAGCTCAAACAAAGATGCGATTTTGTGGCGCTTACGCACGCAGCCAACCGGCTGGCTGACGATGGCGGCATAAAGGACCTGGGCAGCAGATCTGGACACAGTTGGTAGAACCCACCCCTGTCACGTTGCAAGTCATCAGCAACTGCTGCTGCTGCTGTTGCTGTTATTGTTGATATTATAGCAATTATAATAATTGCGCGCACAAATCGACAGTTACATGAAACTTTTGCTCGTCCTTGGTCCTTGGTCCTTGGCAACTGCACAGCAACAGCGACAGGCAATGGCAACAGGAAATTGCATAAAACTAATTCAGTTCTTGTGCGCTCGCTTCCTGTCCTGTCCTTCCTCGATGTCCTGTCGTCAGCAGCAGCAGCGCAGCAGCAGCAGATTTGCATAACTTTTTCAATTTCACAACTCAAGCTGTGGCCGAGGCCGTGGCATATGTGCCAGCAGCCATAGACACGCCCACACGACCACAGCGACCCACACACGTAGCTCTCGCCCATCTTCAGTTACAGCCGCGTCATCTCCATCTCCATCGCCATTGGCATTGGCATCAGCATCGTCATCGTGGTCGATGCGAATGTCGCTGACATCGTTGCCAGGCTGCTATTTACGTCAATTGCTTGCGCACTCTGTTCGAGTCCTGCCACGTCGATCCTGGGATGAGGCAGGAGTCCGATGGCAATGACGGCAGCACTGGCAGCGCTCCACTGCTGGCTGCGTCTTTGGTGTCAATTCGTTTGCGTGGAAAATGCTGCTACGCCGGAAAAATCACAAGCCACTTGGTGGGCTGCCATGTATAGACGGCAAACTGCTATAGTTCGTTTAATTTTATTTCTATTCTCCCTTGTCTCGCCTTACCTGCTTGATGCAGATATCAGTTACTCGGCGAGCGGGTCACCCGGGTGACTCTGACACGTAATTGAACTGACAGCAGCACACCTGAGTCTACGTGTGGCCTAGGCCCGCTTTTAAATGCAATTCCGAAATAGCTTTAACTTTTAGGCTTAGCTTGCAGTCGAAGACAAAGCTAACCAGGAAGCCGAAATATTGTTCACTTCATAGTACTGGCGCTAAATATTGTTGGAGGACTCGGGAAACTGTAGGTGTGGAATATACAGACTTGATGTGATGATGAACATCTTCAGGAGGCCAAATATTGGTCTACTCACATACAAAACTTTGGCGCTGATTAATTGGCTAAATTAATTACACATATCTTATTGGATTATAGTATTATATTTATAATACCTATATAAATATTGTCGATTTGTCAATTCATAAGTTAGAAAAGGAAATATTTAGTAATGTTTAGTATTTAGTTATATAGTATAGTATTTAGTATATATAGTATATAATATAAGTAGTATATATAATAATTAGCATATATAATATTGTATTTAGTAAATAAATAAAACACCAATATACCCTCTTCACTTTGTGAACACAAAACTCAAACTGTAAACTCCTAAGCACCGTCTATAGTAGCTTGAAATATTTGTCGCTAATTACAATAACAGCTTTTGTTTATAAGATCATAAGTAAACTACAGGTAAACTCCAGCTAATTTTCTGTTTTCTCAAGTTATATAAAAACATGAACAGCTTAATCATAGCTCAGAAGAAAAATTTCGTTTTTATCACACATAATTACATAAAAATATGATGATGCATATAATATAATATAATATTAAACAATAAATCGAAGAGAAAAATCGGTTAAGAAAAGAGATCTCAGCTTACTGCATTGATCAGGTATATAGATATAGATAAATTTCTATTTATTTTATACTTTATAATATTTTTATATTTATATTTATTATTATTTGTTTTATATTGTATTAAGAAATATATTGTATAAATCAGTTTTCCATTTCGATTAACAATAAATATACATACATATGTATGTATCTATCATGTGGAATCGCAATTTTTATTTCTTCATTTACCAAAGTCTTAATATAATAATCAATTTCAGTAATAATTAATTTCAATATAATTATATTCAAGACATACATAAATTAGTAATTTCATATTTCATATATTTCCTTATCGATTTTCCCCGAAAATCTATTAAGATTATATGGAAATGAAAATTTATAGCCCATTAAATATGCATAGGCATATCGCACAGCATGTCGCACAGCTTTTCCGTATTTCGAATTTTGTTTTGTTTGCCTTTTGTTTGGGCTGTCACTGTGACCCGTCGCTGTGACCCGTCACTGTTCCCATCATTGTCACTGCCACCGCTCGGGCACCTAAGCGAGGCATAGCCAATCAACTGAGTCGCCTGAGCAAATGCCCCGTGAGCTCTTCAAATGCTGTTCCTGTTCCTCGACCTTCACTTTAAATTGCCTCAGTGTGTGTATGTGTGTTTACTGTGTGTGTGTGTGTGTCATAAAAATACAAATCTCGCTTCATTTCATTTTCATGGTTTTTGTTACTCCAATTACCAATGCGATTTTCAGTCGTTTTCGCTATCTCTGTCTTGCTCACTGCCACTGCCTGTCTGTCTGCCGTCTCTCTCTCCCTCTCTCTCTCTCTCTACTTTCTGTCTGTCATCAGCTTAGCCCACATAACGGGCCACGTTATGTGATATATTGCCTGAATTATGGCTTGGCGAACATTTTGCACCTAAGCTGCGGCGCTGCTTTGTTGTTATTATCCCTTGAAATGCTCGACCCACCCCCATCGTCCTGTCGCGACCTGTTACCAAGATTAACGCGACATCGGAGTGGGCTGCCAGTGAGCGAGCTGCGAGCGGGCGCAAAAAGGACGAGCTGCAAAATCAGTCATAATATTTCAAATTTCATAAATTGATGCGTATCACATTAGACGGCAGCAGCAACAACAACAACAACAGCAACAACAACAACAAAGGCAAGGATAGCAGCTAACGGTAACGACGTTGTAGCTGGTGTCCTTGTTGTTGTTGTTATTATTGTTGTTATTGGTGCTGCTGCTGGTCCTGCTCAGTGAACAACCCTCGGGAACTGGCTTTGATAAACGCGCCCAGGGGCCCATTGAATTATGCTTTTGGGTGCGAGAGGTGTGGTCGCTGCCACGCCTACATTTCAACGCGCCTCACTAAATACAAATATATATAAAAATATATACATATATGTATATACGAGAATATCCTCTTTGATTTTGCTGCACGATTGATTTTCTCGCCCGCAGCCAAGAAGACGCCATCGTCGGCAGCATTCGTGTCCTTCAATCGCACCTGCGCTTAGTCCTGCCTCGACTTCAATTGCTCCCCAGACATGTGCGGGGGGATGGGCGGTAGCTGGAGCACGGCTTGGCTGTCCCATTTCATGGCCTGCGTTTATGCGACTATTTTATTTTTTATTGCTTTGCAGCCATAAAACAATAAAAAATTGTTGGTATTTGTATTGAAGCTCGATTGCTTGTGCAGCATCTCTAGCGGGAAATGCTTTTCTAATTAAATTTTATGGCATGTTCAATAAACTTTTCAAGATTAAATCGGGTGAAAATTACCTTAAATTCAATGCAGGAACGTTGCTCAAAAGCAAATAACTTAAATACAAAAATATTGTTGTTAATATTAAATTAGTATTATTATTGAATTCAATATTTGTAAACGCCTTAGATATCCTTTTTAAATTTAAAATAAACAGAAAATTTGCTTGAATTTGGAGCGCCATCTGTGTCTGCGAATTGAACCAGCAACGAAATAAATTTCATAGCAAGCAGCCTTAGCTGGCTCACATATTAAACTGTTATACTGAACGAGACAAAGGTGTTAACATTTGAACATTTTACAAGCAGTGCTCACTGTTAACATTCTTAACAACTTAACAGTTCCAGTCGAGCAGAAAGCCAGTCGAATGTTAAGACAGCTGATAGCCAACCACTTGATTCACATTTAGTCATTACGCGAATTAAAATTGTTTGGACCCTTAAGATTTTAAATTTGTAGTGTATTTATTTTATATTAGCCAAAATGCATGGGCGTGTTAAGGTGCGTACCACAGAGGAGGAGCGCGAGCGCAAGAAGAAGGAGCAAGTGCTTAAGATGCGCGCCTATCGGGCTGCTATGACTCGCATTCAGAAAAAACGCAGCCTCGGCGAACTAGATGACGAAATGCTTGGACTAACGGTACAAATACTGCTGCGTAACCCGGATATAACGACGTTGTGGAATATACGACGCGAATGCGTGCTGAGGAAGACAGCAGAATTGGAGAAAGCGATGGAGGAACATGAGGCACGGGCGAAGCAGCAGGTGGAGGCAGATGACGAGAGCGGCAAGCCAAAGGTGGGAGAAGAGGACGAGAGTGACAAGCCGAAGGTGGGAGAACAAGGCGATGGCGATAAGAAGGCAGACGAGGAGAAGGAAGACGATAAGAAAGAGATCTTGGCGCAACAGCTACAGTCGATCTATAAAACGGAGCTAGACCTCACCGAACAGTGCCTGATGGTGAACCCAAAGTCTTACAATGGTTGGCATCATCGCTGCTGGACCTTGGAGCAGAACCCCCAAGCCGATTGGCAGCGGGAGTTGCAGTTGTGCAACAAGTACTTGAAATACGATGAGCGTAACTTTCACACCTGGGACTACAGACGCTATGTGAGCGACAAGGCGTCGGTGCCCGCTGAGCAAGAGCTGGACTTTTGCACAGAGAAAATCAAAGTGAACTTCTCCAATTACTCCAGCTGGCATCATCGCAGCCTGCTGCTGCCCAAGCTGTATCCCAACGAGCAGCAGGATCGGCCCATGAGCGAGCACAAGCTGAAAGAGGAGCTGGAAATGGTGCTGACGGCGGCCTTCACGGACCCCAACGACAGCAGCGCCTGGTTCTATCAGCGCTGGCTGCTGGGCAGCGGATCGCAGAGCGAGCAAACAGCTACATTGGCTGCTTTTCGCTGTTGGCCCCATAAGGCGCAGCTGTCGCTAAAGAAATCCCATCCAGAGCTGGCAGAGCTCACGGTGCAGTTGATCAGCGGACAACAAACGCTGCAGCTGCAGCCATGGACAGCTGTGAATAGCGAGAAGAACCAATGGCAATGCGAGCAAGCCATAGAAATCGATCCAAGTCAAGATTATTTCCTGGATGTTGCTGGCCAACGCATGCAGCTGGCCGTGCAGCCCAGTGATCAGAGCCTTTACTATTTTGTGCCGCCGCATGCAACCTCCAGCTGCAGCAAGGAGCTGCTTGCCGAGCTGCAAACACAGCTCCAATCCTGCCTAGACCTGCTCGAATACGAGCCGGACAGCAAGTGGACGCTGCTGACTAGTGCGCTGCTCATGCGCGCCATCGACGTGAGCAGCTATCATGAGCAGAGCTTGACGCATCTGACCAAACTGGAGCAGGTGGACGCTCTGCGTCAGGGCTACTACAAGGACTTATCCGCACGCTGGACCATGGAAATGGCCTTGGCCAAATGGCCCGCCTCGTCCAGCTATCCGCAACGATTCGAGATGCCCACCAAAATGTCTAGGATGCCCTATGCCCAGTATTTGATTGTGGCGGACGAAATATCCAGCTGAATTTATAGTGTGAGATTTAAATGGCTGTAATTCCGTATAATTTTTGTTAATTTTAATATTTCATTTGCAGCTCATCTGGATGTTGCTTAGAAATAATATTTTTGGCTTGATCGGGCATTGATTTTTGCTAGTATCCATACAATATTCCAGTTTAGCGCACGGCTTTCTTATACACACGTTTTGTATATACTATTTATATGATCAACGCCTCAACGCTGAACACATATTTAAATAAACATTTTTATACGCTTAGTGAAACATATATAGTTATATGTGTGCATTACGGATATTCCTGGAGTATGGCAATGCAGAAACTATTTTAGAGCAGCACGAAAATGAATTTCGCTTCTAGAATAATATTCAACTCAATCATGCATATATATGTTTATGTATATCTATGGTCTCTTGTGAAATTTTAGTTTTAATGCAATTCATCGTGACTTTCATGAGCATCAGCTGCTCACCTGACCAAGCATGCCGAAGGAGCTCTGCCTTGGCTCTTTCCTTGACTAGATTTGTTGGTTTTTTGTGTGACTTCTGTTGCATAAATTATTATAGAAGCGTTGTCAGTGAATGGCTTCACGCGCTCGCAGCATTGGCAGCCACATGTCATTACGTGTCACATGAGCTGACAGCAACATGTGGCAAGGAACGTGAGCGTGTGTGTGTGTGGGTGTGTGAATGTGTAATAATGTGAGATGCTTTGGCATCAAAGTGTTAATGCATCCGCAACAACCTGGTCTACCCTCACCTGATGCTGGAAATTCCAAGCAAACTTTAAATACTGCTGTTGCTGCTGATGCAACTGTTGTTGTTGCTGTTGCTGTTCCTGTTGCCATTGCAATTGTTATTGATACTCCTGCTACTTTTTTATTTCTTTTGCCAACAGCGAGAGCTCCTTTGGCTAGTGGTGCTCCTTTTGCTTCTGCTATTTCCTTTGCGGCTGCTTCTTCTTCTCGTGTTGCATGTAGAAATAAACGAGCAGCTGCTTTAATGCACATCACGCACACTAGCGCCATCCATATCATATCCATATCAACAGCAACGTCTTGGCATTTAAATTTCCGAAGCAATCCACACACATCTCCATCTCCATCTCCATCTCCCTCCATCGCCCTCTCGTCTGCATAATATGAATGGCTGGCACTGCTGGCACTTCCTCCTCCTGCTGCTGCTGCTGTTTGCTCTTCGTCTCGAGTTAATGCTAATTATGCCGCATCTTGTAAATATTTTGACTTTGTGCATTTGCTGGAGCAGTGAAACGTGACATTGACACGTTGATGTTCATTAAATTATTTGACGCCAATTATTTGTGCAGTGGGCGTGGCCGAGCAAGCAGCCAGCAGCATAGGCGCTGAGACATCGCAAACTCAATTAATGAGACACGAGTGACATCTGCGGCGAGTAAACACAGGAAATGCAGGATGCGCAGCTGATGCAATCTTGGGCGCACAAATTGCCTTCTGTTAGCTCGTGCAGATTGGAATATTGATTAATTGACTGATAGCAGTCGCAACTGACGGACTTGTACCGATTATGGGTGTTAGATGATACGGTATTATTATGAAGAGGAATTTACTCACTTCCTCCCAGTATGAGAGATATTCTTGATTAAGGCAAACACTAGTCGCAATTGATTGAATAACGCAGTTTCTCGTTGAATTGTTATTGCTTACTTTCAGTCGCCCGACTTCTAGATACCCTACCTTTTTTAGTCACAAGCTTGAAATGAATCACAAAATGAAATGTTCAACGAATAATTAAATAAATTAAAACTTAAGTGAAATATGAAAATTGATTTCATAATTTTAGTGATTGAGTCTCGCTAAGACCGAGTAGAACCTCGAATTAGATGAGTATTAAAATTGTCCGACCATTTAAAGGTTTCTTTGTTCTAAGCCTCAAGTTTCTATTGTCCATAAGTTTGGATATGCCTAGAAATATATATAAATTTGTAGTCCTGTTAATTGCATCCTATTTGTAAATCTTAAATTCTTGCAGAAAATATAGATTTAATTATATAATATTAACAATTATTTAATATTTACAAACGTGAAAGGAATGACTCAAATGCACTAATAAAATGCATAATTTGAATACGCATTTCTTTTCGAAACTCATTTCACAGGAAGCACAAGCCGAGGAGGAGATAGAAGATAGGAGTTCTGCCTCTAGCTCTTGTAGTTCACGAGAAATGAGGCATATTTTGCAGTTGCTCTCTGGAATATAGCTGTGGCATTCACTTGACTTTTCCTATTTTTTACTTTATTTCAAATATATTTTGGTAGATTTGATCTCTTGCAATTGATTTTATCTCTATTAATTAAAATGCCGGAAGTGTTTTAGCTGGTACAACGGCAATTGCTGTTACTTTTATGACCCTAACCAATCTCAGCACATATCGCAGCGTTTCTTTGGCTGTTGCTGCTGTTGGTGCAACTGTTGTTGCCGTTGCCGTTGTTGTCAAAACTTTAATTGCCTTTCGTCCAAAAACTTTGCAAAACTCGGCGCAGTGCATTCTGTTAACATTTCCTGTGAGTTTTTCGGCAACGCTGCATTCCCAACGTAACTTCCACCGGCCACGCCCCCTTGCACAGGCTGCGCCCGGTCGACAGCCGTTGTGTCAGCCTCCAGCTGGCAAAGACTTGAACTCTGCCGTAGTCGTCCCCTTGTTTTGTATGCCCTTTTAATTGCCCATTGAAAGTTGTTCACTTGTTAAAATGAACTTTTGCCTTTGGCACCAATACAGCTGGCCCCGGCCACGTTCCTTTGCCACAAGCCTTGCCACTCGGGCAGAGCAAGTGACAAAGTTGCCAGCGAAGTGTAAGCAACAAGCAGCCTGAAAGTATGTGTTGTGCAATTAGAAAGCAGGAGCCAGAGACGCTTTAATCGAATCGCAGTCTATTGAATTTACTCAAACGAGAACAACAACAAAACATTTCACAAACTTTTTACCTTAAAGCAGGTGTTTAACAAACACTTTGGCTAATGGTTATTTATTTATTTTACGTTTCCTAAAGGTGATGAGGGAAATTTCAGAAGAGCTGCTTGATCGAGTTGATGATATTGATATTGATGTTATATATTATATTTATGTGTATGACGAATGCTCTGGGAGAGCATCAGTAGAAGATCTGCCTTATAAAAAACATATATTTGACATTCTTACCATTCAATCTGTATTACTACTTTTAATTTAATCTATTATTCAGGGTATATAGAGGTCTATATGTGTATATAATATATAAATCAGGCATTTTAACACCAGCCACAGTTAATAACTCCACTTGCCTTGTCTACATTACAGGGTATACTGCACATTCGTATGCTCCTCTGGTTATCTAGGCAACATTTATTATACGGTTACAAACGCCTGTCTGCTTATCTAAAATTTCATCTTTTGTTTCTCGAGTTGATTTTTTGGTTTCACATTTTTGTTTATAATTTCCATCTGTCTGCGGTTGGCTTAAGCACATTTCAATCTCAACAATGGGAGCAGCTAGCTAAAAACTTTACTGCTCTGATTTTTACCATGCAGTTTCGTGTTTGTAAAGTGTCTGGCATTCTCTGTCTATTCTCTCTGTGTGTGTGTGTGTGTGAGTGTGTGTGTGTGAGGGAGATATGGCCTGTGGGCGTTTAGACATGAATTATATTTCAGGAACTAAAAGCCATATATAACAAACGTTGCTCTGAGTTATGAAGGTAGAGTGTCAAACGTGACAAATATATAGAGAAAAATGTTGCAGGAATAAAACTCAGGATACAAAGTACGTAAAAATATGAGAATTGTGAAATAGCATTTTCTGTGATTATTTTATTTCACTGTATTTCTCGTTTGCTCAGACTCGATGTCTCCATTTGCCTCAATCTCTCAGTTTTCACTCGTTCTCCCAATTATCTTTCAATTTTTTCCGACTACCTTTCTCTCTCCTCTCTGCTCGATTTCTTCTCTTTCTATCGTTTTCTTTAATTTGCTTTCCCCCTCTCCCCCTTTTCTCTCTCTCTCTCTCTTTCTCTCTCTGTTACTCTATATCTCTTTCTATCCCTCTAATTTTCTTTCTTTCTCTTTACCTTTCTCTCTCTCTTTTTCACTCTATATCTTTTTCTATCCCTTTTTGACCGTCCCTCCCAATTTCTCTTACCCTATGACTCTTTTCCTTGTTCGCTTCCTCTCTCCCACTCATGCGTACTCTCTCCATCTCCCTCACTCTCTCATTTTCAAATTTCCAGCAAGAGTTTCAATATTTATATGCAATACATCACATAAATTGACTGATTTCATAATTTATACGTTCCATTCAATATATGCGCATGCTATATAACAATGCTATAATAGTTAAGTGATAGCAACAATGGCGCCACTGTACAGCCATCCACATACACTGCTAGCACACACACACACACGCACACACACACGCACACATAAATGCATATTTATGCACAATAAACATTAATTTACTTGCCATTTAGCTAGATGCACAGTTAATTGAAAGCAACAACAAGAACAACAACAATGAAATGAGCATCTACACAGAGCACACCAGCCAGTGCACCAGCAGCAGTGCACCACCCATTACACCGCCCCACACCCACTCGGTCGCCTGATGCTCGGCAACTTTGGTAGCAGCCAAAAGCCAAACAACTTAAATTATGCAAGAAGTGGAAAATGTGGCAACAAAAATTGCATGCAGCGAGCATGAACTGGCCGTTGTTTGCATTGCATTGGGCGCTGAGTGGACAAGCGGAAGGCCCACTGGGGGGCGTGGCAGTTGACGGTTAAAGCATTTGGTGATGTCAAATTTAATTGCAATTAATGTTTAGCTAAGCGGAAATGGCGCAGCATCCACAGTAGGAAGCAGCAAGCAGCAAGCAGCGTGCAGCTGACACTTCCGGCAAAAGTTGGACAACAATTTTGATGCCACATGTAGCAGCAGCAGCTAAAATTCATAAGAGCTCGGACAACGCGTGTCACCTGCAGCCGTGCAACTGCAACAACAGCAGCAGCAGGAGCAGCAGCAGCAGCAGCAGCAGCAGCAGCAGGAGCAGTAGCAGCAGCAGCAGCCGTTACTTTAAACGGACGCTGTGATGGGTCTCCATTGCAGCCGGAATTCAATTACTTGTGCTCCATAAACCGATTAACTTGTATAAATATTTATATCGCTGCAATGCACTCCCACGCGCACACATTGGCTAGGCCTGGGGCGTGGCTGGTCGATCGTGTGCCTTTGCATATGCAAACACATTTACAGCATTTACAGCATTTACAGCAGCAGCGTCCATCCCTTGACTGCATTGCAATAATTCCATTCAGCATTTGCATTTGTTGGCGTTTATGGTCCACTTAAGTGTTGTCATTCGCATCCCTGGATGGCCAAGGATTTAATGATAACACGCTAGGTGTCATTTACAGGCGACACGACTGTGCCACTTTGTGCATGTGTGTGTGTGTGTGGGTGTATGCAATGGTCATGTGAAGCGAAGCGAGAGACAAGCTCTGGGCTCGGAGCAAAGCTGATCGAGAATGGCTTGCAGGAGGCGTGGAGGCGTAGCAGTGTACCCCGCCCATCAATGTGTACACAGGGTGTTTAGTAATTGTGATGTCTCTCTCTCCCTCCCTCTCCCTCTCTCCCTCTCTCTTTTGTTTAGTCTGTGTGTTTGGTTGCGTTTATGGGCGACAGCACTTGCCAGCAGAATGGGGCTAATCTCATGGCCCCAGCAGTGTGGGCCAACTTGTGGCTAGACTTTGGTCTGATTTATTGGCCAACGTTGCGTTAAGCTAGATGTCACAAATGTCAGTTGATGTGGATTTTGTTAATGGCCACAGAGCTACAGAGTGTTTGATATGTTATCTGCGCTTCATACTATATTAGATATAAAGCGATTTGCACTCATTGACGGACTGACTGATTGCCTGACTGATTGATTGCCAAACCATGAACTTGCTTAGTGCTAGCGCAAAAAATAGAATGTTTTGATTTCTTTTTTACAGAAGCGTGGCTTGCCGAAGACTCTCAGAATGAGAGCAATAAAGTGTTTGTACAGTTAGTTTAAGGGGTTGAGGTTGGTACATATCAAAATATTTACAATTTAGTATTTTTTACAGAAAATAATCTAATATTTTATTAATAATGACGATGAGCTGTGCCTGCTTTAAATGCATTCTGACCTTAGCTCGGAGATACACATATGTATGTAAGATAACACACACACTCGCTCTCGCTCTGAGCAAGAGCATTCGTGTTTAAACCGTCTTCATGTGAGAGATTTGCGTTGAGATATCTGAGGTTTGCTCTTTAAAGACCGTCGTTTCGGAAGTGATACGATTAACTCTCGCAGAATAAGACTTCGAAGTTGACGTCTTCCCTTTCACATACGCATGCACACACTCATGCTCAGGTAAGCTGTTGATGTGCCTAGCGAGCAGAACTCTCGCGTACATATACACACACACACACACACACACAAAAGTGACGTTTTGCTGCATTGAACTCAACAAAAAAGTCTTGGAGTATCGAGGTCGGAAAATTCAAATAAACTAAACTATTTGCGTGCGACCGATCTTATTGAAGGTTAGTTACAGCCTGCAAAACCGTTGCACCCAGACTCTACTCAGAGAGTGAGGGACTTTGAGAAACACTTGACGGATACATAAGGCATATCACTGCGTAAATTGTTGCCTTAGATTTTCTACAGAATGATAATGATAATAAAAATCGAGTTGGCAAATGATTCTAGGCTTTCGCTGGGATGCAAAAATGAAATGAAATGAATTAAGTGATTGATGAAGCAAATAATTTACCCAGTTGAATAGAAGGTAACATAACATAGAAACAAATCATATATATATAGATGTTTTAGCTTAACAAGGTCCACAAGCAGAGGCTATGTTAGTCAATGCCGGCAGGCGTGTATATTAACATAATATTTATACAATTGACTTCAAACTAGAAATTTAAACTAGCGATAATTTTAAAATTGATTGATAGGCACATTGCATGCATCATACAAACGATTTGCAGATTGTGCCAGGTCTGGCCACGCCCACGCTCCTCAGAGGTCCCATCGTCGATTGTGCTTGAGCTGCAGCCGGCGCAGCTGAGTCTCCAGGGCGGCGCGCGTCTCGTACAGGCTCTTCTGGTGCAGCAGCCGTCGCCTGAATGCGTCGCGTTGCAGTTGAGTTAGCTGCTGGCGCAGCAAGAGATGATTCGATTGCAGCTGTTGCAGCTGGGCGAGCACATCAACATTGTTCTGGCAGAGGTCCACGGCCGTTGAGTGGGTCTGCATTGGTCGTCAGCGGCTGTCGAAGACACGAGTGGCTTAGCATAATTGATGCAGCCGTGAAGGCGGATTTGATGGCCAAAGTTGTGGCTTAAAGGCTGCCGGAAGTTAAGCCTAATCACTCGGCAAAAGTTTTTGTCTTGCAAATTACGTATACGCAATGAGTGGCGAGCAACGTTTGGCAGCCCGAATGTTGAATGTTTTTGCTTCCGTTCGCTTTTTCTAGCTGATTGACTTAAAAATTGAAAATTTGCCAACATTTGGGCAAGTTTTTAGCTGCTGCTGCTGCTGCTGCTACTGCTGCTCCTGCTACTCCTGCTGTTGCCTTATGTCTTGGTCGGTTTGCTGAGCAATATTCACTGATGCGTTCGTTGAATTTGCGTAGCCCCCAACTGCCGTCCCTCAGCCCCTCCGCCTCGTCATCCTCTTAAGGTGGCGCAGACAAAATTGCTTTAGTGCTTCAAGCGTCAGCCAAGCAGAAAAATGTCTGCTCGACAATTTGGCCGCTATTTTCCCGTTTCTGGCTATAATCCCGTTGCTGCTCTTCGATTTTCAGCTATCGATTGATTGCGCATTAATTTTCTATTTAGCTTCTCTTACAGCAAAATCCCAATGCACACACACATACATATGCATATGCTCTATGCTCGCAAGGACGAATCCATCGCCTTCGCTTTGTGGACATACAATGGAAGGCCGAACTGAGCTGGCCTGAGCTGAGCTGAGCAAAGATTACAGTTATGCAAGGCAACGCCAATGATTGATTTTGATTGATTCAAGTCGTTAAGGCTGCACAGCCTTTGTTGCATAGCAGCTGCTTATAACTTTTATTAAACGTGTTCCACTTGCCTTTGACTGAAAATTTACACACTAACCCAAAAGCGAGCGACTAAGTAAACGGCCTAATACTGCGATGCCCCACTTTGTTGCTCTGCCCGAAAGCCACAATGGCAAAAACTGTGGCACAGCCATTCAAAGCCCCAGCCAAGCCAGCCCAGACCAAAACAATTCCAGCCAAAACCGAGGCAGCTGCATGTTCTGCCTGTGGGCGCCTTCATTGCGTATACGTAATATTCGAGGAACAGGCGCATGGCGCATGTAAATGCGCCGGCTGTGGCTTGAATATGTTCAACTGTTCGACATGCACTGCAGCTGCTCGACTGCTCAGAGCGAGATGGATAGCTGGGAGGGCGGACTGGATGGAGTGTGTAGGGAGGGGCAGGCAGCTATTAGACTTGGCCCACACAGCTAGCCAGGCGTTCATTAGCTGCAGCCTAAACGGTTTTCACACGCTGCACTCAATTTATGTAGGCTTGTTTACTTACACACACACACACACGCACACACACGCAGAGCTTAAGATGGCATTTAAGCAGCAGAGCATTAGTGCGCATTCTGAATTGCAATTGTGGAAAGTCAAGCCACAGTGTATTTCCATTTGCAACTAAAAACAACAACAACAACAGCAGGAGCAGCAGCAGCAGCAGCAGCAGCTGCCTGATGAATGCAATCAGCGTTAACAAACTAATAAGAACGATGATGATTGCGCATCAGGGATAATGACAGCTGAGAGAGACACGCACACGCAGCTGTCCGAGTGTGTGTGTGTGTATATTGATGGCCTTAATATGCAAATGGGCATTGAATGCAGCTTACCTTTCTTGGCTTGAATGCGGTCGTTAAATTGTAACGGAACTTGACGCTGGCTCGCGAGTCCTGCAATGAGACTTTAAAATGAACTGCGCGGCTCACTCCAAATCCTGATGCTGCCTAATTGAAAATCTATGCCACTAAACTGTAAGCCTGCTCTGTCTGTCGGACTGTCTGCCTCGCTCGCCTCTCTCTATCTCTCCCTTTCGCTCACACACACGCTTCGATTCGGTGTCTGCGTTGCCAACTTAATTATTTCAACGGCACGTCGCCGTCGAATGGCGCTTAAGCCAAAACTCACGACAGCTGCAAGAAGAGTAAATAAAGAATTTAAAAATAAAAAAGAGAAAGAGAAAACGAAATAAAGGAGAAGTAGTGGCAGCAGCGGCAAGTGCAAAGCACTGGCAAGTGGAATAAACAAAAGTTTGCTGCATGCAACGACAGCGACAGCGGCAGCTGCTGCTATTGAAAATCTGCGCTGAAAGATAAAGTTGCCAGGCAAACGGATTTAACTGCAACGACGGGCACTTGCGGCGACCCGGCGGGGGAGGCAGGCTGAGGGTCTTGGGGTCAGATGAGTTACAATAAGGATGCAGCCGGAAGACGGAGTGTGTGGGCGTAGGACTGTCTCTGTGTGTGCCTCTATGTCTATGTCTGTGTGTGTGTGTGTGTGTGTGTGTGACCCCATTCAAGCAGGCACGCCCACGCATCCTGCTGTAGCTAAAGTTGCCAACCTCTCACTCTCTCACTCTCTCCCTCTCTCCCTCTCTCCGTCTCTACGCTTCGCAGTGCATCCAGCGGCACAATATTCACGGACATGATTCATTACCACAATTTCGCTGGAATAACTCAGGGAAATGCCTCCAACAAGCTCAAATATTGACCGAAAATATGATGGCAGTTAACCCACGCCAGTCTCAGGTAAGAAATGGCCAACTTTAAAGTTGGCTAATATACTGTTGGCTCATATCACTTGGGGCGTTTTACGGCCGCACGCGTTTCGCGGAACACAAAGACGGACTAAACCGCGTCTGCTCTCCCTTCGAATGACTTTGGCAACTTTGGCAGGCCGAAAGTAATTAATTTTTGCCAAGTTACGTTCCAAAAATAACGAAATAAAAATTCATTTATATAACACGAGTAAAGGGGAAAATAAACCGCACTAACGGCACAATTAACGCCTGCAACATTAATTGCGTTTTAATGTGCTGCTTGGCTGCTTGGCGCAACTCGCATTTGTAGTTGAGGGTGTTAGCTGGTGCAGGTGCTGCCCTAGGTTGTGTGTGTGTGCGTGTGTGTGTGTGTGTGTGTAAGTTGGCTACAACGTGACATGTCAACCGCAGGCGGCGGCGGCTCAAAAGCGTAACAAGAATTTTGCCGCGCCTGAGCAACATGACAAGCGGCACACACACACAGCCCCACACACACACACACACACAGGTAAGAGCCTGTCTGAGTGCTTGAGTGCCAGCCTCAAAAGCAGCTTAACAAACATGCACACAGACAGTGCACACACACACATACACACACACACGTATGCACACTCAGCTCACAATGAGGGCGAACGGCACGAGGTGCGACCACAGGGCCAGGCCAACTATTTACATGTCGCCCTATTATGTCCGGATGCGGACACGACGAGCCCACAATCCAAGCGGCACCCGCCACCCCCCGCAGTCTCCTGGCCGAGCCCGAGCCCGAGCCCGAGCCGGAGCCGGGCCTGAGCCCGGCACACAAAACCCTATTGCCGTGTGTCTTTTGTGCTGCGTCTCTCTAAGTGACGTGATTTAAATTTTTATGCCCTTTGAAATTTTCAACGTTCTGCTCATCACAGTTGCTGCTCGCTGCTGGCTGTTGTTGATGACGTCAGCGTGCAGTGCTTCCGGCACACAAATCACGTAATCTGCCCTTTGTGGGTCAAGCAGCGTGCCCACATATCTATAAACTCAAAAAGCTCAAGAGCATAAACAGTAACTCCTGAGCATCTGCAGCAGCTGCAGTTGAAGCATAGCCAGAGAGAGAGAGAGAGAGAGAAAGGTAGAGAGAGAGAGAGACAGACAGACAGCTACATGTATTACATGCTCAACTCTCAACTTATCCGGACAACCCTCTAGAGACAAAAAAAAAACATACAACTCGTCAGAGTCAGGTAAATGTCAAGTGTTTGTCCTCGAAACTTAACAAAAGCTAGAATGGGTTGGATTATGATGTTGCAACGATTACAGAGAGGACTAACTGACTGACGGTCAGACTGACGGACTGATTGACTGACTGATTGGCTGATTGAATGTGTACAATGCATTTGCTTTAACTGACTGACTGACTGACTGATTAGCTGATTGAATGACTGACTTTAGACAAGGCAGTTGCCAGGCAGTGCGTTTAGAAAGGTAAGTTTAGTAAAATGATGACTGATTGATTGACAGATTGGCAGACTAATTGATGGAACCATAGTCAGAGTGCGGCCTTATCATTGTTAAGCTGATGGAGTTGTTAGAATTATTAGATTAATAGAGAGAGAGAGGATGACTCAATGCGGAAATGGAGAGACTAAAGATATAAATGATGATTGATTCCTCACTTGTTGCCTTGATTGATCATCATCATGTTATTGGCATTTAATGTGCTATGAATAACTCGAAATACACTGTGAATATGAACAAATGGAGCTGAAGCTATGAGAAGGCTATGCTCGCCCTCTCTCTCTCTCTCTCTCTCTCTCTCTCTCTCTCACACCAACGGAGTCTGTGTATGAATTGATGAAAAGCAAAGAACAGTACAAAATTGAGCATAAAGCACTTGTGTGGAAGACCTCAAGCTGCTTATACATATACATAGTTGACTCGTTTTGCATTAAACAGGATTTGTTCCATATGCTGTCAACATGTTTATAGCCCAATAGACAGAACAGTAAGAGCTAAGAGTTATATAGATTATTCATTAACTGATTGATGTATTACCATACGAGCATTGACTGCCCCATAGTGAATCATTCAATTCAATTGCCTATGACCCTATACAACTTCAGAGTGTTTATGCGTTTAATGCTTAACTGATTGACATTTTAATTGACTTTAATTTAATTCAACTTTTGCAGCAGTTGCATGTTGTCAGTGAGTGGAAAGTTATTGGACAAGTTGGCCAACTCCTGCCAGAGAGTTTCGCAAATTCGTTAAATGGAATATGCCTGAACTGAGCTGAGCTCTGAGTTCTTTTCAGTGCCCTGGTATTTGTTTTGCAAGTGTGAGAAGTTTCGGCAACTGCCAAGCGCAGACTTCCGCCGGAAACTCACACGACTGCTGCAAGACGAGCCACGTCATGATCGTGATCAATTTCATTAAGTCAATTTCCTTATGCATATGTCAATAAATAGTTTTTATTTGTGTGCAGTTTTCATGCCATCAGCATTCATCTGGCTCATCAACGAGTCGAGATTTTTTAATTGCTTAATTTCCTTTTGATATATAAATGCATTTGCTTCTCGCTGACCCAAAAAGGAGGAAAATCGGAATGTGAAACCGAAGCAGAAATGGAAATTATTATGTCTCATTTGGGAGCAACTGATAGCAAAGGCTCTGCTGCTCTTTCGCCTCTGTCCGCTTACAGTAATGAGGATGCCGTTCATAAGCCCATAAATAAGTGCAGGAGAATGTGGGCAACAGGGAGAGTGGGGGGAATGGGAGTGGGACTGGGAGTGGGGAATGGGTCTTATCGCTAGTAAGTGGACATCATTAACCTGGCGGCAAACACTGTAATTATGTTAACTGCTAATTGTGCGGGCAGCCGATGGGGGCGTTGCAGGCAGGGGCGTGTCAGCCATGCATGCCTCAAAAACAACAACAACAACAACAACAGCATGCGGCAGATAAGGTCGATTGGTCAAAGAGCTGGAACAATAAAAACATTTAAAGGCAACACACAGCAGGAGAAGGAGCAGGAGCAGGAGGAGTCTGCTCGTATTGGCAATTTAAGCTGCCGAAAAATGAAAAGTTTCATTCTGTTTGCCTTTTTTTACCCCGTGAATTATTCCTTTCTTTTCTCTTTTCAAGTTTGTGCCGGCAATTTAAGTGAATTTTGAAAAAAATGCGAATTTTCAACATTAGCGCAGTCGGCCAAAAATTCGTTAGCCATGGCTAACGCCTTTTAATTGTTTACTTGTTGCTTTTGCTTGCCGTTAAATTTGATTTTCCCGAATTTTGCCATTAACACATTGCTGCGAGGCCTTTGAGCTGTCACTGACAGACAGACAGACAGACAGACAGACGGCACACTCGCCAGCAAAGTCACAGTTTGAAGGACAGTGTTCGCACTCTGCGCCTCTCAGAGTTCACGGAGCTCCGGTGGGGGAGTGGGCCTGCGGCCAGAAACATAATTTATTTATTGTGTGATTTACGGCCGCAACTGTGTTGGCCAGTGTAATGTTTATTTGCATGTTGCGATTGCTTTCGGCCCAATATATCATTGGGGCCAACTGGAAAAACTGACAACTACAAATTCGGGCGCTGTTTATGCGGCCAGGACATGGGCGTGGCCCATAGGCAAACACACCCAGCCATGTGTGGCGCATGCCAATTGTCATTGAGCCCCCGCCAAGTGCACGCCCATTAATAATACACAATTCTCTCATGTTGTTTACAATTCATTTATGCTAATAGAATTTGCTTTTATTTTTATTTTTTGCTGCCCTCAGCTCAGCAGGCAAAAGCACAAAAAATCCAAAAACAATGAAAAAACTTGCCGCAGCATAAATATGCCGAAATCAAAACTAGCGCAATTTTCATATAATTAATTGCAATCGAATCGATATCCAATTTGTTTGTTTAATTTTTTTGTTTCATGTCGCATGCATATATGTTATGTATGTATATGTGCATGTATGCATGTATATTATATAAATATTTCTTCTATGCACATATGCATTGCACATTGGCCTTAAATCATTCGGCCTTTAAGTCATTTAAGCCAATTGCAATCGGCCATAGAGTACACATTGCAAATTGTCGCTCTGTGTGCACTGCGCCAAGGCCTAATTAATTAGTTTTGAGCAGCGGTTTTGTGTGCTCATTATGAATAGAAATGCTCTGTGTAAATTACCAAAAAAAAAAAAAAAGATGCAGAGCGACAACTGCGGGCTGCGCTAATTGAGCGGCCTAAACTGTTTTTGCAGACAGGTGAATACACAAAACTCTTTTGAATTTCAGCTGAGAGGCCCCTCGTAGTGCAAATGACGTGGAACTGAATCCTTGGGCGAACAACTCTCTAAATTTATATTTGTATTGGTGCAATGCAAATTTCACTTTCAAAGAAGGTATGAGCTTTCCTTTGAATAAATAAATTTAATAATTATGCAAGGCTGCATGAGGCTGCTTCTAAAGGTAGCAGAGAACATGTTTAAGAGAATACAAATTGTTAGTAAAAAATATAGAAAATTAAATAAAGGGAATATCAATGTGATTTTTTTTGAAAAAAATAACCAAAGGTTTTTTTTTTTTTTTATCAAAATTAATCAATTTTAATTACCTTAAAGTAATATGACAAACGAGACCCCCTCAAAATGTGTAGAGGTACGAGAATGCTGTGCAGTCTCTCATTTCAATTTGCTGTTGCCTAATTTGAGGGCTTTCAAGGGGCAATCAAGTGACTGGGTAAGCGTATACTTGCTGGCAGCAAGGAGCAGCGGCAAAAGGCTTTCATTATGCACAGCAAAAGCAGAGGCAAACGGGAGACATTAAAAAACAGTCGACGGGATTTGCCTAGCGTGTGCCAGGGCCAGGCTCTGAGAAGGCCTGAGAGCTAGTCGGTGAGGGTAACAGATATAGGATCTCATATAGATCTCATTTCAATGGCAACTTTTATTGTGCGTTTTACAAATCATGTCTCTCAATAAAAGATGGATTTAAGTTTTCACCTCGCAGTCGCAGAGGCAATGCGAATCGCCTCTTGCAGCGGATCAGAATCTCTGTAAATTCAATTATGTACACATGTATATAAATATTCATATTTGTATATATTGAAATGCCCAAGTCGGTCACTCTTAAAGTCAGACACATAAACACACACACACATATACAAGTCACTATCACACTCAGTATCCAGTTTAACAGTTATTTCTCACTTCAGCTCTTGCACATGGAAAGACACTGAAGCACATTTCAATGGAATTGGCATAATTAAAGGAAAACTTTACATTTCAATGGGATTGTGCGAATCTTCGCCCACTCACATGAAAGTAAGCCATTTGAAGAGTATTATCCTCTCGTCTACAAATAGTTTCCATCGTGCAGCTCAAATACAAGTAGCGTTATTTTGGGCTATTTATGTATGTATATGCCACATATATGTGCTATTGTTGTGCATCTCTATATACACACATACACATACATACATATCTGAAGTGGCCATCGTGAACAGAAACTAACAGCAGCGGCTGCCTTTAAAATCAACGCATCCTAAATCAACCAAAGCTTCAAGTCAAGTGCTTTAACCAATGTAAGTGTGAATATATATGTATATACAATATATTGTGAATATGCTGCGTGTGGGTGTCTGTTTGATTTAGCCACGTAACGCTCAACACTTGGCCACAACTCACTTAGAGCGTGCCCTGCCACAAATGGCCCTCTAATGCTCAGAGACTCCCCAACGGGATGGCGCCCAAGCCGTATTTATGATAACCTGCTGTACCGTTACTGTGTACTGTGCATGTGTGTGGGCGTGTGTGTGTGTGTGTGTGTGTGAGTCTGAATGGCTTTCATTGGCACACAAAGCAACCCAATCAAGAGCTTAAATCAGCAACAACAAAAGCCAGCCACAATTTCCGCAACTTCAGCATTTGATTGGCAATGGGCACAGAAAGCTGTTTTAAATTTCAAATCGAAACATGTTGCACACCTTTAATCAGTCGGCGCCTCGCATCACTTTGGCCCCCCCCTGTCCGATTGTCTCAACTCATTTTGGCACTTCGTGGTATTTGCTTAGCCACTCAGCGCGCGTCGTGGCAATTGGAAATGCAAAGATCTTAGGCAAATGGCTCAGGGGCGAATGCATGGCACACAAACTCACACGCTCACATCGAACATATACATAGATATGTATGTGTGTGTGCATGTGTAGGGGTAAGCAGGTCAAAACTCAAGGATTCAATCAGGGCACATGCTTCAACGCTCGCGCACAAACAGAGCATTGCAAGGAGCCCAACTTTTTATCAACTGCCCAACTTTGTGAAAACATTGCTGACACTTGAGTGTCGTCCGCTTGAAGCATGGAGAGACTGGAAAGTAAACACATGGCAGCATGGGGTATGCTGCTGCAATTGGTACTCTGTTCACTGTATCTGTCTGTCCGCAACAATAAACTAAATCGTTGACCACACGAATATCAACTGCAAAACATTTCGTATCCAATATTCCGACTGTTGCAAATGAATATCGGCTGGCCAGCAAGGATACTCTATAATATTTGTACTCAATGAGAATACAGTTTCGGAGTCGTAAGAGAAATCAGTGAAGATCTACTCTATAGTGGAACTTGATAAAGCATACTTGATATAATTTATACAATTTAAATATACAGATAATTAATAAGTGAACAAATATTGACAATATTTTAATTATAACTGAGGAAAATCATTTTAATGTACAATTAAAATGCATAACAGACATAAAAAAAAAATCATTTAAATTTGTGGTAAAATAAATTATTTATATGAAATTATTTATTAATTATACATGATATTATTCAATTCCAACTGAGTGCAACAATTGAAAATTACAATTTAAATACACATATTAAATCTTTTAATTGAAATGAGGTCAATAAAATTGAGAGTTATAGTAAAACAATTTAAATATAAAAATACAAATGTTTACATTGAAACTTTGTAATTCGAAACGTGTGAAACAAATTTCAATATATAGTAAAAATAAATGTAAAAAAAAGATTTCATTAAGTGATGTAATCTATTATGAGCTGAGTTAAACCATTTAAAAATATAATAAAAAAAAATTTTAATATATGAAAATTCAGTTATTTTAACCTTATTTATTTATAGCTGAGTGAGACTGGACTGGGGACTAGAACAAAATTTTACTACTTAAAAAAACTTCAAAATGATTCAAAAGAAAATCAATTTATTGAACATTTCGCTGGCTGGGTAGGGAAATGGGGAATTCGAATTACTTTAAGACAACCGCATATTAGAGGCCAACAGTTTCTTGTTGTATTTGATTTACCTGTAAAAACAATGGCCTAAATAAATATTCTCAAGTGAATTTGTGAATTTGTGAGTTTGCAAAAATAAACTGCAATTATATAGCATTAAATGTCAAGACTGCAATTCTATTATATCTCTGCTGCAGTTACTCTTTCCGACTCAGCTTCAGCTGCAGCTTCAGCTTCGGCTTGAAGTTTTTTAATTGTCTGCCTGCTGCAGGACTCGTATCGAGTGAGTCCTCTCGAAGTTTGCTGCCAGCAAGTGTAAGACAAACTTGTCGCAATATTTATATTTTATGAAATATTTAAATGTTGCATGGCATTCAAATACTGGGCACACACACACACATATATATATATATATATATATATTTGTTTTATAAATTTACTGCCTGCCTACACATTAGACTGCATCTGTTTTGGTCTTTGTTTGCCAGCTCTGGCATTGGCCCAAATATTTGGCCAACTGTTTGCTTAGACACTGCCCTGGGCTATTATTGAAACTCTCTGAAATTAAACTAAATTGCTGAGAGCCTAGGGTGCGATAGCAAGAGAGAGAAAGTGAGAGTGAGAGAGGGATAGAGGGAGAGACAGATTGCGTGCATAATAAAAGAGTATGAAATCCTTTTTAATTAAATTTACATACAGCACTCGGGGTATGGCTGCAGCTGGAAGTGCGCTATCAATTGGACATCTGGAAAGATGGTTTATGCAAATGGAGCTGCTTTATTGACGTCAGTCAGTGCGCCTGCAGCACCTGCAGCAACTGCAGCAGCAACTCATTGCGTATACGCAGCGTGCAACGGGCACTATTTAAATACTTTTTAATGATGTCGACATGGAGTTCGTGCAAGCCAGTCTGGCGCTGAGACTCCTTCAAAATGTGTCAGCCGTCTGAAGAGGCACGAGGATGAGCCTCCCGATGCAGGACTCGTCTTGCAGTTGCTCTTTTCAATTTACTGCTGCTGCTGCTCCTGCTCCTGCTGCTGCCTATTTCGAGGGCTTTATTTTTAATCGCGCACCACTTGACTTTTAAGCGGCAATCAAGTGATATATTTTATTGCAGCAAAACGACTTCATTATGCGCGGCAAAGGCAGAAGCAAGCGGGGAGCATTAAAAAAGAGTCGAAGGAGCTGGTCGACGAGGGTATCGCACATTCGTTGCTCTGGGTATCTCATCTCACCTTTCAATTGCAACTTTTGTTGTGCGTTTCACAACACATGTCTCTCAATAAAAGATGTAGTTCAGTTTTTGCCTCGCAGTCAGAGAGGCAATGCGAATCGCCTTTTGCAGCCGGCGAGAATCCTTTGTACGCTGCAGACTCAATTATTTGTGCGTTACTTGTGCTACCTCTGGCTACCCGTACAACAGATGACGCACATGAGTACACACACGCACACACGCACATATGAATACAGTCTCATGGCCATTATGGCATGCGTATAACTGTCATACAAATGCATGACGTGTAAGTTGTGTTTGTTTGCCCAGCGAACACAATTGAGTTTACCAAATTGCGGAAATAAATGCGCATTTAATATGCAAAAGAACTGAACTGAAGAAGTCAGAAGCAGCAGGCGAAAGGCAACGAGACTGGGGGGAATCAAAGATTTCCCAGCTGCTTAATATTAAGTGAGGCCCTGATGATGCCGAATCCAGCATGAATCGGGTCTTTTCTTAATTATGTTATATTGATATGGGCATTGCTTAAGTGGCTATGAATCTTGTATGAATGCATATGTATGCGGTTGGCCAAATTGGCTGCATACTAAGTAAATAAATATATTTCTTGATCGAACTGATATTTGATAGGTTTGGTTTGATATAAAATTTATATATATTTGATATATGTATAACTATATAGACTGACTCCATGAACTGGCTTAGTCCAATTTATTGTCTATCAGAAAGTAAAGTTGGCCGAGATTCACAAACAATGAAACAAATAGGGGTTTTAACGGTCTGTGTTGCTGAAACGGTTAACATGTTTCCATTTAACAGCCCCGAGAACAGTCATGCGCTGCAAACCGTAACACTCAGCGTTTCACAGCATCCCATTTATGTACAACTACCCCTCCACGAACAGTAACTCTTATTGGCAATGAAACATTGGCATGAGTTAAATGAGGGGAAAGACAGTCGAGCGTCGGGCAAGCCGAACGACGGCAGCATCGTTTGAGCACGAAACAAATGAAATGGTATGAAACGTTCAAAAAGAGGAGCAATGCCAGCGCCTGAAAATGAAATGAGAAACGAAGGATGAGAAATGAAACATCAAACGCGAGGAGCAACAGCAACAGCAACTACAACAACAACAACAGCATCGGCCACAGCAGCAGCAAATGTGAGAAATGAAACATCAAATAAGAGCAGGAGCAACTTTAACAGCAGCCACAGCAGGCAACAAGGAACGCGAAACATCAGAAACCAGATGAAACTTTAAATTTGTCAAAGCGTGTGCATGTGGCATTGGCACGACTTCTTTGCTGCGGCAATTTAGTTGGACATTTGCATGGCTCGGTGGCGGACGTGTGTGGGCGGACAGAAAACCACGAAAGTCGAACGCAATCTTACGCCAGGCTGATCAAATTTAAAGGCGAGGCGCGAAATGTGCGAAAGTTTTGAGAGTAAAAAAAAAAAAAAGGAAATAGTTACGAAAAACGGTTGGCAACAAATGACATAGCACGAAGTGGGCGTGGGGCGTGGCAACAGTAAATGAATGTGAATTCGCGTGCTCATCACTGTGTGTGTACGTGTGTGTGTCTGTGTGAATACAAGACAACAAATTCAAGAGTGTCTGCGAATTGCAATGCTTCCTTTATAAATCAACACCAAAATCACATTTCGAATTGCTGAGCATTAAAACGGATACAGCCAAAGCCAGCAACAACAGTAACAACAGTAACAGCAGCAACAATAACAACAATAACAACAACGACAACAATACGAATACGAATAATAATAGAAGATCTAAAGTCAAAGACGTCAAACAGCAATTCAAACGCTGATTGCGTCCTTGCAGTCGCTCTCAATAAAAAGTAAAATACGAAATAAAACAAGTGAAGGATGCGCGATTTGTGAAAGAAAGCTGTGAAGAATGTGGCAAATCATTTGCAGGAGCAGCAGCCGTTGCCCCTAGGCGTAGCTGGCGTGGGTGACACACGTGTGCCACGGCGCACCTGTGCGCCGCACTCATTATATTATATGATGTAATATATTGATAGATAATCCGAGTTGACTTTAGACTCTGAGCTCTCAGGCTCAGCACGCCATTGTGTTTGCATTGTGTGCTCGGAGTGTGAAAGGTGGATTTTAAACTCATTAAGGTGCGCTGAACCAAAGTCGTCGAGAAGGTGTAAAAATAATAATAAGGTGTATATAATAGAAAATGTAAAATAAAGGAACAAGTGCAAAACGGAGCAAACTGACTGACAGCCAATCAAATGGGCGTGTGACACAGGTTGTAGAGTGAATATAACCGGAAATAATTCGAAGAAAAGTGGTTCCTGGCATAGGACATTAATTATCGTTTATCTAATTAATAATTGTAATAATTGTAAGAATAATGTAAGAAATATCTATATGCGCAGTTGATTGATTGTAAACATCGATTAGGATTTAGTGGGCAAACAGTTAAATCTAGGTAATCACGGTTAATCCCTGATAATCAGTGTTGCAAAGTGGATGAAAAAGTACAGCAGAAAGTGCTATCTTTTTGAATCAACTTGCCTGCTTATATGTATACTAAGTATTAGTTATTGTGGCAATGGAGTATAAGAAGTTTTGATTCATTTCTGTTGGGTTACCTTGGATTATATAATTCTGATATCATATCAAAGTATGTATGATCATAGTTGAAGTATATTGAAAGAGTAGATATTAATACAAAAAGACTAGAAAAGACTCATATCATTATTTACTTAATTGCAAGGATATACATATTTGCCTCATTCCTTCAAGTTTGTAGAGATACTAGCAACAAATTCTCAGAGCAATATTTAAAATTTTTATTGTAAAGGCTATCCACACGTAGTTTACAACAAAAGATTTGAGATAAACATCACTTATTTATATGGACTCAACAAAAAGAATGAATATTTCAGCTTTTTATCACTCCTCATCCGCACGACAAACAATCGGGGTCAGAGATAGGATAGTGCTTACGTGTAAGCTCTTGCCACATTTTCATGTATTTACTTGTTCATTTTTGTTTGTTTTTGTTTTTTTTTTTTTGTTCTTGCATCATGGAAACGAGTCGTAGCTGCTTTGTGATTTTCATATTGTGTCGTTCTAGGTGTGGCAAGCCACACGATAATTTTGTGAAAGTTTAAATTGGATGCGGTAGCAGCTGGTCCTTGGGGGCTGTTAAGGTCTCCATTTACCTGGCCAATATCAGGCTGAGCGAGACACATATTTATTTGGCCACAGCAAAATTCAAAAGAAATTAGTTTGCACTGCAAGCGGGCAGCCGCTATTTGGAGCCCACAAAACTTGGGGCCTGCTTCGGCAATTTATTGACTCGCAATCAAAGCAGTTCGAGAATTACGGCCCCGAGAGCTAGGCAATGCAATTTCTAGCCAGTTAGTACACCGGCCATTCGACAGCAACCAAAATAAATATCCATTCATCACATAACCTTGATGGCGCTTACCATAAGGGGGAAGGGGGAGATGGGCCAAAAGCTGGTTTTGTGGTTTTGTCTAACAGCGTTTTTCATTCTCGTTTTGCACTATTTTAGTTTTGGTCTTTTTGTTCCGCTTTTGCTTTGCGGTCGACTTGGCCAAATAAAATGCGAAATATGTTGAGGATTCGTTGCGAGGTAGGCGAGCCAGAGTCACGTACGAGTCGATGCAAATGCAGCTGAAAGAAACTTGCGAATTGCATTCAAAATATAATTATATATGTGAAACCATTACAGAGAGAGAGAGAGAGAGAGAGAGAGAGAGAGAAGTTAAACAGCAAATATGTATGTATGTGTATTCTAATCCGTGCAGCATGACAAGGTACTTGAGCTAACGAATCTCGGATAAAAGGCAACAACAAACGCACAGCAACAGCAACTTTTAAATAGATAAAACAACAACAACATTAGCCACACATATCCAAGGTGTGACACACAGCAGCCACCAATCTTCTCACGCAATAAAATGCGCTGTCGACGGGCAGCCAAAGGAGCGACAGCAGCAGCCGGCGGAGGCGGCGCCGGAGGAGGGCGAGCAATCGCTGTGGAGAAGGTGCGTGGCAAACTTGCTGGCAGAGGAGCCAGCAGGCTTAGCCCCGCATCTGGAGTCTGGGGCGCTGGCAGCGCACTGCTGGCATTTCTGGCAGCTGTCAGCTTTCGTGGCATGCACACCCGTAAGTATAAACAGCTTCTACTTTATAGCGCGACTATGCTGTTCCGCGAAGCATAATCAAATGTAAAGAATGATACTGAGAATATACGGATACAGACCTACTCGGATCCAGGCTGAAAATATAGCTTAAATCCCATAGAAAAATCTTCACTTTCTATCTGTCTAATAAAATGTGCAGGAATATATATGTCTTTATTTTATGGAAACTGAAAGAAAAATCAGCTAGATTTGTGTAAGCTAATCAGTTCAGTTAGTTTACACTTACTAAATGATTGACAAAGTCAAACAAATCGGATGCAACTGCTAATTTGTTGAAGGATAATAGATTTATTACTACAGCAATCTGATTGATCGATTGATGTTGACTTGAGGGCCGAGGAGAGTTCACTTTTTGATTAAATTAAACACAATCAGCAATAGAAATAGTACAGATATGCTACAAATAGCATAGATATGATTCAAACCTATCAATTCTGACAAATTGATTGTCTAGACTGAGTGGATTGATTGATTGACTGACATACGCACCCATTACGAATGCTCTACAAATTGTGTAGCTAAATTTACGATTGCAATTACTAAGATCGTCTACCTCTTTAAATAGTATGCCTAATATATGCACATGCATACATACATATACATATACTTACATTCATACCGACCAATTTGTCTAAATAAAGCAGCAGTTGAGTTAATTATACTTAATTTAGTCGTATATCTAGGCACACAGCACTACCAAATGGATTACTTTCAATTTTTAGCTTTCAGCTGGTGAAAGTAATTTCAGGAACACACACACACACACACACACACACACACACACACACAGATACATATACAATTGTGGCTGCTTAGCAAACAGCATTGCATAGAGACCCATACACATACATAAATGTATACAAATATATACATACATGGATATATGTATATGATACGCTTATAAATATGTATACAGCATACACATACATATGTACATGTGGTCTAAAAAGTTTTTTGGCTACGTGTTTGCCCCTTCGTTTCCTTTATTTTATATATATATATATATATTTTTTTTTTTTTGCTATTTGTTTATACCCCCGTTTGACTGTATTTGCATGCATATTTAATTCAATTTCGCACATTTTTGTGCAAGCGTCGGAAGCATTTGCCAAATTTAATTTGCATGATGAGATTTGCCTGGCTGCATTGTCGTTGTTCCATCTCCTGCTGCCATTGCCATTGCCATTGCCATTGCCGTTGCTGTTGCCGTTGCTGTTGCCGTTGCTGTTGGCAACTCGTTTGCACGATTTTTATTAGCTTGGCTTGTTCATTTAATCGAGCTAAGCAAATTTTCATTTATACACTCACGCACACAAACACACATACATACATACATATAAACATGTATGTGCGTACGGACATGTACACCTTGACATTTCCTAAACACCTGTCACTTTGTATATTACATGCTGTACATGCAGCAAAAATTCATTACGCATACGCACTGTGGACAGAGCGAGATTGCTGCTGTCTTCTGGAGAGTCCTTTATGAAAATGACTGGCATATCCTGCTACATTCTATACCACACTGGCCTAATTGAAACACACAGTCCATAAACGAAAGAATCCCCCCAATGCCAGCTGTTCAATATGCATCCATAGCCGAGCGAGTCCTGCCGTTGATTAAGTTTTCGCCTTTGTTTCCACAGGTGGACAGGTGGATAATGCGAGATTGTGAGTACTTTGCTACGTGCTCACATTACAATCCATTGAGATTATGCTGTGAGTGTGTGAGTGTGTGTGTACTGCTTTATGATTTTATCTACTTGGCTGCAGATTTTCACTTAATTGTTTGCTGAGCCAACAATTCACAAAAAGAAAAAAGAAACTTTCAGAAAATTTGCCTGTGATTTAAAAACATTCTGCAGCTGTTGATGTGCGGGCAGAGCAACTGTGTCAGAAGGTATTCATTGGCATTACACGTACATATTTTATTTCACAATATTTGTGAAACGTTTTACTCTATTACATCAAAAGCAGGGCAATAATAATTATATTCATATTCATTCAGTTATTTGGCAACCCGTATTCATTTGGCAACAGCAGCACGCTGACTAATCAATCTCAGTTGAGTTATAGCCAAGGCCAAGGCACATGTCATTAATAACACGTGTGTCCATGCGCCCACTTGTTATATCATTTCATAGAAACCATACGAGAAGAATGAAATGCAGAAAAACATGGCAATGAAAAGAAACAAACAGAATACAAAATATAAATAGAGACTCAAATAACACTTGGGCCATCAATCAGCGCAACTGCCAAGGTCAGTCCGAGTCATAGATAGATAGATAGAGAGAGAGAAAGAGATGCGGGGAGGGGGAGTGCCTCTCCCATCCCCTCCATTTGTTAATTACAACACGAGCTAGAACAAACTCTCAACTATATTTTATGGAAGCGCACACATAAGATACAAGTATTTGCCAAGTAAATGCCGGCCAAGACAAATGGCGGTCAAATGTCACATTTAATTTATTTATGGGGCGTCGCAGCAGCGCGCCCCGACTCAGTGTCGGAGTGGGGGGCGTGGCCAGGCTTTAATTAAATAACTGCGCTAAGTGAAGCCAAAGAGTTGACGTCGCTAATACAGCCATTAGCCGAATTCGTGCAGAGCTTGTAAATTCTCATTTCCCCTGGCTGGCTGAGAACAATATATCATGGCCGGCCCGTCTGTCTGGCCGTCTGCCCGTCTATCGGTTCATGCATTGCCACATGCATATACAGAGTTTCACATTTAACTTCAAATCTGAGAACGAAACTAAAACCAGCTTAAGCTGCCCCTGGCCAAGCAATTTGCAGTTCAAAGCCTAAGCCAGCAACCGTTTTAATTAGCACTCGAAATATTTACCATAAGTACCTTTCAGTCGTACTCTAAACAATTTGAATTATGCAAATCAACCTGCATCATATTAATTATAGATGCCACACACCTCCCCTGCTCCGGATGGCCTTTGAATGCCTCACTTTGTGACTGGACGGCACGCAATTTGTTAGCAACTAGCTTAACTAAATTAATTGATTCATTATTGCCCCCTCTACTTGTGTGTTGTATTAACTAACAACGTGTAGCTAGTTCTCTGGAAAATTGTGCAAAATAATGTCACTCAACTGGCAAATGGCAAATGGCAACTGGCAATTGGCTGACAAGGCCCAAATAATTGTCTCATGCTGTGTCAATAGCAGCCGGCAAAACAATCAGCTCAACATCTGCTTCGACTGACATATTACCAAATACATATGTTTATATTTATATTTACGTGTATGTCACAAGTGTGTGTGCGTGTGTGTGTGTGTAAATGCTGCTATAACTGGAACAAAACATCTCAGCAGGCACTGCTCGGTCTTCGGTCGATGCTCTCTGAAAAGTAGGCAACACTTTTTTAGCAATCAAAGTAAATATGAACGTTTGAGCACTCGACTGCATAATACTCGCTTTGGTTGCAGTAAAAGGATAAAGTTCATTAAACAATCGAAAGTTAGTCAATTGGTCACGCCACAATAAACCAAATCTCTAATGTCCTCAACTGCAGAAGAGCTCAAGATTCACTTAAATGACTTGAAGAACTTTCTCTCCGACTCTAGTTTCGCCCAACTCACACCTTGATATCTGAGTCTTAAGATGGTATATGTGAAATTCCAATACCTAAATACCGTAGGAATGCGTCCTGCAGACAGCTAAGAACTCGACTCTTCTCTTTTTAAGAGTTAAATGCGCGCCACGCCCACTTGGCACTTAAGGCGTATAATTGCGGAAAAAATAACGAACGGAGAGAAAAATCAAAGTAAATGTCGATGTAAGCAACGCCCCGTCATTTGGCAAAAGAACAGGACAGAACACGTTTAATTCCACTCAGCTGTCCAGGAATACTCTATAAAAGTCGACTAGAGGGAGAATTTATTTTTAAAGGTGGAACTCAAGCAGCTAAAAGGCTAGAAATGTCAATTGCCACAAAATATATCTAATTAAATAAATACCTTTTTGTTAACAATTTGAGTTTACAAATTAATTTGACTGTTCATAAAATAAATAATAATAATAATAATCAAATATTTTGCACAAATTTGCGCCACATTTGCATTATGAAATATCAAATTAAATAGTCCAAATATAAGCGTAATTGATTTTACATTTATTTCAAATAATTATTTCTACTAGTATTTAATTTAATTTTTAGTATATTATTATCATATTATTATTCTAAATTGTAATTTATATGAAATACAATTATCGAATGCATTTTGCATTATACTACATACTATTGTATATATGTATGTATATCTATATAGACTCACTCAGTTGTTACTGTCATGAGGGCAGGAAGTGACAAGTAAAACCGGCATATATATACATATACATATATGTTTACATAAACATATATGTGTATGCATATTCATTGCATATGCAACAAACTTGGCGAACCAATCACATTGCCCCACTTGGCAGGGCAACAAACAATGAAAACGTGCGGCCCTTGATAAAAATGTGGTAAAGCTGTTGATGTAGGTCGGCGACTGCGTGTGTGTGTGTGTGTGTGTGTGTGCATGGCAGAAAAGAAACGGGCAAACTTACGAGCCCATACTTTTCAGTCAAGTTTTCTTTATGTTTTCTTTATTTCTTCTTCTTCTTCTTTTTGCGAAATGCTTTACCCAAACTAAACGCCGCCGGACGTGGCTCTGTTACGCCGTCGGAACTAAGCATATTGACTTCTTGACTTACTACTACTATGGGCATTTAAGTATGTGTGTGTATGTGTGTGTGTGTGTGTGTGTGTGTTTGGGTGCGTGTGACAGCCATTTGAGCTGTTCGATTATGCATGGAACTAGTTATGTGTGCTTATGTTGGCCAGTGCGTGAGCCAACCAATATTTGCGTGAGTGTGCGTCTGCGTGTGTGTGTGTGTGTGTGTGTGTGTGTGTGTTATGACCCCATAAATGACGAGTTATGCCCTCTAATTAATGTGCTAAAATATGCGTATGCCAAATGTGGCAACAGCATTGATTATAACTTGAACTGTTCTTGTATTATAGCCAAATATATGCATATATATATAAGTGTGGCCGCTTTTTGGGTGCAAAGCTGACATATATGATATATACATACATATGTGTAAATTATATAAGGTCGCCAGAGGCCCGTTTTCGTGGCCACGTCATGCGGCTGCTGCGGCATCTGCTGTTCATTTTCATTTTCATTTTCCTCTTTTTTTTTTGCAACCCACATCGCATACTTCCGTTCACCCAAAAGAGCAGAGGGCTAACGTGTGAAGATATGTGCATGGAAATTAAAATAACATTAGGTCAAGCGACCGTGAAAAGGTTTTCCAAAAAAAAAAAAAGCGAAAAAAAATAATGAAAATAAGTGTGAGCAAACATTTCTAATATGTGCTGCTCTAGCCAAAGCTTAGCAGAGCGTTAAGAAAATGGAAATAAATATTGAAATAAATGAACAGCACTTATCTAGAGTAGTATAGTATTTGGGAAAATCTAGAGCTGCTTTTAAAGCACAAATTGTAAATCGAAGATTAGCTTAGCTTTACTAAAAACTTCTCTGATTTCAAGTGAAAGCGAAGGCAGCTGCAGTGAATGAGTAAATATATTGATTTAAGCTTTTTAAGAATACTAAAATAGTCAACTTAAAATTATGTAAATACAAAAAAAAAAAATAATAATAAATAAAATAAAATGAAATAAAATAAAATAAAGTAAAAGGAAAACCAATCAAGATGAAGGAAAAGAAACGAACAAGAGAAGTCGAACATTTGAAGTAAACTTAATCATGAATCCATTAATAATTATTACGGCGCGTATAATGAACTTAGCAAAAGTTAAGTAGCACTTGGCAATATATAAATTTCTGAAACGTTAATTTAATAACTTTAATTCAAGAGAATTTTTTATGAACTTTCTTACAGCAAATTCTATTAAATTTATCTTTTAATACATCAGTTTATGCAAAACAAATCATAGATGAATTAATGTAAAACATCTCAATTATTGTAAAACACTGTTCACAAAAATCTCTAGCTATAACAAAAAGTGAAATAAATTGAAATTGAAAATTCACGAAGTTTCTTACAAGAAATTCTATTAAATTTTACTTTTTAGTAAATCATTTTATGTTTGCATAAAGTCATAGATAAATGAATGTAAAATATCTAAATTGCATACTTTTAATAAAGTCCTGGCAATTTTTACTTATATGAGCAACTAAACCATATTTATATATTTTTAGCATATTTCTAAATGTATTTTAGTTTATTTTTACATTTTTTGCCAAACTCTACTTGGATGTAACCACATTTAGGTCAATGCTGGACATGCAAGACTTAAGAAAAGTTTGTATTTTTTTCTGCTCTTAAATAAAGTTAGGAAAGCACATTTTATGCAAGCGACATCCACACACACACACACACACACACACACACACACACATGCATAGTAACAACAGGCAACTTGTTTGTGTCATGTGCAATTAATAACAAAGCAAATTACCCAAGCAAAATGAAACAGAAAGTAGCTCGTTTGCATGGTATATGAGCTGGAGCTGTATTACACAATCTTGAACGCGTAATTAGGCCGGCGCAGCATAGCCATTCATTAACACTGGCCAACACAATTGGGTCAAAGGCCAAGACTATGTGCGTAGCCCTTTGGCCAATCTTAAGCCAAACACAAGCAGCTTGCCAAAACCGATTGAAAATTACCCAAATTACCCGATTTCAAAAGGGAAATTGTGAATGTCCCTTCGCTTAGTCCTCTATAGAACACTTGACGTTAATTCGTTTCGTTCCGAGCAATCTAACAATTCGATAGATCATTTCATATAAAAAGCAGGCAATATATTCACATTTCAGTCGGGTCGGTGGCCGACGGGCGGTGGTCGGTGGGCGGGGCCAGTTTCATTCTTTTGCACTCCACTGAGTGCGTAATTCCAGGCGCCAACTGATAACAAAGCCGTATTTTTGGGGACAAACAGAAGCAACACCTAATCCCAGCTGCCGCGCCGGACCCAGCAGCTCCTCGTTTAGCTTAACGGAACGACCTGAATTATAGCCAAACAATTTGTTTTTGTTTTGTTAGCCGCTCTGAATGGGCGCACTCTCAGCCAAATGCTCCACTAATCATTTGTTTAATGATTGTAAAGAAATTTGCAATTTATTTAGCCGACGCAGACGCATTTCGAGCATTTGGGATAAACAAACTCTTTAAGCGTTTTGCCAATTGGAAATGGAAAACAACAGCAACAACAACAACAAAGTAAAGTAATCATAGAGCAAAACCGGAAAAGCCGAAATCAGTTTATGCGGTTTACACAACTGTTCAACTAATTACCACAGCAAATGTTGTTGAAGCTTTAGTTTGCCGTTGTTGTTGTTGTTATTGTTGTTGTTGTTGTCCCTTTTCGTTTCAATTTATTTCGCATTATTTTATAAACTTGTTGGCCAGCGCAACAACAAAAATAAAGAACAGTTTTTAATTGCCATGCTGCTATGTGCGTGTGTATGTGTGCGTATATATATGTATGTATGTTTATAAAAATGCACAACTAGTTGAATTCGCCACAAAACCCAAATGCGATTATAGCAAAAAGTTGCAGAAATTCTCTGTAAATTTGTTCATTATTCGATTGGACGCTGAGCAGCTTTTTCTTTACAGTTAGCATTTTGAAACAACTCTAAGCGAAACTAATAGCAATAATAATAATAATAATAATCATAATAATATGCTGGGTAGGCCAACAGCTTGAAGCAGCACCAGCTGCTGCTGCTGCTGTTCCTGCTCCTGCTCCTGCTGTTGTTACTACTCCTGCTTCTGCTGCTGCTCCTGCTCCTGCCAAACTATTTCAAGGCGAAACTATTTTAGCAAATGTTTTCCAGCTCGACTAAAGCGTTTTCATAAAAAACTGTAACTTATGCAAGCATTTTCTGCTACAAGTGTTGGTGTTGCTGCCAGCATGTGTGTGTGGGCGTGTGTGTGTGTGTGTCTGTGTGTTTTCATTTAGTATTACATTATTTACATAATAAATACTTAGCAATAATTTGTTATGCTTTGCGTAAATTTGGTGCCCAAGGCGAAAAGCGAGACGGATACAAAAGTGCGTGGAAAATGGCGAAGGGAAACATGAAAATGGAAATGGCATAAAGCTCAGTGCGTGCCGCTAAAGTAGGCGTAGTCGCGAGTGGGCGGTATTGTCAGCCTGGAGGAGCCGAAGCGTGCACAATGCAAGAGAGACTTGAGTGGTTTATTTATTTTTTTTTTATTATACATTTTCTTTTTTTTTTTTTTTGTGGGCGCCATCTGCGGCATTTTTCGTTCCGCCATTGAAAATGGGCCTCGAGCAACAAAGTTGATTTGATGCGGCAACAGCAACTACGTGCCCTGCCAGCCAGGATCAATTTATTAATTTAAAGAGCAAGCAGATAAATTAGGCGTATTAAAATAAATGCAACATTTTGATGGCAGCTGCAGACAGAGAGAAAATAATCTTGACTGGGCGCGCACTTAGCTTAAAGCAGCTACATTTTATATAATTTGGAAGGTTTGGGAATGCTGTTGCCTAACCTAGGATCTCCCAGAGACCGCCAAGCATTGAGCTGGAGTGCAGTGTGTGTCGCGATTTCACACTAACAAAGACAAAGGCGAGGCTAAGGCAGCCCCGGCCACATGACAAGAGTGAAGCACTCTCTAGCCCATCAGCAGCCAGCTGCACTCGAGGCAGCATATGGTGGAGCTAAAGCGTCGCATCCGTTGCCCTGGACGACGCGTCGGCGCTTAACAGGCGTGGCAATGTGTCATGTCAAGGCAAGTCAAAGTTGCGGTCCCAGCTGCAGATTGCACCACCCAGGCAGAACGAAATCAAACCAAGGCGCTCAACAGCTGGCCAAGCAGATCAAACAGCTGACGATTAACAATGGCCAATAGTTCAGGTGAATTCAAGCCGATTCGGCGCACAGTTGGTGGCAATCGGATGGATCTGTGGCACTAACTCTCGAGTGGTGGCTCTGCTGACCGCAACAGTCAAAGCACTCGACAACCGCAAGGCATCGATATACATACATATACATATACTCGTTCAGCAGATTTGTGGTTTTGCTTACTGTGGTTGCTTAGTAGTAGTAGTACCTGGTTCATCTTCTTCTTCTTCTTCTTCTTGCTGATTTTCCTAAAAGTTTAGCCAACTGTAGTTTAAGTTTACCTCAACGCAATGCTGCGGCTTGCCTGGAATTTATTTATGAAAAGTTGCTCTGATGCTTTACTTATATATATGTATGTATAAATATATTTATGATTAATTGAATCGAAAAATAATCAAATCTTTAAGTATTCATATTAATTGGGTAAAACTCGGTATTTAGTCAATCCCAATCTTATCTTGCTGCACATCTATGTAAATGGAATTCAATTGAAGCTGCCAATTAGGCATAAAATGCGAATTGTGAATTTGCAACTCAAGAATGGATTCCAAAACATTGTCTTGGGGCTACATTTGGAAGCATTCAAGCAAAACTAATTCTCAGTTTAGTTCGCACAGTCTGGGCTAATCATGGGCAAATCATGGGCTAATCGATGAGCAGGCAATAATTTAATAAATCTGATCTGATCTGAAATCCGATAATCATCTAAGCAGAGCTCGGCTGCGGACACTCGATATGCATACGCATAACTGGGGGTATTGTAATGAAAGATGTTTATGTACATATGTATATGCTTATGTATATATAAAAATATGTATATTATGTACACATATATGTATAATTTAGAAGACGAGAGAATTACTGTACCATTTATATAAATATCTGTTTATATGTACATTCATTATTAGATTAGGAGAGAAAGAGAGGGACAGAATGAGACTAGAGCACAAAAATAAATAAACAATAGCAAAATAATTAAAGTAAACAAATACTGAAGTAACAAAGCCATTTAAAAATCAACAAAGAAGAGATTTTCAGATGGCTTTCTTTTAGTTAAGTACAAGAAATATATTTGTAACCTCAGAGATAAGCCATTCTATGCGCCGCATTGTCTGTCAATCCGGATCATTGACAGCATACGGCACACAGTAGGCGTTTGCAATTCGATTATCTAAATTTCTCTTTCACTCTCTGTCTCTCTTTTGGGCTTGCTCTCTCACTCTCTCACTGACGTATAATCAACGGAACAGAGAGCTGATTAGACGAAAATCTCATTCATGTTCTCATTCTTGACCTATTTTGCAGCACTGGCAGCAAGTGCCACGACCCTTGGCGACAACTCATCGCTAATTGCGGCAACGAACGGAGCAACAGAGGCTGCCACAGTGGCCACAGCCTTGCCGGGCAATCAGTTGGTCATTGAGCCGGAGAGCAGCAGCACGGAACAACAAGCGGCGGACACTTGGAGTGAGCGACCCGATACGGCCACATTGACAAAAGGCTTCTCGATACCCACGTATTTGCCACCTTTTCCGGATTTCATTGCTGCTGATTTGCCACAGACATCGCTGACAACGTCAGCACAGCTGTGCCACAGTCCAATCCCCGCGGGCCAGGGCATTGATGACATGGACTCCATGCAATCGACTCTTAATAAGCAACAGCCACAGCAACAGCAACAGCCACAGCCACATATGCGTCTGCATGCCTACGACAGTGAACAAAAGGAGCAGCAGCTGCGGCGAGAGAAGGAGCTGGCACGTGAGCGGGAGCAGCTGCCCCGTCGCCATCTCAGTTTGCCGTCTCGTAACATTACCGTGCAGGCCGGCCAGCATGCCTACCTGCCGTGCCAGGTGAGTGGGCGGCAAGTTAATTATCTTGATTGAAATGCCATATCCTTTCGGCCATTACAGCTGCATCAGCACTCAAACAAGCCGCTCTCCTGGATACGTTTACGGGATGAACATATCATTGCCGTGGATCACACAACATTCATCAATGATGCACGCTTCGCAGCGCTCCTTCAAGCGTCCCATGCTAATCTAACCAGCAGCCTATTGGACTTTGTCAATGGCAGCAGCAGCAATGGCAGTGGCAGCGGCAGCGGCAGCAGCCTTGGCTGGACGTTGCTCATCAAATATGTCAATCTGCAGGATATGGGCTGGTACGAATGCCAGCTAGCCACAGAGCCCAAAATGAGTGCCAAAGTGCAGCTGTTTGTGATAAGTAAGTCAATCGATTGACGAAAGACATGATTAAGCATTAAGCCGTACAATACATCCTATATATAGTTTTAAACTAAATACATACATAATTCATTCCTACATTAACAACAAATCCCACAGATAACAAATAATTTTCACTCACCTCCCGCAGCACCAAAAACAGAACTTATTGGCGATAAGCAGCGGTTCGTCAAGGCCGGCAGCAGAGTGGAGCTGCACTGCATTGTGCGTGGCACCTTGGAGGCACCAAAGTACATAGTCTGGTATCGGGAGAAGCAGCAGGTGATGTCCGAGAACGAGGCGACCGGCAACGAGAATGGCTGGTACACGCAAATCGATCGCAACATCTTTGGCAGCACTGAGCACAATCGCAATACGGTAAGACCCATAGACCTATATAAGAGAGCAGAGTGAAAGCTATAGATAATTTTGATACACACACACAGATTGGCAGTCTAATCATACCCATAGTGCGTAAGGGCCATTCCGGAAACTACACCTGCGAGCCGGAAAATAGTGAGCCAGTCTCCATACAACTGCATGTGCTTAGCGGTAAGCTATCAATTACCTCTGCATATGTATTATATATGCATATATGTATGTATGTACATATATCTTATCTCTATTCACTCCACTGCAGGCGAATATTCCGCTTCAGCCATTATGTCCGCCGCAGCCGGATTGTATAGGCATGGCCATGTCTACAACAGTTTCCATCAATGGCTAATATTTCTGCTATTGGCCATTCATAAGACATGAGCAGCAGCAGGGAGGCCATCCAGCTGGAGCATTATCTGTTTAATAATACTGATAAGATTAATATCTAGGTAAATTGCACACAATCTTTTCAAGTTCAATTTCAACTTACAGACACCAGTGAAAGTGTTTGCGACGTTTTCTTACATCATTTCAACACCGTATTTTATACAATTTCTAGATATAATATGTCATGTCCTTTGTTATTGCTTTTGAAATTAGATTGCTAAGCATTTTTAACTTTAAGCATTCAATTGTGTTAAAGACAGAGATATTTGCGTAAATAAAGCCAAAGGCATATTAAGTAAGAATCTTAAAATTCAAGGAAAACTACGACTTTCATTTACCCAGAAAAGCAGAGCAGCCAGAAAATGTCGCAATTTGATTTTATTAAACTGGATGCGTTTATAGCAAGCGTAAGCTAGAAAGTTAAACTGGATTCCACTGAAATCAAAGCGGGTGAGAGTAAAACGAGCTTGACGCAACACAAGAGTGCCTTAAATATTTTATTAGAATAGTTTTACAATGCTCTCTTGTCTATCCTCTCTTGCTGTCTCTGAATGTGGATTAAGAATTGTCGTCACTTTGCTGTCAATCTTTTATTATAACAACTAAAATTTACCTTGAAAGGTGAAGAAGTAGGTACTACCAATGAATAAACAAAGAAACAAAACACATTCAATTTTTTTAACACACTACTCTATGTATTTGCACAGCGCGCGCTCAGCGGAACGATTGGCAGGAGAAACGCAGTAATACACTCTCTTATTTATTCAGCGACTACTACTGTAAAGGGATAAAAACATTGCTATATGCTCTCTTATTCATGTGCACTCTCACTAAATAAATCACGGCATGTTATCCGCAGAGAAAGTGCTCACTATGAGCAATAAAACGTCACTGAATAAAGCTACATACATACATACATATGGGATGTACACATGTAAAAGGAGAACGCATTTACTCAAATGTTTAGTAGGCGAACAAACGCAGTTAGCACACACGAATCACGACTTAAGCCCGGTAATTAATTTAACTTTGCTAAAATTCAATTAAATGTACTTTGATCGCGGAGGATATGTCTGTCCGACAGGATAGGCACGCACTGTCTAATTTGATTTATGTAGCGCGCATCTAAGCTAAGCCGTCACACTAATACGATAATAGCCTAGACACAAACCATTCCGCTAGCGAGCCTAAGCGCTTTCAGCTGAATGCTGAGCAAACGTATGGGCATCGAAAGCGATACTTATTTTTCCCTTGCACTACCTCATTCATTTGGAAAACACTTAAAAGTAAACGCTAAACACATCAAGCCTGTGTGTGCATTAATAACGCAAAGCAAACAAAACACACACATCAACGCGTTTGGGCTAATTCAACTTTGCTCTAATTGGATTTCACATACACTGAGCGCCAATAATTCGGCCGATCGACACGACAGACACGCACTGACTAATTAGAATTATTCGGTTCATGCCTGCCCTAAGCTATCACACTAATACAAACAGCATAGACACCAACCATTTATGTTCACTTGCCTGAGCACATTCGGCTGGCTGCTCCTCAACCGGTAACGGGATCAAAAGCGTTGACTAATTCTCACTTCTTGTATGCTCAGTATTTTCTCTTCATTGAGTATGTTATTAAAGCACTTGTAGCTGCATTTGCAGCTGGGTGTGAACTACATTGCTGACTAACACTTTAAGAGAGTGCAACGCCCTTCTCTTTATTACTTTTTACTTAATACTCTACTTTGCAGATGCGGCTGCAGTTTAAGTTTCTGCAGTTTTCCAATTCTATTTCGAGCAACCATAAATTTTCTTAAGCGTAGCTCTTGAAACTTTTTGTAGTTTTTTTTTTTTTTTTTCAGCCTCAATTCAAACTTATGAACTACATAGTTACCATATTTTATCAGGCAAATTATCTGCGTACACACTTACCATATAAATCTATTTACATAGGCACATTTCAAGATGCAAATAAAATTAAAAAAGAAAATAAAAAGAAAAAGAAAACGAGCGAGCCGTAATTCAGGTCGAAGTAGATGGAGAAGAAAAGTTGCAGATTGTGAGGAAACTGCTGACGCCTTTTGTTTTGCCTTTCTTTTGCCTTGTGGAATCTGGCTTTATAATTTTCCGCGCTATTCTTGATTGTCGTCCCCACGGCTCTGCCTGCGAGCCGAGTCGAGCTCATTTATCAACGCGGCTGACCAAAGCCAAACAGAAGATGAGAGACGATAGAGGCGGTAGAGGAGGCGAGCGGAGGCAGGAGCCATAGCTTAAGTTTTATGGCCAACTTTGAATTTTCTTGCCACATTTTCACCTTGCGCTTTCCGTATTTCCTCGCCACAGCCACTCAACAAACAATTTACAGCTGGACAGCGGAAAAGCATCTGGCATAAAAAGGCAAAACTTGCAGGTGAAGCGAGTAAAGCTGAGACCTAATCACTTTTTGATTTATTCGGGGCTTAAAGTTCGGCCGGCAATCGTAAAGGCTTTCATAGTTTTAAAAAAAATTCAAAAATATGAAAAAAATTAAAACTAAATTTACAAATACTGTATGCAAATCCTTATAAAGTGTTTTTCCCAGAAAAAAAAAAAAAAAAAAAAAAAACAATATGTGCTTTACCAAATGACTAAATAAATATGAAAATATTTTTTTCATACTTTTGATAGGGCATTTGCATTGCTTAAAGCAATTTTGATATACAACAAATCTATAAAAGTTTCCAATTTAAAGTTGGTTAGCTTTACCTATAAAAATGATATATTACAATTTAAATAGTTGTTTTTTTTTTTATTCCAACAAATACTTTTTTTTAGTTTAAGACTAAATAAAATTTTTTACAACTACAAAGTTGAAAGAAGTTTATGTTTATATTGTCTGCTTTCAAGAATTATGCTTTAATTTATGCCCAGGTACAGAGCGAACGAAGCCCTCACACCTGCCGCCCAGAGTCGGCCCACTCGGCCATTTCAACAATTTTGGGGTCACATTTTTGTGGCTGTAAAGTGTTTAAAAGTTGGCGAGAAACTTGTCTCGAAACTTTCGTCAAGGAAATTTGAATAAGAAACAGCTCATAATCTTTGCCTGTCCAATTAGCCCTCCTGGCTGGGGCGTCACATACTCGCATATCCACAAACTTGTTTAAGACAAGGCGGCTATAATTAAATGTTCAAGCCTAAACTTATTTCAGTTGTAGGTAACTGTACGATACGGTAAATATTTGATATACATACCTCAAGGAAACTTTTAACCAACTTACAGATTTTTGATTTCCCACAATTGAAAACTTTACTTAACATATACGTCTATGTATGTATGTGTTTAGGTCCAACTGAATCAAACTTTTTGAGTATTACCTGTGAATGCGACATCAAAAACTCACTTGGGTATGCCAGGCCTCACACCTGTTGCACGCTGAGAACAGATTGAATGCGCATGCTCTAAATTCGAAAACTGTTCTCAGCGCCAAAGCCAATAAAACTGTTCCCAGCTAAAGCAACGAGTGAAAACAGCTGACGAAAGTTTTAAATATTATAATAATATTGTATTGAGATGGAAAAAAACAACAAAATTTAAATTGTAAATTTATATAATTAATTTAATAAACTTTTATTTGCATTAACATGCACAACTTTATAGATATATATTTATATATATATATTTATTTAAAATTTCTTTTAAAACTAAACTCGCTTAAAGTTCAACTAAAAATCCAATTCTTGCAATTTTTATTTTGTTCTTTAAATATATAGATATACGATATACTTGGAATGCACAAAAATCATTTTGTTGCTCATATATTTGTTGTTGTTTCTGAATAAATTGCATACTATATAGTAATATATATATTTTGTATTTTAAAGCCTTTAGGTTCTTGTGTAGTGAAATCCTATTTGATTTTAAATTGGTTCGTTTCGTCTATGAATTAGGTTTTTTTTTTGTTTCTTGCTTTAAAAGGTGTACGAAAAAAGTTTTAATTAAAAATATATTTGTTAAATATATATATAGATATATTATATATGCGATTTTTCGATTTGCTTGTAAATATACATTTTTGTGTTGTTTTTCCTTTTTAATAATAATTGAATTGGACCATTTGTTATATGACGTCGTGGCGTATCGTTTCCTATTATATATTTGTAATAATGTTAATAATAATAAACATCTCTTGTTGTTCCGCACAATTCCCAGGTAAATGTATCTAAACTAACGCACATCTATCCTCATTTACATGTCTATCGATAAAAGTAAATACTAAATATTTCCATTTGATGCAACAGTTTGTAAATATATGTATATAGATTTATCTTATATATGTGCACATATATATATTCGCATTTTGCTTTACAATTGTGGCTGGCCCAACTTTCGTTGCCCTGTCTAGGCTTTCAATATCTTTATATATATGTATATATGAATGTATATGTATGTATATATTGTGTATATGTAGACTATGGTTTAATATGCTAATTTTGCTTTTCACTAATTGAATTCAGTTAACGATATATCAACTTTGTTTTAACTACTCACACTACGCAACTAGTCCCTCTATATAGATCCTAATGCAACTATTGGATGCTAAGCAAATTCGTTAGGTTTGTCATATGTCTGCTATGTGTGGTCCATACATAAATGTGTATATATATATTTTTAGTTATATAGCGCTATTGGCCCCCAATTCGACTGAGTGATATGGTGTATGTGTGGGTGTGTACTACTGCTTAGGATTCTTATGATATATATATATATGAATATATATTCGTCAACTGCTCTCAGTGAACTGCATCAATGTCTCGTTGCGCTCGTGATATTTTCAGCTTGTCCTTGGGCGTATTATCCTCACCCGATTCCAGTGCAAACATCTTCATTTTCTCCTTGAACGACAGCTTCTCGGGTACCGCATCGCCAGCGCGCTGCTGCTGCTGCTGCTGTTGCTTCTCCGCCAGGCGACGTGTTCGAGGATCTCTGTTAATGAATTCAATACAGACAGTTAGCAAAAGTACTGTTATTTGCGGACAATTGCAACTTACCTGTACACCTCCTGGGCGCCTATGACGCCAGGCGTTGATTGCACTGTGGTATTCCAGAGCGCCGCATCCGGCGTCGCAGGCATCGAGGGCAACATGGAGACGTCCACATTGTGCTGCATGTACTGTGATATAAGTATAAGCAAATGATTAGTGATTAGTGATCATCCGCTACTCGAAACATCTTTCTATTAGGCACTTACGCTCGCATCCTCGCGTATGGTTTCCAGATCCTGACTCTCCAGCGCGTAGCTATCCAGCAGATATTGCTGCTGTTGCTGTTGCAGCTGTTGTTGCAGCAGCTGCTGCTGCTGCTGCTGCTGGCTCACCAAGTTGTTGTCCTCGTCGTGGAAGCTCACGCGTTTGTTGTCCCGCTGCAGCAGCGGCGGCGGCGTGCCCAGGCCCATACTCGTGCCCGTCGCTGACACATAGGCGGCATTCAATTCCATTGCACTCAGCGGCGATGATTGCATTGTGTTATTGTTTAAGCTGTTGTTGTTGTTGTTGTTATTTGTGATGCCATGCATGGTCGCCTTCTTCACCTCGACGGCGGCTGCCTGATTACTGGTGGCCGTTTTCAGCAGCCCCATCGAAGACGTGGCGGACGCATTGCCCCCCATGCTGCCGCGCAGCTTCTGCTGTGACATGATCAAATAGGAGCTGTTGCGCTCTGGCGGCGGCGGCGGTGGCACTGAGCCATCCAAGGCCGTCTCATTGTTGTTGTCCTTGTCGAGCATGCTCAGCTGTGTGAGCTCCTTGGCCAAACTGGATATGGGATGCTCCGTTTGCAGATGCCGTTCGTCCGCGAAGCTAGCCGATTTCTGAGACTTGGAGGGCGAAGAGGGCGCACCCGCAGCACTGCCCCCGCTACCCCCGTCCGTATAGCGATTGTGCTTCAATATGCTCTTGGGCTGTGGCTGCGGCGGCGTGGCTGTTGCTGTCGAGGTTACCACTGCTGCTGCTGCTGCTGCTGTTGTTGTTGCTGGACCTGCTGCTGTTGCTGTTGTCGGCTCAACTGGACTGCTCTCCCCGATCTCGGCCAGCTTGATCTCTGTCTGGCGGTAGCTGGTGATGGGCGTCTGTATGGCACTGGCCTGCACCTGACCGCTCGCTGACAAACGGAACAGCTCCTGCACATTGTCCTTGTCGTAGGCCTGATCCTGGTCCTCCTCCTGCTCCTGCAGTTCCTGTGCACGCCGCTCAAAGTCGCGCTCGAGTATGAGCGTCTTCAGCTGCTCCTCCTGCTGCGGACTACGCGCCAGTATGGCCGACAGCTCTGCGATCTGCTGCTCCCGCCATTGCCTGATGTGCTCCCGTCGCATCTCCAAATCCTTCTCGCGCTCCTCACGCTCCCAGGGATTGCTGCCGCTGTGCAGTGAACGGGCCGACGACTGGCTGCCTGGCAAATAGCTGCCTTTCGGTGGATCCAAAGTGCTGGCCACATAATTCATGCCCGGCGCCAGCTGCTGCGTTGCCTTGAACAGCGGATGCGTGGCTGTCGGCGGTAATGGAGGCTTATCCTCGCCAAGCACATGATTCGACAGATAGCCTGCCTGTTGTTGCTGCAGTCGCTGCTGCTGTTGCATTTGTTGCTGCTGTTGTTGCATTTGTTGCTGCTGCTGCTGCTGTTGCTGTTGCAGTTGTTGTTGCTGTTGCTGTGGCTTGGGCGCTGTGCTGGGCGGACCTACTGGCTTGCTGGGTGATTGTAAGCTGCCAATGGGCTTTGGTGGCAGCGTTATAAAGTTGGGTGAAGGCTGCTGCTGCTGCTGTTGCTGCTGTCGTTGGTGTTGCTCCTGCAGCTCGTAGAGTGTTGCTGCCTCATGCAGCTGACTGCGTCGCGCATGTTGCTGATAGTCTAAGCCCCCATTCTGATAGCCCGGCATAAATTCGTTTACATTCTGCATGCTCTGGCTGGCGCTCATAGGCGGCTGCTGCTGGGACAGTTGCTGTTGCTGCTGTTGTTGTTGCTGTTGGTGCTGCTGCTGCTGGTACATGTTGCTGATGTTGGGCATGGATGGCGCCAACATTTGCTGCATGCGCAGCGTGTGCTGAAAGTTTGGTTGATTCTTCGCGCGATTGTTCAGCGTCAGCTGCTGTCCATTAAGATTGCTGCTGCTGTGTGCGAATTGCTGTTGCTGTAGGGCATGTTGCTGCTGCTGTTGTTGCTGTTGCAGCTGCTGCTGTGCACTTTGCTGACTGTGATAATAGGCGGAAACGGGGCGACTGGGTAGATTAGCGCTGGCCTGCAAATGTTGCTGGTAGGGCGAGGCCTGCTGCTGTTGCTGCTGTTGTTGTTGCTGTTGTTGCAGTGTGGCGGCATGCGGGGAATTGCCATTGTAGGCGCTCATGCCGGCATGTGCAGACATGCTGGGTCTGTAAGCAATAAATAACAAGAGTTAATACTATATATATATATATCATCTATATTGCTTGCACTGACAGCAACTGTTGCTGTTGTGCGTCACATGTGTTGCTGTTGTCGTGTTGCCGTAATGCGATTGCTGCGTGTTCTTAATTAGAAAAAACTTTGTGTCTGTGCCGCCATTTGAAATCAACTGTGATTTGTGTTCAGAGTGCTCTTTGTTCGTGTTCTTGTTGCTCATGAGCGACAGTTGCAGGTGCGCCTGTACAGCAGCAACACACGCACAAGACACGCCCCACATCAATTATAACAGTGACAATAACAATAATAACACCAACAACATCAACTCACGTACATTGCGCACTTCTAGCAGCTGATATTCACTTTCTATGGGTATGAAGCCGCAAAGCAATTTCTTTAAACGTAATGTCACCCTATAAAAGTTCAAGTTTGTATTTGAAGGCAATCAACTTGAAACAAAGCAACGACAGAGGTAGCAACAGTTGCTGTCACGAGTGACATGATGCGTACCATATATATAGGTATGTATCCCTACTAGTTCTAATTCTCGAGTTCTATAAGGTTATCATTACTCTCTATTATTCAGTAATACATATATGTATATAAGTCGTATACAGATCTATACGTGAGAACTTTAAAGTCATTAATCACACTCTAATATTAATTAACAATTGGACTCGTATATACATCATACGATGGTAAATGAATGCCAAAAGGAATTCATTTCGTATTCATATACATATATATGAATCATAGGCATCAACTAGTATATGATATATTAGACCAATTGCAATTTAATACACAACTATTTAATAAATATAATTGTTTAGTATTAGCTAACTGGAAAAGTACTATATTTATATTAATAAAAAATCAATAAATAAAAAATTAAAAAATATATATTAAGCATTACAGCATTTTAGTTGAATTAAATCTCAAAAAAAAAAGAAATCATTAAACTGTTTGAATATCAATCTAAGCTGTAAATTCCTATATCAATTACAATTTATACTCAAAATGTCTTAACACAATCCCTTAGCAATTAATTATTACTAGTCAACTGTAATTTTAATATTTTACAAAAATATTATTTAAACATCTTTTTGATATTGATTAATCGGAAACTGTGTAGATTCTAATCGAACTATTCCATAAGGCTTATAAACAATTTCTTGGTATACAACCGAAAAGAACATTGCATATTTTAAGAAAAACTTTAGAATTTATCTCTCACAAATTAAATAATTAATTAGGTAAAATAATTAATAATAAAAATTTAAAATATATTTCACAATTGCTGGTTTTCTACTGCTGCTCATCTCTATGTATATATCAGCCTTTATCTTATCTAGTATTCTTATAAATTGAAAATCTTTGCACCACTTACCGCTCGTTCAAAATTGGTTGACTTTGATTCTGTGCACGATACACGCTTAAATTCTGGTAGAAGCCCTGCTCGTTGCCATTCCCATTTGCATTCGGATTCGGATTGAGATTGGGATTAGTGTGACTGCCATTTGGCTGACCTCCATTGTTATGCAAGCTGTGCGTGCTCCGTGACTTGGAATTGGCCAGCGCTGCGAAGGGGGCGAGGGAGAAGGTGAACAGAGAAGTCAATTAGAGCAAAGAACAAAGCGCAAAGAGCAAACAGCCATTGATGAAAGTGGATTGTGCCGGGGGCAGATTGAAGTAGGACTTAGCAGACACACACTTACATATGTTGCCAGATCCCGTGTGATGATGCAGGGCCGGCACCGATTTGCTATTGGAGGATAGGTGTGCAGCTAGGGGATTCATGATGTTGTTGCTCTGGCCCATGTTGCTGTGGCTGTTGCTGTTGTGACTGTGTGTTTGGCTACTGTTGATGTTGCTATTGCTCAGATTTAAGTGCTGATTGAGACTGTGACTCGTATGGCTATTGGCGATGAGCGGGCCGCCAATGCCGCCCAACGACTTGGACGACTCGGCCCCGCCCATGCGACTCAAATCGCGCTCGGACATGCGGCGATTACCTGACGATCCATAACCATAATCCATTTGATTAATTTTGCAGGACAGGGTATTTTTTTTTTTTTTTTTTTGGTGCGGTTGTTGAAAGATGGGCAACGAGATAGATAGATGGATAGTATTCGTTTTAGTAATCATCAGAGTAGGCAACTAACTCATTATTTATGTGCGTGTGTGGGTGTGTGAGTGTGTGTGTGTGCTTGAGCAAATATAATCAATTTTAATGCATTGTGCATACAAAATGTAATTAACATATGCAAACACAAATACAAATACAACTACAACTACAACTACAGCTAAAGCTACAATTACAGCTATGAAAAAAATAAATCAAATTACAATATAAAGCACGAATAAATAATTTAAATACAACAAATGCGGCTGTCGCTTGGGCGCGTAAAAAAACGGATTGTAAATAAATAAATTGTATCCATAATAATAATCGGGTAACAACAACAACAACGTGCATAATAAATTCGCAAATTTAAAGCTAGAAACAGGAAAATTTTGTTAAGGCTGAAATAAAAAGCGTCGAGTGGAGAAACCAACGAAATCGTCAAATATAAAAATAATAGTATTTTTATGGTATATAATATAAAAATATTATATATGTATATATAAACTACAATTGGATAACGAACTGAAGGCTCAACGTTCTAAAAGCAAAGCGAAACTTCAATACTCTTGCATATATCATTAATATTTATAATGCATTTCTTTATGATATCTTCTGATATTTAGGGTGATGAAAGCACGAAGCTAAATTACGCTGGTATATATAATCATATGAGCAATTTATTAAAAATGTATTTAAAATCTAAATATTTTGAACTGATTTTAATACGCATTTCAATCAGTTATTGCTAGGAATGCAATACACAATATATATGTATATATATATTATGTTTATGTATATTATAGGGAATTATAATACAGAAGCTCTTAAAGAAGTTCAAGTTCAAGAAGTTATATAGAAAGTATAGGGAACTATAATACAGAAGCGCTTAAAGAAGTTCAAGTTCAAGAATTTAAATAGAAACTATCAATCAAAAGTATAAGCCGGCCCTATTTATAGGCTTCTGAAAGACATGTTGAAAGATAAATGAGTTGTCTATAGAATTATCAGCTATATGATATAGTAGTTCAATTCGATTCATATATCTCAACAGTCTGGGCAAACATACAGCAATAACAATTTCTTTCTTTAACAATATATATAAATACATATACATATACATCTTTATATTGAATATCAACAGCAATCAAATATCAAAAGACTTTCTATCTCAAACTCTAATCAAAAATTTCGCATGTCCGTCAAATGATATATGGAAAATATATAAACTGAACTAGATTAAGCAAAATATACAACAACAAGTAGAAGTAGAACCTCGGTGCATGGCATTTGGATGGTCATCTGTGGGTGGAGCAGCAAATCGTTGTTGCATTTGGTCCCATTCGTTGCCCAGTTTCTGGCCCGGCCGCAGCGTCGGCAGCATCGGCATTCGCATCGTTGTCGCACAGGCAATCGGAGGAGGAACAGGAATAGGAGCATGATTCATCATCGTTCTCCTCATCGCTGCAGCTGCAGTTGCAATCGTTGTTGCTGTTGCTGTTGCCGCCGCTGCTGCTGCTGGCTAAAGACAGCAGCAATTTGGCTGTGGAGGGCGGTGAGGCGGGTGGCTGTTGCTGATGATGATGGCGTTTGTGGTGGTGGTGGTGATGGTGTTGATGATGATGATGATGATGGTGGTGCTGGCGGGTCTGTTGATGTTGATGTTGTTGCTGATAGTGTGGGGGGCGTTGCTTTTGTCGCTGCTGCTTGCTGCGTTTCATTTGTCGCACGCTATGAGACTGACGATTGCTGCACATGACGCTGCGACGACAGGGCAGCTGACGTGCCAAAGCCAAGGACTGGGTGTCTGACTGGGAGTGGGACGGGGCTTGCGTGGCAGCAAGTGGCTCCTTGTCTGCCTCCTGGCAACTGTCATAACACTTGAAAGTGGCTGTCACGCTGCTGTTGGCATTGTTGCTTTTGCTGTTGCTGTTGCTGTTGCTGCTGCTGCTCGATGCTGCAGGCCGGCAATGCGCGCAACAAGGGCAATCACAGCTGAGCTGCGACTGTTGCTGCTGCTGCGACTGCTGCTGCTGCTGTGGCTTCTTAGGCAGCTCTATATTGTAATCCTTGCCCGCGCTGCCAAACAGACTCCATTCCCTCAGCTGCTTGAGTATGTCGCCCTGTTCGTTCTGTGTGAGCTTTAGACGCTCTGCGACGGCCAGCGCCGATGTTGATTTGGACTTGGATTTGCTGCTGGCCGCCAAACAGTGCTGGGCATTCAGGTAGGCCGCCATTTCGCGCACCTTGCCCTGGCCAAGGGGTGAGAGGAAACTGGGACTGAGATTCGTATGGCTGGAAGCGCGACGTGTGCTGCCTACGGCGTAATTGCTGCTGCTGTTGCTGCTGCAGCTGTTGCTGGAAATTTCAGTGGTGCTTGGCTTAAGAGTTGTGCTGGCACAATATTTATTGCTTTTATGTACATTTTGTGTGCGGGAACAAGCACAGGAACTGTCACTAGGAACTTGTATGCTGACTATTGGAACAACAGTTGCTGCTGTTGTTGTTGTTGTTGTTGCTGTTGTGCTTGTTGCTGCTGTTGCTGCTGCGGTGACAGAGAGCCCTGACCTTTTATGCGAACGCTGCGCGTTCAGCTGACGTCGACACGGCGACGGTTGCTGCGGTTGCTGTTGCTGCTGTCGCAGCAGCGGCATTCGCTCAATGGACTCGCTGGAGGAACGTTGACTATTTGAGCCGGAGCCACCGGAGCTGTAATCCACCGCTGAGCAATTGGTGGCACGCTTTGTGTTAAGCTCCCGCCGGATTTTCTGTATCAGCGGCATGCGCTCGCTCGCCTGCTGCTCGGCGAGCAGCGACTCGGACGATGAGTTGCTGATGGCAAAGTTGCTGATGGCATCGTGGGTGTGGTACTTGCGATCGATGCTGGGCGCCACGCTCGCCGGCTGCTGCTGCTCGAGATCAAAGCTAACCGTCTTACGATAGCCAGCGGCGGGATTACGCTTCACCGTGGAGGAGGGAGTGGCATGGCTGCCGCTGCTGCTGGCGAGGCAGGGACGTTGCTGCTGTTGCTGCTGCTGCCGATCGAGTGTTGTCTGCTGTTGTTGCTCCTCTTCGTCGTCTATGTAGGGTATGTCGCCCGAGTCGGCCATGGAGGCAATGCTCTCCTCGTTCAGCGGCTGATGGGCATCGCTGTAGCTGGCAAAGTTGGTAAACGATTCCTGGGAGTTGCGCGCATCCGGCTCAACTGGCGCCGCATCATCCTGATACTCCTCGATGAAGATCGAGGGCGGCGGTGTGCGGCGTAGCGGACGCATCGGACTGAAATGCGGCGCCGCAACGGGCGGCTGATAGTAGCCAGCAGCTGGCTCATTCGCCAGATACAGACTGCTGGCCGAGCGGGCGATGGGTCGGGTGTCTCTGTACCGCGGATCAATGTGCAGCTGATGGCCCAGTGCGCACAGCTCCTCCTGCAGGCAGGAGGCGCTCAGCCGACGCACGGGCGGCGACACGGAACGCATGCAGGCAAAGGACTCGCGGCGACTACGATTCAGACTGTCATCCGAGATGGAGTTGTTGTAAAAACGCGCCTGCTGCTGATACGACGAATGGCGACGTTGTTGCAGTTGTTGTTGTTGCTGTTGTTGTTGCAGTTGCAAATAGTTGCTGCTGCTACTAGTTGGTTCTTTGGCAGCATGTTTAAAGAGCGAATGCGTAGGAATAGGGGGGATTAGCTTACACAACAGTGAGCGAGAATCAAATTCTCTTTCTGTCTATGAGTGTCTCTATGTTTTCGAGTGTGTATGTGTGTGTGTGTATACGTGTGTACTCTTCATTTATATTATATGTATTATATATTATATACTGTTTCTTTAGCAGCTACCCAGCACCTTGTTTAGTGTAACTAATGTAAATGTATGCATGTGTGTGTGTGTGTGTGTCTGTATTGGCTGGGCGTGGCCTGAGCTCCAGCTACTCACCACGCTGTATAACGGGACTGGGCTGCTGCAGCAGCGTTGCCAGCCCATGATAAATGGCGCCCTGTTTGGCCACCTCCAAGCTGACAACGGGACCCGTGCGCACCAAATAATCAGCAGCACTGCAAAGGTACAACAATTACAGGGTATACAATAAGCGAGTAGGTCTTGGCTTGCGCTCTCGCTACACTCACCGCTCCTGTGTGATGCCAATCAGACTCTGACCGTCCACACGCAGCAGCTGATCGCCAGCCTGTAGCCTGCCATCCGCATCGGCGGCGCCGCCTGGCACCACGCTCTTTATGTAGATGCCCAGACGCTCCTGGCCCGCGCCCTTGGCGGCCACGATGGAGAGGCCCATGCCGTTGCTGTTCTTGTGCAGCTTAATCAGCTGCACCTCGGGCTGGGGCAGCTTGTTCGACATGGCACTGGAGCTGCGTGCCTGCTGGAGAAATTAGAGTGGGAAATATTAGCAATTGCCCTTCTTTATGGATATATCACAGTCGTCCATCACTCACATTGAACTGGTGCATATAGACCGTCCACAGTCCAATCGAGGTGGGCTGTGCAGCCAGCCGGCACATGCCCTGCTGCTGTAGGGGATTCAGGAAGTCGACCAGGCCGGTGGGTATGCCGCGCACCACGTCACAGCTGAAGCCGTCGTCGGGCAGCAGCAGTGCTAAATGCAGTTCGGGCGATTCCTCCAGTCGCACCTCACGTCCGTCGGCACGCGTCAGCTCATCGGCCACCGATTCGGCCATGCGTATGGCCGTGTCAACCAGATTGCGTGGTATCTTCTCCTGCTGCAGCAGTGCGCCCATTTGCAAGGAGTTCAGCCGGAAGCAGGAGCAGGCCAATTGCTGTATCTCCTCCACGGAGGATTTGGGCGCCTGCAAGAATTGCGCACACTGATTGATCTTGGCCAGATGGCAATCGGCGGCCAGCTCCAAACCCTGACGCTCAGCCCACAGCTCCAGCAGCTGCAGGCGCTCCGTCATCACCTTGCCCCACTCTGCGGTGCACATGTGCGAGTTGGCCACAATCTAAGGGGAGAGTGAGAGAGAGAGAGAGAGAGAGAGAGAGAGAGAAAACTCATCAATGCTGGATTCGTTCAGAGCAAATGGAGGCCTGTTGGCGGCTATCTCGAGTCCGCCTGCCAGCGCCGCTCACCGTATTGAAACATATGACATTGATGTAGTGGAAGAGCTGCGAGAACAGCTGAATGGTCAAGGCGGCATTCACGCGACAGCGCCGCAGCAGAGCCATCGCCGAGCCAAGCACTGTCAGCACCAGACCCGCCGCGGAATCATGATCAATCGTCTCCGAGAGAAATTGATTCAGAGTCTGCGACAGCTCCAAGCGAAAGCAATTGACCAGATTACGAAACGCCGTCTGCACCGCCTCCGCGAGCACCTCCTGCGCCTGCACGCTAAAGGCGCTGATGTGACGATCCGACTTGAGGAAGTGCAGAAACTCCGAGCTGTTCGCCATCCAAAAGGCGAGGATGCGCGGATCTGTGTACTGCTCCTGGACAACGCCATAGACCAGATTCGCCACATGATGCAAGAATATGGTTAGCTTGTGGGCGCGCTCAGTGGGCTGCAGCTCGGGACGGTAGTGGGTGGAGGCGCGATATCTGCAATGAGAACCGATTGATTTCATGTTAATCAGCAGCCACAAAAAGGTCAAATGAAGGGATTTATTGATGTTGATACCCTGTAATGTGCAGTGTGGGGTATATTGTATTTATGTATGGTCTTGATATAGAGTTGATGTAAATTTATATATTTTTATATAGGAACTCTCGGTTTTCTATATTGTATAAGCTGTATAATAAAAGAATTTCTTTGGAATCTACAGACTTTTAATCCTTGCTCCATTTTCATACATCTCTTATCATATATACTTATATCTCTTAGCTGTTCGGCACAGTTTGTGCCATATTTTCCCACATTTATTATTCGAATTGCTTTAATATTTAATGTCAACCGAAATCTGTCAAAAATGCAGAGGAAAGCCTCAAAGCTGGGATGCATCGTGTGATTGAATTTTTCATGCCTCGCCTGAGTTTCGTAATATTTATTGCATACGCTCTACATTTCGGTGGCCTTGTCGAGCAAGCACATCAACCGAGCTGCCATCGACTGGTGTTTGGGCATTGGCAGCGTGTGGCTGCCACAGCGTTGCAATTTCCTGTGTTTACAATCGAAGCCCTCCACTGCTGCCCACCACTCAGTCCGCTGGCCGACAGACGCTAGCTAGCATTAATATTAATAGCGCACAAATTGGGTCAGCAGTCGAGATAAATCATCATAATTGATAATGAATTGTTGATATTGGCCCAAACACAGTATGGGCAGTCAGCAAATTGGAATCGCACTGACAGCCAAGTCAGTTCGTGTAAAGGACACACATTTGTCATCTTGATCTCAACAATATGGCTTAGTCCTGACGTGACTTTAGATGAAATGCCTTTAAGCAAAGGCAGCTTTTGAATCGTTGTGTGAATAAGCGAGTGCCAAGGATTGTTTGAGAAGTTGTATGAGCTATGTATGTTCCTTTAGGTATTTTGAAATCACCTAAAAACCTTTTTAGGTATTCTCTATATTATATATACTACTTTTTAGATGATTCGAATGATATTCAAGAACCTTTTTAGGTATTCTCTATATTATATATACAGCTTTTTAAATGATTCGAATGATATTTAGGAGGTAGACCTTAGTTCCACTTGGTATATTCTAGTTCTAGTTGGAATACTATTATTTTGTCTAATTGCTTGCTTTATTTAATGTTTTAAATAATAAAAAAAAAAAAAAATTCTAATATCAAGAGGACGAAATTTTAAATAGCAGCTCGAATTTCGGCATTTTTGCCAATTCAGTTAATCCCGTTAGCTTAACTAACTTTGATTATCAAACAAATATAATTGGAATGCCAACAAAGCCTGTATAGTCTGGCATGAAACAATTCTCTTGGAGTTGGGATAGTCCCGATGACTGATAAGCTTAACATTTGTTTTAAACAAAAGTATTAGGTCAATATTTTAATGATTTATATATTAATTAATTAATTATAAAAATATTAAGTCAATATTTTAATGATTTATATATTAATGAATTACTCTATAATAAAAGCTTTGAATTCATATTCTTCCCTATTCAATCTGCCAAAGTCTAAAGAAAAATCAGCAGGCGTAAGAAATGTTGTTTAAGTGTGGAAATGTACGATTTCTATGTCTATATAATGTTTATATGTTATTATTTTCAATTATTCATATATATAAACTGAGCTATATATATATATATATATATTTGATTCATATACATATATATAAAGATATATCTCTTTGTATATACGGCAATATTAAACATCAATTAAAGTTAGCAAAGCGCGCAATTCAGCACATTAAGCACGCACATACAAACAGACAGGGAGACAGAGAGAGAGAGAGATAGTGTGGCCAGGCAATCATCAAACAGTTAGAAAAGCAATTACTTACCTGGCACACAGGTAGAGCGAATAGACGGGCGCCAGCTTAAAGTGCGGCACATTCACATCCAGTTCGGTGATGATGTGACGCAAAAAGTGCTCCTGATGTGTTTCGGGAAACTCGAGAACAGCGGGCAAAATGGGCTCCTGACCCTGGGCATCTGTCGAGCCGCTGCCGCCGGCGCCGGCCAAATGACCGCCAGCACCTGGCAATTTAGGCGATCTAAAGGCGGATTTCAATCAAGTCAAGTCAAAGAAATGGATATTAGTAAAGCAGCGCATATTAAAGGGCACATATAAATATACAATATATATATAAATATACAAATATATAAATTGGCATAGAAATTTAACATCAATTAAAATACAAGCGCACACAAACATAAAGGAAATGCACAGGTGATACATAAAGGTGTGTGTGTGTGTGTGTGTATGTTTTGAGAGTGTATTAAGTTTGGCTGCTTCAAGAGATTTATTGAGAAAGTCTTCAGTTGAGCTGCATTAAACATTTTGCTTACCTGTCCTGACTGTTGGAGCCATTCGATTTCATGCTCGATATGGACTTGATTTCATTCTCCAGATTACCTTCTAAGCTCTGACCATCATAATTGCCGCCAGGATTGGACAACTGTTGCTGCTGCTGCTGATGCTGCTGATGCTGGTGCTGCTGCTGCTCCTGGCTGCCATGTTTGCTGTCCACCACATCTCGGAGAGCGTGCCCGTCCGCTGAGCTGCTGTGGTAGCCAACGTTGCTTTGATTCAGCTGCTGATTGTGCTCATACTCGCTCTTCTGCGTCTGAGTGAATGAGGAGATGAATAGAGTTCCCGTACGTCGCTCGATTAGCTATCAAGAAGCTACTCACCGAACTAAGTGCTCCATCCTCATCGTTCCAAGAGCCCGGAGATGTGGGCGAGCGACTAAAGTTCCATTTTGTTGTTTTACGTTTGTTATTGTTGTGATGGTGTATGTGCGTGTATTGGTGGTGGTTGGCATGTGTGTGTGTGAGTGTGTGTGGTGCATGGCAGGATTAATGTTGCACACAAACAATAAAAACAAACAGCACGTAACAAACAAAAAGCCACAAGAGGCGCCAACATAAAATATATGAAATTAAAAAAAAAGAACGAAACACAATGAATTCGCATCAAAAAGAATTCAAGCAATGCGAAAAAATGAATCCAAGAAAATTTGAGAGAAATTCAAGCTAGAAAATTCGAATTTAATTTAACGTTCAATTGAATACATTCACTCTTGAACCAATAACTATATAGATCATCATATAAACTAGTTCAGTTCGGTTCAGTTAGTTCAGCTACAGCTTCACTCTGATTTTTATTGAGAACTTGTTCATACAATTAAAAATATTAATATTAAAATTGAAGGGAACTTATGGCTGAAAAGCTTCAGAAAATTCTATAGAACTTCTTGTTCATCTATAGCAAATAATTTAATAAAAGGATTACGAAATAGTTCAATAGAATTCATTGTTAATGAAAATGATATAACTTGAGTGAACTTTTTGAGCTATGGACTTTAAATAGTTCAAAAGAACTTATTGTTCTGGAACATCATATAAGCCAATGGAACTTATAGTTCATTTGAGTAGCTACACATGAATCATATGGCTCAAGAACTGAACTAAAATGATCCCAGATCAACGATCCCAGTGCGAGTCTACTGGTTCATTTAAGAAACTCGCATCATCAAAGTAAATCTCAACTACAAACTGAGCTATGGACTTTAAATAGTTCAAAAGAACTTATTGTTCTGGAACATCATATAAGCCAATGGAACTTATAGTTCATTTGAGTAGCTACACATGATCAACGATCCCCGCTTCATCAAAATAAATCTCAACTCCAAACTGAAAGAGGTAGCAAATTAAACTATTTTGCTTCTCCATCAAATTCGCTCTCAAATTTTTAAATGAAATTTCATTAAAGCGAAGCGAAACACAACATTTTATGTAAATTAAATTAGACAACACAAAAATTAAAGCGCAGCATTTTTTTTAGATAAATCTGTGCACTCACCTTTCGTAGAGGCAGGCCGAGTCCAGCTGGGATTGCGAGAGGGCCAGATTATAGCGTCCATCTGTGGGCGAGTCCAGGAATCGATACGAGGCGACACGTCCGAACATGACAACCGAACCGTTCTGCAAAAGACAGTTAAAGTGCCCATTAATTGTGCATATTGTAAGCACGGACAGACACGCATAATGTTATGCGATTTAATTGTGGCACGCATTTCAAGCGTTTCAATTACATTATTCAATTCACTCTGCATCGGCGGCGATTAAGTACTTTTATTGAATTATGCACCAATTAACATAATTAATTAAAAAATCGAAACAAAAACAACGTCAGCTATTTAATCACAGCGCGTGCTTACGCATTGACAGTTCTCGTGGCACTGCAAAGATCCGAAAAAGCCGATTGGAAAATATGTGGGGCGTTTCGAAACTTGGTTGTCATTGATAGAGACGCCCCCCTTTTCAAATGCCCTTCAAATCATATGGTGGGGCATATGCGCTTAGGCATTCACTTTGTCAATTGTTGCCAATTGTTGTTCAATTCGATTTGTTAAAAGTTTTTCTTTGAACGGGAAACATTTTCAAACTGTTCTGTTTTGTCTTTTTTCACAAATACTACAAATATTTTACTTTTCTTTACATATGTGAATTTTTGTTATTTGGGTTCAATGAACCGCAACTGAATCCAATTTGCCAATTGAATGCGAAGCCAAAAAATTCTTATTGAGATTAAATATAAATTAAGTATACGACTGTGAGATACTCTATAATATAAGCTGAGGCAATGCTGACGATTTGATTAATTTGAAAACATCGACAATAGACAAAATCGAATTTTAAATACGTTAAAGAGAGATAAATATATAGGGGTAATTAGCTTTTAACAAATGATTATATTTTAATTAAAATTTAAACCCCTGCTAAAGCTAAAGCAAATGTATTTGTAGAAGATTTCTTCTCATGGTAAATCTTATATTCATAATCTCTATAGATTATAAGTTCTATCACGTTGGCTCTTGAGCTCTAACATAAGTTGTTGTATATCATCTTCAATCTCCCCAATCGCTTTAAATCTGTAAAGTTCAAAATTAATTTCAATCACACGCTCTTCTGATACACTTGACCCGTTATATATTAATATTTAAACTCAACTTTGTAAACATGAAAATCTATAATCAAAGTTGTATATGTACATACATACATACATAGTTCTCTCAGAGTGTAAATGATAAACTTTTGTTCAGTGAATTACACAAAATTAATGTTTAGCTAACTTTTACACATGTCTCCCCTCGCTCGCACCTCGCTCACATCTCTACAAGAGTCTCTGGAGACAGTTTGACGTTATTGCCCAACATTTGAGGCTTATCTCAAGTGCTTGAATGGGGGTACTATTTCTCTCTCTCTCTCTCTCTCTCTCTCTCCCTCTATCTATCTTTTAGTGTCTCTGCCTGACTCTGTCGATGAGCTATGGGGGCGCCATCAAGTTTGCTTTTGTTTATTTGGCTTCGAATTCATCAAGCGGAAAGTCAGAAAAGTTTTTACACTGCGCACAGTCAATTTGCTGTTGTTGTTGTTGTTGATTTTGTTGTTGTTGTTGTTGTTGCTGGTTGTGCATTTGGCGAAATGCGTGAGAACGCAGAATCAACTTAATTCGCCTCGTTGTTGTTATTCTGTTTGCGTTTTGTGTGCCTCGAAAAGTTGTCAAAACAAAAGATAAATCAACTGCGCCCCAAACGCCCTTTCTGTTGCTCTGAGCAGCGACTGCGACAAATCACAGAAACGGGCTACAACTGCTGATAATGAACTTGAGCTGCAACTGCTTGTGCAGCACAAAACCTATCAAAAAATAAATAAAAATAAAAATAAAAAAAAAATTTCATTTCCCCAAAAATAATTGTTTTTAGAGCTCAAAAGCTTGAATAGAGAACTAAAAGTTTTTGTGCTTTTTTTTTTAACGGCAAATTTAATGAAAATTTGGTGAAATGATTCTATAGCCATTTATGGAATAATTAAAAAATTATTGACAAATTTTTAATCATATAATTTAAACATTTTTAAGCATCTCTTTGTGCTTCTTTTGCTAGCAATCTCTAGCAATTAAATGAACACGCAAGCCATAAATATTTCCAGAGTTTTCATGCTATTCTTATATAAACTCGTCTCTGCTAGATTTAATTTTGGTAATTCTTTGCTATTTTATCTTTAGAAAATGTCTTTGCTCATGGCCAACGGCTTCTCTTAGCTGTTGCTATAACGAATTGCCGCACTTTAGTGGACACTTGGCTTATATTGTTTGGACGAGAGAATCTCTTTCGCTTGCTGCACTGTCGTCATGACCATTAACATGGGCATTAAAATGCGAAAAGCCTGTACGGCAAATGCTGTAAATGGGAAATGGAATTGCGTGACAAATGCCAACAGACAGCAGCAGCAGTAGTAGCAGTAGAAGGAGGAGGAGCTCGAGTAACAGGATGCTGAAACAGGATGAGCAGCAGCGGAAAGCAAAAACTTTCACTGGGTCAAGGTTGACAGCGCAAAGTACAAAACTTTGTCGTTTTGCCAAAAAAAAAAAGGAAGCAAGACAAATAAAATGCGTATACGCCACATATGACAAAGGCAGAGAGAGAATGAGAGAGAGATAAATAAAAAGAGAGTGTGAGCGAGCCACACTAAGAGAAAATGTTTACAAATTAGTGCATGTCAGCGCCTTAATTAGTTCTGACCTCATACCTCACGAAATTAGTTACAAATTAAGTCGCAAATGCCTACTCACATGCAATATGGTTGGCTGGCTAATGTGATGTCCGTTGACGAAGGTCAGCGCGTCCGTGTGCAGAGGCGTCACCGTGCAAACGCCCTCCAGCAGCGAGATGAGGCAATGCCTCGGCTGTATGGAGGGACCGAAGAGCTGCAGGCAATTGGTGTTCGCTGACCCAACCTCGACCGGATCGCTGCCCAGCTTAATGCGTCGACCCCCATCGCCGCTGTGCGTCACTTCGACCAGGACGGGTCCTTCGCGATCGCCGGACATGTGATTTGCACCGTTCGCAGCGCCCAATGGCTTTTTCTTGCGGCGTCGCGGCTGCGAATCTGCCGGACGGCGGCGCACATGAAACATGATGGAACCTGCAACAGATAGGGCGAGAGAGAAAAAGAGAGAGAGAGAGAGTTTATAAAAATGAGTATATGGTATAATATATAGTAATATATGTAGCTTAATATATAGTATAGTATATAGTAGTAGTAAAAATCATGTGCAACGTCATCTTTTCAGCTCTTGCTCTAGGGCAAACAACAGCTGGCGCAGCACAATCCACAAGCTGGAGCAATTGCAGCTGTGCAAATATGTTTAGAAATGAAATAGAACACATGCACACACAATGGCATTAGAGTGCACAGTGGTGGCAGCACACACTGGGATAGGTCGCGAAATTTATATACAAATATAAAAAAAATAAAATACATATATAAATATACAAGCAATTACATATTCCTATATGAAATCATATAACACATATATTAAAATTCTTGATAAATATACAGATTTGTGCACAGCCTGCACATTATTGCTGGACAGCAGTGTTCAATTGGCTTAACCCACTGCTCATCTCATATAAATCGAGCTGAGCTCACTTTGACTCATTGTCTCAACCCCGAAAAAGTTAGTTCCAAGCATGAAATCAAATCATATTCAGTCTTCATCAATTTCCGTTTTCATATAATACGCTAAAAAAAAAAAAAAAACTGATAGTTATTGATGGCAGCTGATTTTGACAAACTGACTGAAATGTAGCACTGAGAGAAAACTGAGGGTAGATTCTATTAGAAGTTGCTGACTTAAGTGATTTTTGGTTAAATAATTCCCAACTCAATTAATGTGAACTATTTGTTTGAACAGTATAAAAAATATGATTTATTTGAGAGTTAAACATATTTTCTCCATACATCTCTTCTATATACATTTATATATAAGTGAAAACAAAGTTAAAAAAATAAAATAAAAATAATAAAAAAAATAAAAGAAAAAAGAAAAAATAAAAAAAAAAAAAATAAAATTAAAATAATAATGAAATTAACTTTGAAGTAAACTCTGCAGTTAAAAGTTTCAATTGATGAGAAGTCATATATGTATATATATTATGCATATAAAGTCATTGTAAACTTAATCAGAAATTTCATACTGAGATAAAACTTAAATGAAAAACTTTTAAATGACATATCTTGGAATTTTATTGTGCATAGAGATTCGTGAAATTCTGAAATTTATTCAAGTAATATACATATATGCCTAGTTTTCTCCAAGTGTAGTAGCATGCATATGCGCTGCAATCTCTGTGACTATTGCAGTTGAGCACAGTCGGCGGCATCTGCTTAGTTTGGCTTTGTTGTCTGTTGCCTGTTGTGGCCGTGTTGCACAGAATGTTAAACGAACCATGCAAAATATGATGCCGGAGAGATGTTGCCCTCTCGGTGGTGCCGGATGCACGTTAGCCTTACATTCCGCACAGAGGGCAACAGCGTCAACTGAAGAGAAGCGACTGGGCAGGGAAACAAACAAGGAGAACACGACTTGTCTATCGGGATCTGTGACTGGAATCTGGGGCATGTCGAGCCGGAAAACTGATTAAAAACAAAACTGAACTGCAGCTCGGGCACGGGGCGTATGAGCAATGTAGAAATTGGATTTTGCCACTGGCGTTGAATCAAAAAAGGCGAAGAATCGCAACGCTTTTTCATTTTACAAACAATGCAAACAAACAAATATTGAACCGAAAACTAAAAAAAAAACAGAAATCAAACAGAACTACAACAAAAGTCAAACACACAACGTAAACACTAACAACAACAAATATTGTGTCATATACCTTTTCTGCGCCACCAAAAGAACCACATTTGATTTATGTATATATCGGGCTATATATGTGATGCCTTGAAACTTGTTTCTGCCATCTGTATATATTCATTATTAATTTTATGGTTTACAAGCAGCAGCAGCTTCTGCGCCAGCAACAGCTGAGAAACTGCTAAAGGTCTCATGCATGGGACATACAAAAATGTGCTTTAAAAAACTAAAAAAAAATATATATGTATAATTTAAGATATATATAAATTTAAGATAATTTAAGATACACGCATTTGCACATTAAATAAATAAAACAAACAAACTTTAAATAAGTTCTGCAAACATAGGCCCCACATTTTCAGCTGCTACAGCTCAATCTACTGATCCGCCTGCTGGAATGTCAAGGGCCAAGGCTAAGGAATAAATAGAATACCCCAGAAAGTTTCTTTTACCGAGAGTATAAATGCGTGTTTATATAGATATAGATACCATAAAGATAAAGGACAGACTAAAAATACATTGAAAAACTGCAGCAGACAAAAAAACATAAAAAATGTGAAAGTAACTTGTTCCAGAGGAAGGCAAAGGTAAACGCTGGGAGTCGAACAATACGCCCACACACCCACACACCCACACACCCACACACACACACACACACACACACACACACACACACACACACACACACACACACACACACACACACACACACACACACACACACACACACACACACACACACACACACACACACACACACACACACACACACACACACACACACACACACACACACACACACACACACACACACACACACACACACACACACACACACACACACACACACACACACACACACACACACACACACACACACACACACACACACACACACACACACACACACACACACACACACACACACACACACACACACACACACACACACACACACACAAATTACACACACTCTCTGAATGTTGACAGTTAAAATTTCAATGCACAGCAGGGGACTAAAAATGCCTGCGAGCCATGAAATTGATTTGGTCAACAACGCGTCAGGATCCATGGAGGACAGCTGACATGTGTATATGGTTTCTCTGCAGCCATGGCTGTATGCGTAAGTGTATGTGTGTCGCATGATGATGGTGATGGTCTACGTGCATAAGTGCGCATAAATTGGCAACCGGGACAAAAGCAGCGCAAAATGTTTGCAATGCCAAAGCCCGAAAACAATGCAAGCCAACAGAAAGGGTCCAGGCGACGAGGCGAGATGTGCAAATTGCATAACGAGTTGAGCGAGTGAAATGCCACGCCCCCACCCCTGACCCACTGCAGCCCAGGTACGCCACAGTCATGTGGCCACACAATCCTTGCACATCAATCTCTCTCTCGCTCTCTCTCTCTCTCTCTCTCTCTCTCTCTCTCTCTCTCTTGGACTCTGTGCATCTCTTCTGTTCTGTGTGTGAATTTGGCTTATGTGTGCGACCAGCGCTGGGCAGACTCATTTTTATTAGCGCAACTTTCTTTATAATGAGCCATGTAATTTATGGAATAATGGCAAAGGAAATTCAACTATTAAATACCCTGTAAAGAAGTTTGCTTTGCTTTAACCTGGCTAAATATAATGGAAATATTTATGTAAAAATAAACTGAATGGGAACTTTAGCACTGGGTCCGAAAAGCTAACTCTACAGCTTAAGAATATTCTCTAAGACAGACAGATAGAGGAAATTTCGGATCAGATTGTGAGTAAAAACAGCTCCAGTTTCAGACCCATTCATAGATGCAAATATCTGCGAGCAAACCAACATTTGTGAATAAGTCTTAAGCTCCTTTTACAAAAAGAGTATGAATAAGCGTAAAGTATTTGCTACTCCTTTTGCTAGCGCTCATCATTTCTACTGAAAACCAATATACTCCTCTCGTTAACATTCGAGCAGGGCATGCAGAATGAGAGAGAATTTAATTAAATTGATTATATATGTATTTCTTCTAAAATTCTTAAGCTACTCCCGCTGTCCACTTGAGCTTGAGCTATTTGAGCTAGCCAGCCTATTTGTTTAGCCTAATTGACTGGCATTGATATTCTGACCCATTGGGCGGGCGGCTGTTGACTGGCTAGTGATTGTTGGTGGTTGCTGGTGGTGCTTGGTAGCAGCCTGTGCCCAGCACTCAAATTAGTCAAATTAGCCGTAAAACGTGGCAAAGTTTTTGGCAAGAAACCAAAGCAGAAAGTCGAGCTACTTGAATCTGGTCGTCGGACTGCTGGATGCTAAGCTGTTTCATTTCCACATGCCAGACGCACACACACAGACACAGAAGTCTGAGCACTTAACCACACACACACATGTGTACATATATACACACACACACACAGAGAGAGAGAGAAGTTGTGGCTCACGTTGCGCAAATTAAAACAATGAAAATTTAATGAGCCAAGTTTGTGTGTCGCCCAAAGGACTCTCAGCTTAAGCCTGGACGACACATAAAGTCATTTCAAATGGCGACAACTTTGTAATAAACGCAATCTCCTGTGCGCACAGACAGGGCCAAGCACTACCTAGCATCTGGCTATACATACATATATATTGGGTGCACTGATTAATCTTGAGGATTAGACAGAGCTTTTAGCAGCTAGAGTTAATGAGAGCGCAAGTCCTTCAGGCGGGTGGCGTACAGCCCAAAAGAGTGTATTAAAATCAGTTTTAGTTAGACAAAGTTGATGTAAGTCTTATGTACAAGTACTATCAGTCGAATTCTGGGAGCTTGATGTACAATAATTGAATTGGCAGAGACTAAAGATATTTAATTTAAGGCTGTGCACAAAAGGGCGTAAGAGGATATTGTGAAAATCTTAGTTCATGGTATTTGTGAAAACGAATTATATTAAATCTTGCTAAAGCTTAAATACTCAAGGAGAGATAGAGGGAGAGAGAGGCGAGTGCTAGCGAGAGACGGAGAGAGCGAAAATATTTCAGAGGGAGAGAGAAAGAAAGTGAATGAGCGAAAATAGAAAAAAGAAGTTCAAAGTGAAAAGAGGCAGAAAGTGACAAAGAGAAAGACAATGAAAGAAACAAAGTGACAGAGAAAAAGAGATATAGGTAGTGATCTCTGAAACGATGTTAGATGTAAGGAAAAGAGAGAAAGAGTGAGGGACAAAAGAAAAGAGGAGATGCGCCAGATAGGAACTGACAAACACCTTGAATTAAAGTGCATTAAAAACAGATATTTATCTTTTAAAATATTAGCCAAGCAAAGCAGTTTCCTTGAACAATAATAGCCATGTCCTTCAAAAGCATAATTTCCTTTAAAAATGTATATAGAATGAAGCTCTGCTTTAACAAAACGAACGAACGAAAGACACAAAATCAAATTACATGCCCATGTGTTCGACTCATCGGGCATGACCTTATGAAGCTCCCATGAAGTGACTTCTCCAGCCATTCAAGCAGTAAGTCAGCTGGATTGGGCGACGCTCTGGCCTGATTTGAAGGCACTCTGGTGCTGAGCCATTTGGCCAAGTGCCGCCCGAGCTGGCGAACAACAATTTTTGCTAGACAATTTGGCAGCTGGCGCAGCAACGGCAACAGAGACAATCAAAATATAATTGCCACACTCAGAGCCGGCCCAAAGGCAACAAATGCCGCAGACTAAGTGGAAAGGACGAAAGCGAAATATGATTTAATTTTGTGGCTGCAATTTCAGTCAGAATACACAAATTGAATTCCGTTAGATGTTCGGAATGACTTGACAACCCCAAAAGGAAATTGACGGCTGACGCAGTTTGTCCATTGGCCGAAAAAAGAGTCAACAAAATATATGTATATAAATACGAGCAAACACTTCGAGTACTTTAGCTGCTGTCATAACTTACGAAATTTATTGATTTTTGTTCAGTCTGTTTGTTTTGGCCGGGCCATAGACGGGTTAACGCCAAGCCAACTCCCATATATGGCGCACTTTATAAAGAATTATATTTTATATTACTTCCCTTTTGCCATTCTACATGGCTTTTGAAATTAATGGCCCGGACTGTGCTCCCCAGATGCAATTTTATTTTATTTTATTTTTTACTTTTTACGCTGAACGCTATGAGCCGTAGCAAGAAGCAAGCCACATACAATTTATAAAAAAAATAATAACACGATACCAAATAAAATAACAAACTGTAAACCATGTGAAAATTCAATTTGCGCTTAAAGGAATGCACACACGTAAATAAAAATCAAAATACTCCATTGTCCGGGTGAAATTTAAATTAAAATCTAAAAAAAAAAATAAAATAAAATAAAGCTGTTGGCGTACAAAAAACTCGAATTTCAATTTAATAAAGTGCGCAAAAAAGTCGGCAACAAATATTTAGGGGCACTGGGCAGCACTTTTCACATTTACGTTAACTTCACATGTGTATATCAATATTTTTTTTGATTAATAACTATTGCCTTTAGCTTTGGTTTGAGTGACTAACCAAATGCTGGACACTAAAGCCGGACTAAGCCGCTGCTGCTGCTGCTGCTGTTACTATTTCTATTGCTGTTGCTGTTGCTGTTGCTGCTAGACGCCGGTCGAACACAACAATACGTTCACAAGGCGCAAGAATAACTGACAACTGAGCAGTAAGAACAGAGAACGAAGAACCGAATACCGAACGCCGAGCACCGACCACCAAGCACTGAGCACTCCCAGCCAACAGCGCGTATGAGCAATGCGACCAAAGGCGACCGTTGGCTGACTGTGTCACTCTCTGACTGACTGCCTCAGTGACTAGCCGACTGACTGACTGACTGGCTCACTTAGAATATGTCAGTGCGAGCGACTTACCCACTGAATGCATGAATGAAATAACCAAAGAAGCAACATTGAACAAGGTCGACTAAGAAATACCCTATGCAGCTACAAATTAGCTTAAAAAAAATTTGATTTTAACATTATTGTAGAAATGAATATAAAATAATAAAAGCTAATACAAATACGATATAAAATAATATAATATTCGATTTTATATTATAGCAAAAATGCTATGAAATCATAAATTTTAATCCATTGCTAGGAAAAAGGTTTTTGATAAATAGAAAAAAAACTGTTCTTCATTTGAATAAGAAGTACCTTGCATGTGAATTGAATATTTAATGAAAGATATGGCAAAATATTATAAATATTATTCAAAAATGTTAAATTTGTTTATAATAAATTAAATAATACCAATGAGGCCCATAGACAAATGTAAATGATTTAATGTTGATCTCAGAAGATCAAATATGGCATGACTGAAAAAGAATACTTGTTCATCTCTAAATAAGGACTATATATTATAGCATGCTAGCTGCTTAAACCAGTTGCCAAGTTACGCACTGCACTTTATAGAAATACCCTTTGCTTTGCAACTACAGGGTATCAAAATAAACAGCGTATAAAGCCAGCTAAAGTAGAGAAATGTTGATGTCTCTCCGTTCGCGTGTATGTCTGTGTATGCGTGTGTATGTGTGTGTCTTTTTCTGTATGTGTGTTTGTGTGAGTGTGTGTGTATGTACAATAACATTTAGTTTACACTGCATTCAATGGGTGTGTATATCTGCTTATGTATGCGTGTGTAAGTTCGTGTTGTGGGTGTATCTGTATTTGTTGTGGGTTATCTTTGCCCTGCTTCGTATATGTATGTGCTTAAGTGCGTTTGCCACAAACTTACTTATGTATGCGTTTTACAGGACACATACCATACACATACATACACACATACATGCCGAGAGCCAAGAGCATGCAGCCAGGGCAACTAATTAAAGGCTCTACGATAAGAAAACTGTTTAGGGATCCCTTGGCTGGCTTAGGTTACACGATGCACTTATATATTATAATTATAATAATGATGTTGAGGTCAACGAGCATTATGCCAATAAATAATATGAGATGAGAGAGATATCGCAAGATATTGATAATTTTTGCTAGTTTTACTAAAGAGATTTTATTCAACTAGCCATCAATTTGTACTTAAAGCAAAGAGAACTATTTATTATGACGTCGAGCCCATTAGACTATTAATAAATAAGTTTTGGACTATAGATAAATTACGAATGCTCGGCTATCAATTTGATATCTTAGGGAACTACACATCCACACACGCCAAGAGCTCATCAGTCGAGCACATAAATCAAACTGTGCATATCATCATCATCATAATTTGACGCGCTCGCAAACAATCGATATGCCCAGCCCTGCAAGAGCAGGTCGTAAGAACAAAAGCGAGAATAGAGATGTCTGTTTGTAGTGTGCACACACACACACACACACAAGTACATTGTCTGGCTGTATGTGTGCACATAAAAGTTGAGCTATGTATACTTGAAGCTACTTTTGGGCTAACGAGCATCGCTCAGTTAACGTCTTTATTATTGGCCAACTTGCACTTGTAAGCTGAATTCGTTGGGATATTAAAAGTGAGCAATAAATTCAGCTCAGCCGTAAGCTTGAAAAGCCGCGACATTTGATTGCCATCAAAGAGCTAAGAGCTGAGTGCCCAGATCTGAGAGAATCAACAGTGAATGTGAATGTAAATGTATTATATAGACGACTCCCTATGAAGTAAGGGAGTCTTTTCCAAAAATTCCGAACGCTAATCGCGGAGATCAGCGAGCGGGGGTATATATCATTGGTGTCAGCAGCAATGTCCTCACTAGACGTTCATTGAACATTTCTGCTCCCCAAGACAAGGAAGGACGATTGCTGGCAAATGCCAGAGACCTCAAGCGCCGACAGTGTTAACCAGTTGAGAATTGTAAGCGCACAGAAAGCAGCAAATTCACGCGCAAATCGTTGCATAATTCGCAGCGTCAAATATGATCAGTGCAATGATCGAGAAGTTGCATTCTAGAACGAGGAGAGAAACCGGTTCCCACACAGCTTTGGGTGCAGCACAAGCTTTTGATTTACCGCCATCAGGGTGGACCAGTTTCACAAAACAACCCCTAAGCTGCGCGCTTGTTATCGCTATAGATCATCTAAAGCTACAACACATTTGAGTAAATAGACGTCGTTTCAGCCACGCACAACTCATAAGCAAATAAGCAATTTGCTAGCAAAATAAATAAGTGTATTTCAGCAGCAGCATAATATATGAATATATCATAAATATATATATATACGCGCATATACATATGTGCATATATATATATTGCTTAGTTTGTGTCGCTCTCTGTCTATGGACTTTTGGCTATGAGCCAAAAAGTAAAGTAAAATTTGCATGTTGTTAGCTCTGATTCTATTGCCAATGTGCGTGTGTGTGTGTGTGTGTGTGTGTCTGTATTTGTAGGAGTGCTTGGGTGCTATTTCTGATACTTTTCTGTGTCTGGGCTGTTTTGGACCAATTCCATCTCACGTGTCTGGCTCACTTTCATCAACAATCAACTTTAGCCGACTGAAATTTGAACAGCAATTGAACACAGGCATCAGCACAATTTTTATGAGAATTGTTGACAATCCCAATTGTTTGCCCGATAACCAATGCACATACATACATATATATTCACTAGAAAACTAAAAGGGTTTATCAACAGAGTTTATCAACACAGTTGTACATATATCATATAACAAATAGAGTTTCAAACGTTCAACCACGTTCCATTTCGATTCAATTAAATAATTAATGAATTCAAGTTTTTAGCTCTGCTAGCTGGGAACCAGCCAGATGTTCTGATTCAGCAATAACTCTAATATAGTTTAAAGCAGTTTATTACATCTAGCGCTTTAGCCGTTTCGAATTCAAACACTTCAATGCTAACTCAATTGGAAATAACGCGATGGCAACTTTTATGAGTCGTTTGCTCCTAGAAAGTAAACCGAATAACTATATTTATGTTTGCGTCTGGAACTTTGGCTTCGAATCAATTGAATTGCTCTAGTTTATCAACTTGCTGATTGATGTTTGTGGAGGAGAAATAAATAATAAATACAATAGAAAAATGACTTTAAACAGAATGTTTACTTTACTTCTTTGAATAATAGTTTAAAGTCGCAAAATGTCTTGAGCCTCCCATCTTTCCAATCCAATTACTGTTTAAAAGCCAAGCGTCTTTTACAAATTTCTAATGGCATTTATGCCGCCGCTCTTAAAGCTTAAAAGCCTCACCAAGGACAACAAGAACAAGAGCAATCTATAATAAGAAAAAAACAACAAAATGGGAGAGCAAAAAATGAGAACAAGTTTCTAACCCAATTTGCTGTCTTCTGGCTTCGCAGCGCTATCAAATTCCTAAGCGCAACGTAGACTGCGAGGAGAGAGGAGAGAGGAGGGCGGAGGAGCAGCAGCAGCAGGAGAAAATGTTCAGTCTGTGGCACGACCTTCACAATGAACTGCAGTAAATGAGACAACGGTAGAGAGGGAGAGATAAACAACGAAGACGAAGAGGGCGAGAGGGAGAACCGAGAGGAGCGAGGCTTATGAGCCAGAGATGTCGCCCAGAAGCTATTAAAATTATGCGCGTGCATTTATGCAAGCCTTAGGGCAAAAATTTGAGCATGGGGGCGTGGCAGCATATTTATGAACAGCCACGTTTCCCCTAGCTGCCGCGCTCCCGACCTGTCGAGCTGTCATTAGCGAACAAAGTCCTCAGAGCTTCATTAGACCTTATCAATTTACCACAATGTTTGATTTCCATTATTTGTACCGATTTGTTTTTATTGTCGGGTAAATGTTTTCTTTTTCACTTTCACATTTTTTGTTTTCTCTCGCCTAAATCGAAATGTCAGCAGGATACTTAGAGGCGTCATGGTCAGCCGGCCTGAATAATAGATGCACGTCCTCGTAAGCGCACGTCATTTGGCCAACAGAATGGCTTATCGCCTGTTTGTGCTGATGTGGCCAAGGACATTAGGTTAAATTCTTTCAATTGAATCAAGATTATAATTAAATAACATTTTGTTAATCTACGTCATTTCAATGGCCATTAAATATACATGCATAATTGCTGGATATAATTACATTTGATCAGCAATATTAATTTCTTCAATTAAATTGAATACAAGTCGAAAAAGTTTTCTTTTTGGCATGCGCTGGCCAAGCCATCAATTATGCAGAAGATCCTTTGGCCAGAGACGGAAATTCGGTTGGGTTCGGTCAGGGTTTTCAGTCAAAAATGCAACGAATAATTGAGTTAGCATAAAGTAATCAAAGTTTTGACTTTTCACATTTCGTTGCATACTTTTTTGGTGCTCGAACATTTCATTAGCAAGAGCAAAACAGAAAATGGGAAATGGAAATGGCAATGGGCAATGGGTATGGAAAAGCCAAATGGAAAACGATTGGCTGACAGCTAAACAAGCATTCAAAATTGCGTCCTTTTTACGTTCCACTTACGTCTTATGCCCCAATCCATCATGTTGTTGCCTTTGCAGTTGTTGTTGTTGTTGTGCTTGAATTATAAATGGCAGACGCTGTTGCTGCTTTTGTTGTTGTCGTCGTCGTTGTTGTTGTTGTTGCTGTTCGATTGCAACAAGACGCCAAATGGGCAACATTAGCACCAGAACGAGCCGGATATGAAAACCGGCTGCGACTAAGCAGCAGACGGAAACGTTTTCGACTACATAGCTTACAACAAGTATAGAATAAAAACACTTTGCGACACACGAACAAATTGAATTGAACCGTTTCTAATTTTGACAATTTTATGTATGCCTCAAGGAGACGCCAGGACGCACGTAAAGATGGCAGCAACACGGCACAGCTACAACAACAACAATAGTAGCAACAACAACCATATAGGAACTGTTGCCGCCACTAGGGCGCTGCTCGCGCTGCCAACAGCGATGCCGAAACCCGAAAGCTATTTCAAATCTCGATTCCGCTTCTTAATTTTCCCGGGCTATGCTGCTGGCCCGAGCAGCGCTTACTTCATGACTGAAACCGAAAACCCAAGCCGAAAAACTGAACCCAAGCACACAGACACAATGCGCTGCTAACATCGATGCCGACGCCGACGCCAACGTCGACAGCGACAGCGAAGTGTGACTGTGACGGTACCGAATGTGCATGGTGCAGATAACAGTGGGAGCTGTAAGCGGGTGGAGAGAATGTAAGCGCAAGAGTAAGCGAGCGAACAAGAGAGTGCGAGAGAGAGAGAGAAACACGACTAGGCAAACACCGATGCTTCGGCAGTCGGGCACTCGAATCGGGTGCCTCGACATTGACGAGGACGTTGACAACGACAACAACAGCAACAACAAGTGGACCAAGTGGAGCGTCGTGTTCGAAAAAGTTCAAGTGACCACAGTGCTAAGACTGCCTTTATTGTTGTTATTTCTGTTGTTGTAGCTGTTATTATTGTTGTTGCTGGCGAACAGGTGGCAGCGTTCGCAATCGAAAATGTAGCCATAAAAAATAACATTATCCTAAAAGGCACTCGCCCGATACAACATAGTCATAATGAACGGAAGCAAGAGGGCTAGCCAGCAAGGGAGCGTAGGACGAATTAGAGAATGGCAGAAGCGCCTAATTAAACATTTGCACAGTGGTTGAGCGCAAGGAGGCAACAGCGCAATCTAAACAAGTTTTTGAGTACGTTAATTAAACGCTTAAAAAGCATTAAATAAAACTGAGTCTCTTTACCCCAACTAAGGATTAATTAAGCTTTGATTGCAACTTAAGAGCGCATTAAACTGTCACTCTGATCCCACTGTGCGCATCAAACAACAAAAAATAGGACGACGACCCAAATGAAAGTAACGATAAGAGAAAGGAATGAACTTAAGCGCTGCAACGACTTACGTTAGAGCTCTCACTCCCACACATTATTGAAAGAATATTAAGAGAAACCAAGAGAGCCGAACACCAAAAGAGAGCGCCGCTATAGCAACAACAATGAGCCAATAGCCAATGACATTGAAATGCTGTTCAAATACCAAAAACAAATCGTTGAAGTAGGCAGATTAGCAGACAACCAAACAGAGAGACAGACAGAGAGGGAGGCAAAATGTTAAACGGTAAATGGAATTTAAATACCAAAATGAGTTATGCATTCGCAATTAGGATCGATTGCAGTTATTAATGTATGCTTAGGTCACAGTTGTAAATAGGTACAGTGAATACTCCACTAAAGGACAACTATTAAAATGTTTGGGCAATTCAGATCAAATAAATTGTTTACTTGCATGAAAAACTAAAAAAGCAAGTGAAAAGAATAAACATCTTTAAGGAAATTGTGACGTTTAAGTGAAATTTATTAGACACAACCGAAGTGGGCCCTGCAATTAAGACAATATATCAAACAGAGACAGCTCCAGGGACGCAGGAACGGCCTGTGAGCCAGACAGGGACAGAACTCATAAAATATTTACACAAATGTGGTCGCATTTACATTTTACACCTTTGAATTGCACACGCCCCGCTCGCACAGCCAGAGTGAGAGCAGTGTAGGTAATGAGTGTTAGTGTGTGAGCATGTGTGTGTCAGTGTGAAGGAGAGGCAGCAGCAGCCGCAGCAATCGCTGACGGCAACATGTGATTGTCAAGTGGCTGCTCTGCCAGCCTCAAAACTCCTTAATTTTTGCCGTGTGGGTGAGTCTGTGGGTGATTCTGTGGCTGAGGCCAACATTTCCGGCCACAATTTTTTTTGTTGCTGCCCTTATTTAAATGTCAGTTATGTTTGTCGTTTTACTTTATTCTTGCTCTTATTATTGTTGTTGGCCGACATTGAATTCCCAGCGGCCTTATTGTGTAGAAAGTTTGTCATTTATGTAAATGTGTGTGCGTGTGTGTGTGTGTGAGCGTGTGTGTGCGGGCATATATAAACGTATGCCTGCGCGCCTCTCTCTCACTCTGTGTGCCTGTGTGTATGTGTAAGCAATTCTTTCGCCTACGTAAGCATTGTCGGATGTTCATCTAATACTCACAGAGTTCCTGTGCATTACGTTCAAAAATTCGGTTTCTTGCATACTTTTAGGAAGTCACACATTTCTTGAAAGGCCCTAGCGCTACGAACAGCTTGCAAAAAATAAAAAGAGGTCTCAAACAGCTTTCTTGTAATTAAGAAAATCATGAACATGAGCAAAACTATAATTTAGTTGTTTTGCTTTTCTAACAGGTCTTTAGTACTAAATTTCATTATAGCTTTTTTAACAGTCAGAATCAAAATATGCTTTGCCTGTATAAACTAAAAGCTTGTAGCATTGAGCTTTTGTCCAGCTTGCCGTGCTGTACTAAAGGTTTGTGCATTGGCTATATTCATTTTTATAGCAAAGATTTTATGTTATATTACAGTCTATATATTCTTATTATTGTTTATAAAATATACATATATACTTATTTTTTGTATATAAATATATATAGAGAGAAAGACAGTGGTGGAAAGAATTGAATTACTGTTTTTTGGCATTTTTTGCTGTTAGTATTTGTTAAATAAATATAACATTTTAGATATTTGTTATAAGTTTGTTTTGTTTTTTTTATTTATTTAATTTATGGTCTTGTGGAATTTGAGCTAAAGGAAGTGACTGGCCTTCATTTTATTTTATTTTATTTTATAGTGTTCGCTCACATTTGTATGCTATTTAGCACTTTGTTTTTTATTTAAGGAACTTTTATAAATTAAGAAACACGCATAAATATCAATTTTAGTCATTTCACATTGAGGCTAACATGCAACACTTACGCAGCCTGTCACACAGATCATCTTTCATTTCGATTAGTTTTCTTATACAAATTAAATTTAATATTTAATAATTGTTTTTTTTTTTTTTAATTTCGTTTTGTTGTAAATAAACCCCCGCTTAGTCGCAACACTCTGAAATGCCAGCAAAGAACTGAAACAAGTTGCAAACTTCTATGAAATATCGAAACACGAAACTAAGAAAATAACAAAATAACAACAAAACATAAATAAGTTGTTGTTGCTGTTGTTGTTGTTGTTGTTGTTGTTGTTGCTGTTGCTGGTGCTGTCAGTCAGTCAGCGAGCATAGTTATTGATAAAACAAATTCAATATTTATGAATGAGTTGTTACGCATTCCCCACTGCCACGCCCCCAACGGGCCTGACACACTAAGTGATTCTGAATGGCCCAGAAACAGGCAAAAGGACTCACCGCGAGACGTGGGATGATTCATGAGTATTGATAAGGGGCACTCGTCGTCGTCAAGTATGTACTCGGTGCCATCGCTGTTAACCTGAAGTAGGAGATAATAGATAAGAGAGAATAACAGAACATAAATACAAGAATTTAGCATAGTAAGGTTAATCAAGGCTTAGCCCACCTGTACAAGGCAATAGTGCAAGGGATCTGCCTTTTCGAGGCCGTATTTGCTGAGCATCTCCCTGACCACCGCCTGGGCGCAGTCGCGTATCGAGAGCAGCAGCGTCTTGTAGGGCACATCCTGGCAGAGGCTTTCGCCGTAGATCTTCAGGGTGCCGCCCGTGTCGGGTCCGCCGTCGCGGGAACGAAACTGCTGCAGCTTCTTCTCCAGCTTTTGCTGTCGTCGGCGTCGCATCACCGCCTCCGGATTTGAGATCGAGCGCGTGAACGACGTCTCCGGCAGCTCTGTGTACAGCTTTCCGGCAACAGCATCGCCAGCCTCCCCATTGCCTGCGCCGCCCGCATTGCCGTTCATGTGCGCCGCTGCGCCGCCCGCGCTGCCGACGCCGTTGCCCATGCCGCCCAGCTGGCTGCCATTGGAGAGCGGCACGTCCGAGCTGAGCTTGGCCAGTTTCTCCTTCTTCTTCTGCTCCTTCTTCTCGCGCTTGGAGAGCTTGCGCTTGAAATTCAATTCCGACTGCTCAATGGGCTGCAAAAGGGCATAGAGTTTTCATTAATGAAAAGCAATAAAGAGTGAACTGATTGCATAGGTATAACTAAGAGATACCCTATAAAAAGATCTAAGCCTATTATAAGCAATACAGAGTCGACTCAACTATGTCAAACTGAGAGATACACTGTAATTAGATGCCTATAACGATTGTGGGAAATATTCTATCAATAGATATTAATAAAATCTAAAGATATTCCAACATTTTCTTATTATAACGGTTTCATATTCTTTTGAATAATTTTAAGCAACTCAAAATAAACTATGCAGCAATCAAACTGCCCCTAGCCAAACATATTGATAGACATTTTATCATATTATTCATAAAATTTATAGCACATAATGTTGTAAGCAGTCTCTCTCTCTCTCCCTCTCTCTGTCTGTTTTTTCTCCTGTACATACTCCGAAATTCCCGCCTTACTTTTGTTTATAATTTTGATTGACGGTCTGGTTGATATAGAGATGCGGATTGACCTAAGTAATAGCTGGGATAATTCACAATTTATCTCTTCTTGATTTGCTGAACACATTTACATTTGCTTAAACTTTGCTTAGAAAAAATTCTAATAATATTCAGATATATGTAATAATAATTTCGATAAGATCAGCGATAACTTGACTTAACAACGAACGTTTCTTCTATAAAGTAGTTGAAATCATTATGGAGTAGTCTTAGCCAATAGATTATTAGATATGAAGTACATCTGATATCAGTCTAGTTATATGTCCTACAACGCAGATGCCAATCATTCTCTCTACATATTTCCCTGTCTTAATTTCCACTCCTATACATCTGCCTATACCCTATAAATGCACTATAAATCAGGCTAGCTCTCATTGGTATTCCCCAAGTGCCACACACCGTTGTCTTCTGATCGATGTTCTTGAGCAGGAAGCGTCCCTCGCGATCGTCAATATGCCAATTGAGCTGAACGAGCAGCGGCTTCTCATCCGGATTCAGGCGGCGCTCCTCGCCGTTGGCGTGCACCTCGTAGAGGGCGTAATTGGGCACGCTGAGCATGCGCATATCCGGTCGAAATTTCTCAATTAGTGTGTCTGCAATAAATCAGGAAATTAGTATATCAACAATTCGAGCTGTGCATCTGAGCAACTGACCTATGACATCTGTGACTGTCGCATCGCTGGCAACGCGAATGCATTTGGTGGCCACCTTTTGGCCGGCATCTTGGAAATAGAAGCGCATAACGCCATGGAAGAGCAGATTCTGAAAATATATACCCATATATATATATAGATAGGTTCCAGCATATATGGCATTTTACTCACCTCATCCGGTTCGGAGAGCGCAAAGAGATCCAATCGATTGGCATTCCATTGCTGTATGACTGAACGTACTGCCTCGCGATCCAACATTTTCTTATCATGTGACATGCCGAGAGAGGGCGGGGAGTACAGCGCGAGAGAGACAGACAGACAGATAGACAGAGTGAGAGAGAGAAAGAGTTGAAGGGAGGTAATGTGGAATTTGTGGAATGTTTATCGTATTTGTGACTCCAGTGTGACGTCGTTTATCTGTTCCAGTGTTCCGTCAGCTAACTGTAAAATAGGAGAGCAAACGATAAATTGGGTTAAAATTAGATTCTGGGTTTACAGCTTCCACAAGGCATCGTAAAATGCGAGTTGCATTCGCCGATGCATTGCACAACAAATGTTGCGTTTCCTCGACACGTGATGGGTGTCAACGACTACATAGATACCCTAGCAATTCAATGGGATGAGCAATGTGAAATATCTTGACAGTGTATCCACTATATCTATAGACTTTAGCTCTTACTTTTTTCGAGTTATGATCAGAAAAATTCTTATCAATTACACTATTTAATCTCTGGGATTTCTCTGGTAAGCTCTCATAAGATCTTCAGTGAGATACAGATATTCCCTACCATACTTCTTCTGCAGTACATATTACAACAACAGTTGGCATAGCTTAAGATTAAATACAGTTATTATACGACTTATTAGGCATACATATATTATATATCGAGATGTGTTACTGAGCACCCATTCAGAGCTCATTCCATGGCACATGCTGTTTACATTCTGTTGCCAATTATGCTGCTCCTCTCTCTCTCTTGACCGCTGACCCTAGACGTAAAACAACTTCATCGGTGCAGAAAATGTTTCGAGTCTATTATAAAAAGTACAAATAACCTCAAGTTCTTTACGGGGCGTGGCCGTAACGTTCAAAGTTCAGATGTTACACAAAAAAACAGAGTGAGTGAGAGAGAGAGAGAGAGAGAACGAAGACAAAAAGAGCGGAACTATGCCTGAAACAATTCTCAGACACCCCTCGCCCTCTACGCTGGCCCCTGCGTATAACTGCTTTATGTCTTGATATCTGTTGCTGTTGTCGTTGGACTCTTCCTCTTCTATTGCTTCTTCTTGTTGCCGTTCTATATAGTTTAATAACCGTCAACGGTTCCGCTTCGCAGAATTCGTCGTTCGCTGCGCACAAAGAGTTAAGGGGCGGAGGGCAAAGGGTGAAGCTTAACGGAAAAAAAAAATAAAATAAATAAATGAAACCACATAGAACCATAAGAAAACTTAGGAGTAAAGCAATTTTTGTGCTAGACAAAGGCGAGGGCGAAGCTGAGGTGAGTGAGGGTGGGGGGCAGAGTGAGGACGACATCGTATTGTCTGTTGTTGCAATTGTTCCGAAATTTTTATAGTATTGTTGCCCAGCAACTGACTTGCAGTAACCTTTCCCTATCCCTATCCCTATCCCTGTTCCTGTTGCTCCCCGGGCAGGGCAAAGGAACTGCATTCGTGCGTAACCAGCAATGGTTTTAATACCCTGTATTTATACTTAAAATTGATGATATATAAAGAGTATAGTCCTACGGAAGTAATAGAGGCAATAGAGGTTTAAGGAAATATTAAATAAATAAATATTAAATATATTATTCGATTCTTTAGATGTACACATCGATTCCTAAAAATTATTGAAACTTATTTAACAGCAAATAAAGGGTATTTTCTGGTCCAGATCGGCCAACCATCATCTCAGTTATTTGATAGATAAATACATTCTCAAGCTTTCCAAGGCACTTCAAAGGAAATTTCCAATAATTTTACATTTACTACATACAAGGTATATTCGAGTCGAGAAGGTATTCATGTTCTTATATGTGTTTTGGCATTTTGTTTAGTTTTTTTCGACAACATTTTAATGCTTGTTGTTTGGCTAGTCGCACAGTCGGTTGCCGAGCTGTTTCTAGGGGTTGCTTAGGGGTTGCAATTTCCATCAAAATTTATGCACTTTATTTAGAAATATTTCTTGATTTCTATCGGTTTTTAATAGGAATTCCAATGCTATTTTATAGCTAGGCAAAATTGTCTTAAAAATTATGGAGCAATTGTAAAAAAAAAAACCTTCACTTGCTTTCTATTTCCTTTTTTTTTTTTGTAATTATTTCGACAGTTTTACAACATTATTAAAAAGACATAAAAGTGTCATTTAACACGGCGCAGAGTCAACTAAACAAACAAGTTGTTTGTTGTTGTTATTGTTGCTGTTGCTTGTGCACTGAGCCTAAAGATTGCGAGAATTGATAAAAATGGAAGTAAGTCGGGAAACCGCAAAGACAACAAGTCAAAAGAGCGGAAAGAAGCTAAAGAAAAACTGTCGCCAGATAAATGGGCAGACAAACAGATAAATATATACCTATTTAAACATACATATATAAAGTAAAAAGTACCGCAAAAGAAGAAACAAAGCCTTGTTGAATGAGAGGTGAATGTACCCAAGTTCTCTTTCCATTTGGGTGCGACAAAAGCTCTGCTAAAAGCTGTCCAAGGCAACAGTTAAAACAAGCTAAGCTATATCAATATATATATGGGCATATATCATATTTACCCCATAGTATATATACTTGAACTAAGCTCCAGGCGGCCACAGTTGTTGCTGCTGTCTGATCTGGTTCCTCAATCGAGCGAACTAATTGAGTTAGTTACCTTTGAGTGGCGCCTAATTAAAATCCAATAAGAAACAACGCAGGTAAGTCAAGTACATCAACAATTACTGCTCGCATCTGCCGTCGCTCGATGACAGAGCGTAAGAGTTAAAGAGTCTCTGGGCCAAGTACCGCAAAATGTGATTGGGTGACAGCAACAACTGACGAAATTTTGTTTAGCCATGACACAAACCTTTCCGCTCTTCCCTTTCTCTATTGCTTTGATGTGTTTTTCTTTGGCTTCTTCTTCAACTGTGCGGCCGAGGCTTAAAACTAGCCTGTGATACTTTTGCACTTAGCCGACCGACAAGAGTCAGCAGAAAATCAAAAAGCTATGCAAGTGATCGACGAGCAGATACTCTTCATGTGAACTAGCTAACATAGAATAAAAAAAAATATACAGAATAAGAGCAAGAAAGAGCGACAGAGTGAGAGTGGAAGAAAGAAAGAGATAGGCAAATAGAGAGAGACAAAATTAGAGTAAAATAAAGAGAGTAAAGCTGAGCAGACGGAAGGGATTCACATATAGAGGGACATATAATCATTGAAAGACAAAGAAAATAATTCAAGGAGATTATCTTACTATACTATATACTACTATATACTACAATATACTACTATTTTCTAATATTTGCTACTATTTACTGCAATATACTACTATTTACTAATATTTGCTACTATTTACTACAATATACTACTATTTACTACTATATACTGCTTTGTACTACTATAAACTGCTATATACTACTTTTTACTACTACTTACTACTATATACTACTTGTTACTACTATATACTACTATTTACTATTATTTACTACTATATACTGTCATATTCTACTATATAATCCTATATATATATACTACTTTCTACTACTATTTACTACTATATACTACTACTTACTATATTTACTACTATCGCTCAACCATCTTACATACATATATCACAATTGAAGTTAGCCTTATCCTCTCCTCAGGAGGCAAATCTCTGCTCATGCAAATCGCAGAGGCATCATTATCGTCAGATATTCAGTGCAACATTATCCCATTTCATTAGGGCGACTTTTCAAACCAACTGTCATAGCTAATAATACCCTACGACGCAGTTTTGCTTTATAATCCAATTTAAACGGCGTCATTTGCCGGCTAACGTTTGAAAAAATTGCTGGCGACATTTTTTTTTTATGAAAAGTGTATATATGTAGATATATGTTAATATGTACTCCCATACATATGTATATACATATATATGTATGTCTTTCTGTATATATCTTTGAAAGTATCTTATTTTCTTGTTATTTGCTATTTAGCCGGGTGTAACTGTTGTTGGCGTTTTATTGTTGTCTTAGCGCTGCTTTTGTTGTTTCACTGGCCAAAATAAATATAAACACAAGCCTTTTCTTTTCTTTTCAGTTTTTGCTCTTTTTATATTCGTATGTAAGAAACAGAAAACTTATAACAAAAAAAAAAAAAAAAACAGCCGGCGATTGCGAACCGGCATCAAATGGCATACCAAAGTGGTTGTTGACTCTTTTTTTTTTTTTTTTTTTTGCATACCCTATAGTCGCTAAAAGTGGGTTAAACCGACTGAAAGTGTGAATATGTGGGACGCTGCATGATTGGAATGTTGAAATGCATTCCTTAGAACATTATTGATATACATATGTGTCTATATAATCTATATTAATATAATTATATATACCAATATAATTTTATGGCATATTTTATTCCTAATACTACTATAAATATATCTATATTAATATAATTATATATATCAATATAATTTTATGGCATATTTTATTCCTAATACTACTATAAATATGTGCAATTCAAAATAATATTCAAAAAGTAAACATAAAAAATAAAAACTAAGAGTTCTTTAAAGTAGTCATATAATCTAAACTTTAATCTAATGCCAAATTATGTTATTATTTCTTAGTATATTTTTATTTTATATAAAGAAATAATTTCTATTAACCTTGATATTTTATAAACTATATAAATTTAAGAAAACATAATCTAAATAATTTTAACAGTCTATAGTAATTCATGTCAGTTAGCAACCTTAGTAATTATAGCGTATCTGCTAGTCGTTCACTTGCTTTTTCGGCACGCTTGTTTGCTCTGTGCTTTATACTTTGTTACATGCCCAACACTCTTTTTTTTTACTTTTTTCCAGGCACCAAACACAGGTGAGTTATTTAGATTTTTTTTTTTTGCGCAGGCAACAAAATATGAGTCAAGTTTTCTCTACGCTTCTGTTTCAGTTTCTGTTGCTGCTTAATTGGTAACTGGAATTGGGTTGAGCATTTTAATGAGCCGCAATGTGTGGTTAGCATGAATCAAGCAGGCAAACCGAGTTAGATTTGAATTGAAATTGAGGATGCCCAAACAGGAAGGAACAGGCATGTTAATGATCGTGACTAATACGTAAAAATCAACATGGTTTCGTTTCACTCATTGTCCAGAACAAGAAGAGCTATTACAAACAGAGTTCAATGTATCTCTAATTTACATTTGTCACGATCTGTCGTGATCGCACCTTCGTAAAAAAACAAAAAAAAACATTAAACAGACTTACATCAACATCCAATGTACAAGAGTCCACGACAGACACAATTTGTGTGAGAATTGGAGAGTGCTTGGTATGGAATTTACTTGAACTTGCGCATAAATTTTGTTCTTCAAGAATCGCTCAATTGAGCATGAATCATACTTGATTTCACAATTGAAATTTGTGAAAAACAAGTTAAAGTTTGTCTTCTCTGATTGACAGATAGAGGGAGGGTGAAGGAGCGTGGGGGAGAGAGAGAAATGCCACGATGGAAAGTGGAATTTGCATGTTTTAAAGAGGTATACAAGAATCTGAAGTCTTCAACATTAGTTAAGATCAATGCTGTTGTATGTTAGGAATTGTAGAAAAAAATTTAGAATTCTTGAAATAAATACATAGATAAAAATTCTATTTTCTATTTCGAATACATATAATTATCTATAGAAATTTAAAATAAAAATATAAAAATGAATTTAAAATAATATTAATTCTGTATGCTTGGATTTCAGACTTTAAATTCTTTTAATACCCACAAATTCAAATTGAAAAAGTTTTATTTATGTTTTCATAATTTGTGAAAAATAAAAAAAAAATAAATAAAAACAAAAAATATTTTACATTTATTACTTATTATTTACATTAAACAAGATTTTTTTGTTATGATACTAAACTCAAGGTAATCACAAAACTAGGTATTTTTTGTATTAGTTCAATTTTATATTATAAACTGAAGTGGAATAGTTAGTAAGCTTTTCACATTTTCTTTGTTTAATTGTTGTTTTTAATTGGACAACTGCAACTTAACCCAATTACAAAATTATTCAAATGTTAGCACCTTTTTGGCCGAGCCACAAAGAACAAAAACCAAAAAAAAAATAAGACATGTAAATCGTAATTATTCATGGCTCACTTCAACTGCAACATCGAACAGTTCGCTCGTCTACAGCCTTATAGAGATGGCCGCACCTCTTATAAATGCTGCGGCTGCGGCTGCTGCTCCTATGCATACATAATTAGTTCGATTTCTGTGTGAGAATATGCATAGAAAATGGTAAATATTCATATATAGATATATGGGTTTATTAACATATATGTACATATGTGTGTGTGTGTATGTATGCGCAGATGTGCCCTGCCTATGATCAGCAAATCAAAATTAATAAAACGCACATGCAAATATGCAAAAGAGTTGCAGAGAGAGGGCGACAGAGGGGGCATACAGAGAGTGAGCGAGGGGCACATAATTTGCTTTGGCTAGCAATGAGACGCATTGCTCATACGCCGCATGGGCTTGTTATTTTAGTTCATTTTTATTTTGCGTGCAACGAATTTGAATGCTTCAATGAAATATAAATAATTATATGGACAAAGAGCGTAATAAACAAGCAAGTAAGACAGGCAAGCGGGCGTGCTCGACTAGTAGATACCCTGAAATGGAATAGAAGATCCTATATACGAAATGGAAAATTGAAGCTTAAGCGATATACGAGATATATCAAAATTAGTTATAGATGGCAAAAATTTTCAGTCATATTGCAGCTTGGTATTAATTTTGGTGCATCTATCTAGAAAAAGTCGCACAATTGAAGCCATTTCCCAAGCAAAACTCATATATGGACTAAATCAAGAATCAAGAATGCCTGTTGCATATTAACTAACACAAACAACATGCCCTATTTACTCTATTCACCAAGCAATCAGAGTATAAATAAACGTCTAATAAAGCCAGTCAATCCATAAACGGAAACTATTAATCAACTTTCACTTATTTGTCGTTTGTCTCCTATTTTTTCCCAAATTTCCAATCTCAGAGCCCAGTTTTGGTTTGGCCGTATTTGGAGCAGGTCTATTAATGAGAAGAAGTTCAATGTTTGTTTATATTTTTATGCGTGTTTCATTTCTTGTTAATTTGCTGCTCATCGCTTAGTGGAGTCAACAGGTTATTGACTGATTATGCCCATGGCTCTATCTGCATGCCATTATCTTGATTGGCTGATTACACACAGACAAACCAACACACACACACACACACAGGTGCCATAAACGAAACGAAAACTTGATTTTTATCTCTCTTTAATTTGTCATTTAAAAGCTGTTGTTCTTTTCTTCCTCGATAAAGATATCTGCATATGAGCATTGGAAATGCTAATTCGCAATCTTATCTGTCAATGGGCATCAATGTTTTTAGTTTTCAGTTTTTATTGTTTTGGAATTTGTTTGGTATTTTTATTATTATTTATTTCGTGATAAAAGTTTCCATTGTTGAGGTAGCAACAGGTTTTTTCTCTCTCTCCTGCCACAATAGATAAACGCTTCTTTGGGTGAGCTCAATGCAAGCCATTTCAATGCTTGCTCTATATACATAGATAGATATTAAAATATTGCACAATTCGCAGAAACGTGATGTCATAGCGAAACGCAACTGAATCGAGACAAATGCTATTCCCCCTCTCTCCCTCTCTCTCTCGCGCGCACGTTTCGCTAGCCCTGTCTCTGTCGCTCTCATTTGCTTATGCAATATTTATCGCAACTACAGCATTTTTCATTCACATAATACTTTTTTTACAGAGCTTATTTTTTTTGGTTTTCAACCTAAACAAAGAGAAATTTTTGTATTTGTTTAATTAAAAGTGCGAACTCTTTTTTTTTTATGAACATTTGCCATAAAAACTAACAGCAACAACTTATGCTGGTCAAGAGCGCTTAAGACTTGTCTCTAAATGCTGTTTTCATTGTTGTTGTTGTTGTTGCAATTTTCCATTACTGTTAAAGCTGCTGCCGCTGCTGCTGCTGCTGCAGTCTAATTAGGCCAGGAAGCAATTTAAGCGCTGACTGTGCTTGGTTTAATACACCTGAAATAATCTGTGGGTAGTTGCTTTTGTTTATACACATATGTATAGGAGACAGTCAGTGCCCCCAGCTATTAGAAAAGTTGACTGGGTGCATATTTAATGTGGGAAAATTCATAAAGTCTGTTAACTGCCCGGAACCCGCTTTTGATGTTGATTACCCGCCAGCAGCAGCCAAATGGCCAGGCACTTATAACCTAATGGCAAAATACATATATATATATAAGATAATACCAGTATGAAAGTACGACTATCATGTATCTGTCCCCTAACACCGCCCCACCCACTCAGATGGCTCGTCGCACTTCTTGGAAATGCGCAACTTTCACTGCGCCAAACAACGCCCATAAAAAGACCCAGCGAGCAAACAGATTCAAGCACAGCCAATCGACATTAAAAGACAGACGCAGCGACAGAGAGACGGACAGATGGCGACGAGAGTGCGACAATTGACAATCGGCAATACAAATTCAATTAACGTGAAAATGTCGAATGCTTGAGAAAATGAAATAAAGACAAAACGGAAACATTCAAGTGAAAATCAAGTGAAAACCCGCAAGAACAATTGAGCATGGAAAGCTGAATGTAGCTTGATAGAGAGCCGATAGCAATCTTATCTATAATTTACCCAAATACACAGTAGCATAATGCACTTATATATACTTCAATACTCGACTCTATACTCTAACCTAACATATGTATGTATGTATATAATTATATTATATGATATCATTAAATTTATATTTACACAAATTTTACTTGTATTTATTCATTTGTTATTTATTGAATAATTATATTTTTGCTTATTTATTGTTTATTTCTTAATATATTACATTTTATACATTTATAATTTTTATACCCTGAACCCATTGAAAATAGGAAATCAGGGTATAATGGTTTTGTTTTTATTTAATGTTTATATACTTATTTGTTTATTTATTGTTTATATTTTAATATATTACATTTTATTTATTTTTTATATTTATTTTTTTTAATATTTATATACTTACTTGTTTAATTATTCTTTTAAAAATATATATATTTTTTAGATTTATTAGGACTTATATATTTTTATTTACTTTTCATTTTAATTATTTTATTGATTTTTCATTTTAATTATTTTATTTATTTTTCATTTTAATTATTTTATTTATTTTTTATTTTAATTATTTTATTTATTTTTCATTTTAATTATTTTTATTAATAAAAATTAATTTATTTTTTAAACTTTTTTATTTACATTAAATAAATATATTATTACAAATTTATTTTTATTCTAATTTTCAATATTTGTGCATATTTTATATATATATATATATTTATTTATTATATATATTTGTATATATATTTATTTATTGTAGTTATTTATATATACGTTTATATTTTATTCTATCTATTTATTTTCTATATATTTATACTTTCTTTTCAATTAATACTTTATGGATTAGCTATTATAATAATGTAATATCATATTTATACTCATGTTATATCAGCTAAATCATATTAAGCCTACATTACCCTTGACAAGGGTATTTCATTTGCAATGCTAAAGAAATACGCGATATTTTATAATTAAATTGGCCTTCTGTGAATGCAGTCGAGGGCTTTTAGTGTGGCCACCAAATTGCTAATGACTGGCTAGTGGGCGAGAGGGAGACTGCGTACGAGGGAGAGAGAGAGAGAGTGGGCCGAGAGGCATATTCCCCCCACAGCCAATTTGTCGTTTCGTTCGTTTCGTTCGGCAGCAAATGGCAGTCAGACAGACGCCTGCTGCTGGATTGTCACTCACTCGATCCGATGCGAGTCATAATGCAAAGCACATACTCGTCGAGAGCTATTCACATCTATCAAATCCTAACCGGTTTAAAATGATGCTGTGTGTATGAGTGTGCGTGTGTGTGTGTGTGTTTGATGGAATGTGCAACGCTTGGCTGGCGCATCTGTGCATGTGCATGCGCATGTGCTTGTACATGTTTAATTCATATGCAACTGCCTTGTGCATTGCGCAGTCGCAACTGTCAACTGTCCGACACATTGACCAATAGTATCCCCTCCCACTCCCCACCCCACTTCCCCATTGTGCACTCTGGTGCGCAACATCATTGGCAAGATTTGAATGCTTAATTATGTATGTTTTACAACAATTAAAATTTAATTCATTATTTCTTGTTGTGTGCATTTGGACCTCGGGTCAAGGTTTCGTTTTTCATGCTCGCCTCACAGCATAGATGTTCGATTCACTTGTAATCTCCGTCTCCTGCCCTCGCTCTTACTTTCGCTTGATCTGCGCGTTTGGCTCGTAACTTTCGCTTTTGCGTAATTCAATAGGGCCATAGGCCGAGGACCACATGATAGAATCACTACGGTTCAAAGTAAGACGCGGTGCTATAAATACTCTACAGCTGGCTTAGCTTATTTGGGTAATTAGTTAATGCATTGAAGATTAACTCAGTTTTATTTTGAAATTTTGCCTGAAGGCTTTTGTCACTCTGGCTTAATACAATTTGTTATCTAGAATTAATTCTTGGTAATAATAAACAAATAAATAAATAAATAAAATATTTAGAAATTTAATAAGTTATCGGAAAGCAATTTCAACGTAATATAAGAGCTAGTATTATAAGAAATAAAATGTTCTATTTATTAATATAATATTATCTAATTTTTTGTACAATCAATGAATACGTCTTGTCGCTTGCATGTTACAATTTTTTTCAGTAATAAATTTAAGATGTATATTTCAATACATCTCAATGTGAGATCTACATTTTTACCAAAATACAAAAAAAAAAATCAAGTAATTTGCTTGCAACAGCAGCTGTTTAGCTTGCAATGTTGTTGACCCACAAAATGCAGCATGGATAAAAATCTTTGTAATTACGTGTAAAACAAACTGCGCAGATGAACAGCAACAACAACAACAACAGCAACAACAACAGCAGCAGCCGCCAAAGAGATGCCAAGCGTGAAATTTGCAGCTGTTACAAACGGGATTTAAGGCCAACTAGGCAACAACAACAACAACAACAGCTACTACTACTACTACTACAACTGGAGTTTTTAAGAGGTGCAAACATCTTGTACAAACAACCTCCTTTTGTAGAGCGCAAACCAAAAAGCAAATAGCCAAAAAGGTAATCAGCTGATGACCAGGGAAATAATTAGTCAAAATGAAGAGAGCAGCAGGCGGCACTTGAGAAGAACCAAAAACAAAAAAAAAAAAAAAAAAAACAAAGCAAAAAAAAGACATAATCATAAAGACAGACAGACGGGCAGGCAGACGCGCATTAAGACTACATTATGCATACATTCGAGAGCTGAGACAAACCACTCAAGCGGGCAGACAGACAGACAGACGAGTAGACGGGCAGACGGGCAGACGGGCGGACGGGCGGACAGATAATCTCTTTTCTGTCGAGAAGAGCGTTGCGAAGACAATCAAATCCAATATAAGAGAGATTTGTATTTTAATTTGTTTTTTTTTTTTTTTTTTTTTTTTTTTGCTGCTGATTATAAATTTTCCTACATAGCTAGGTAGATACGTGTATATATCGATATATATAATATACAAAAAAAATATATATATATAAATATATAAAAATATATAAACAGAGAAGCTATGGAAATAATATATATAATATATATATAATATATATATAAAAATATATATTTTTTAAAATAACTATATACATATATGTGTATATAGTTATTTTAAAAATATAAAAAAAAATATCCACTTTTAACAGAAATTAATAATTATTTCGATGGACAAAAAAGTTCAAAAAAATTATATAATTTACTACATTATTTTTAAATATTTAATTTAATATTTCATCATTATTTAATGCACATATACCATCCCAATGACTCCACCTACAATTGAATAATATACATACATACATATGTATATCAAATTTTACCTATGTATATGTATTTCAGTGGCTTGGCGATTGCAGCATATTACGCTGCCAACAGCAGTTGGCTATGAAGATACCTTTGTACACTAAAAACAAAAAAAAAAAGAGAGAGGAATGTTTAGCCTGGTAACTGTCAACTTGCTGTTTACGTTAGGGGTGGGTACCGAGCGAACCCTCCACAAGGTTGGGCTGACAACAGACACAGGCCAGGTATAAAAACCAAGCACGCCAGCAAAATCAAGATCAGCCACACGGGCAGGTAGCTAGGCCACAAATAAGGAGCGAATATCATAAAGGAGAAAGAGAGACAGAGGGAGAGAGAGAAACGGTGAGAAGGTAAGCAGGGTCGGTGCACTGGCGCAGAACGTGGTGAGTGTGAGCGAGTGCTGGAATAGCCGTTCTGTTTCAGTTTTATGAATTATACCAATTGACAATTCGAGGGCAGCATTCCAGAGCTGAATAAAATGAAATAAAAGTACAGTCAGTCATTCAAGAAGATGCCCAAGCAAACGCACCCTGTTGCACAGTGTGCTGTTGCTCCTTGTTGGGCATTGTCGCACCTTTGTCTCGCACACTTCTGTCCATCAATAGATCCATCAATCAATCATGCGCCACTCGGCATACCGAAAGATGAATATGAAGAGTCAGCGCGAATCATATATGTAGCCAAAATGTTTCGATTATGAGTTTCGAGTGCCTGACTCAGCCTACCCAAAAAAAAACAAAAAGAAAGAAAAGAAAACCCCTCCCATAATCTCTTGATGATGCTGTTCCCTGCTAGAGAGCCAGGCCAATAAAAGATATATAGAGAGTTCTGTCAAAGATATCCATTTGCTTAGCTGTGAACTGATTGCTAATGGATTCCTAAGAAATTTCATTACTGAATATACGAATTTGAGAAAAATATATATAGAAATATAACTAGATTGTAAAACTATGTCAACTTCAGACTTTTATTTGCATTGTAGAAAAAAACTTGTGGGAAATAAAATGGTTTAACAAGTCAAGAGGAATTTTCTAAGCAATTCCCATTCTTCATATATATTACAAGAAACACCAACTCTTAATCGGCATTGTCAGTTATCTATGCTATTTAAATTAAACAAATGCCTTACTATAAGCATAACATCCAAGCATTCTCCTCATTAAGTTTCTGCTATACTTCATACTGACGATATATGTATTTTCTCTGACTATAATAGCATTCCCAACAATATCGAGGGATTCTCCGATTGTAGTAGCTCATTCTTTGTCACATATGCCAATAATCCCAGTTATATACGCAGAGAGGAGCTCTGTTCTTTCTCTCCGTTCAGTTGGAACTGGGAGTTCTTTGAGCCAATGTTGTTGTTGTTGTTGTTGTTGTAGGTAATGCGAGCCCTGTGTGGAATGTGCGGGAAGAGACTCGACCGCAACGGCTACAAAGAGAGTGAGAGAAGAGCGAGATAGAAGAGGGTCTATCCTACAGTGGGAACTGGAAATGAATTTCATGAATAGCATGCAGCACTTTGCTATACTACTGGGCAGTCACTCGAATGGATGAGGGCGTTGTTTGTGCAATTGCGGTGTTTCCACCTCCCTCCATCCCACCCCAGCGCCCCGCACTTTACACCAAGTTGTTGTCGTTGTTTGCTTGGTCAACAACTTTCTCACACGCCAAAGACGAGGCACATCAACCAGAGGCGAGACGAGATGAGACGAGACGGCGGAAGGCACAAGCTGTCGTAGATCTCTCGAAATGCATGAAACCGCACACAAAATGCAAATAAAGTGGAACTTTATGTGTGCTACACACATACGAGTATATACGAGTATATATGTACATATATGCATATAAGTATATAGATCGGGACTCGGACAATAGCTCACGGACAAACATTCAGCTCAAAATCACGGTCAGGCAGTAGACAAACAAAAACAAAATGTAAGAAGAAGAAAACAAAACAAGTTTCGCTGTTGGCGCATACGATTTGCGAAACGGGTTTCCAGCTTCCAGTCAGCAGGGGCGGCATTGGGCGTGGCACTGACCGCACTAAATCAACCCAAATGTCTAATCCATTTGGCGCTCCTTTTCCTTTTTCACATTTTGTTGAACTAATACGGAAAACAATATTTAGGCATTGTAGAGCATTATATAGAGAATAGGTTTAGTAGAGTTTACTTATTTATATGCATTTTCTGATGCTTAGCCTACATATACTTAATTTTTTTTAAACTCTTTCCTTTATTAGAAAAGGAACAAAAATTTGCAAAAATTTTTAATCAAATTTTCTTATAATTTCTCTAATAATTTCTCTATAGCTAAGTTTCAAATGGATCTTAAATTTCTACATTTCATAAACGGAAACCGTTCGTTTTTCTCTATTTTTTGCCCACTTATTATTTTTAATTTCGCACGAATTGAACGCAATTTGAAATTCCAATTTGTTTATAGAACAGCTAAAAGCAAAAGGCAACAGCAGCAGCAACAGCTGCGCCGCCAAAAAGCTCGTATTTCCAGCTAAGGCCAAAGCATAATAAACTATAATTTGTGCAAAAAACAATAAGCCGTCAGCGATGCCGATTCCAATTCCAAATTCTGATACCGTAAACGATGCCAAAACGAAAGCAAAAGTAAACAAAAGCAAAAGGCAAGAGCCAACTGAAATCCGTTGCATGCATATGCCCAAAAATAAACATTCTGCGAGACTCCAATTACGAATTGTGAAATAGGCGCAAATGCGCAAACAAAAAAATCGTCGGGGAATCAACTTAAGTCAAAGTACAGAATATCATAGAATAAGCAATAAATAACTTGAGAGTTATGAAATATATGCTGGGATACTGGCTCCCACATTGGTTAAGGTTTACAGCTAAATGCTTCTTAGACAAAGAACAGCAACTGAATAAAAAATACTGAATTTAAAATTAAAATAAATTTTTAAAAATTAAGTAAAAATCAATAAATAAAAGTAAAAACATAAAAAAAAAAATATAAAAAATTAAAAAAAATAAAATAAAAGTAAATCGCAAACAAAAATATATACATACATATATATATATTTATATTGTCACGTTAAAAAGGTCTTGCTTGCTAAATAGAAATACGCATTAATTATGCTCTACTTATATTGGAATTCTCTAAAGCAGCTGGACTTATTAGTATGCATGTGTGCATGCGTATGTGTCTCAATAACTGTGGCCTACTCGAAAGTGCGTCCCAATTCTGTACTTCACACACACACAAACACACAGACACGTCTAACTAATATGCTTTTGATGTATTGTTTATCAATGGGCAAATATTTGATACCGAGTCTATGTCGTAATTAGATTAGCTGGCACCTGTAACTACACACACACACACGCACACACTCGCACGTGTGCCAGTTTCTCTCTCTCTCTCTCTCTCTCTCTCTCTCTCTGTCTCTCTTTCCGTCTGCTTGGGCATTTTTTGTTGGATTCATTCGGCCCACTTTTGTTGTTGTATTTCACTTGTTTTGATTTGTGTTTTGCTTTTGACTTTATTTAGTTTGACTTTTCATATTTGCTTTGCACATTTTCTTGGAATTATTTCGGTTTTGTTTACTCACTTTTTTGTTGGGCATTCTTATCGGTTTGCTCTAAATGCAATTGCATTGTTTGTAATATTCCGTGATATTGTTGTTATTATTGTTGTCTTTAGTACTTTTGTACTTTTATGGGCCAATACATATTTGGCTTATCTCTTGACGTTCTTTTTTTTTTTTTGGGACACGAACCACTCTTGTGCCGCATTTTTGATAACGCCAAGATTACAGAGAAATGAGCACAGTCTAGATATGAAATATATGATCATACAATGTGTTTATGTCAATATACATATGTATATGTTCAATATATGTACATAGATCAGGTCTATAATTACACCTTTTGTCAATCCAAAATTCGAGTGCTACAGGCTGTGTAAAACCTAAATTTATTTTCAGCCATGCAATGAGTCATGCAACGAGCCACAGTCCAAAGTTCATTGCACAAAACGAGCAATGGGCAAAAAGCAAAGCAAAGCAAATAAAGTCCGCAAAAATGAACAATTTCAAGGCGCCAAAACGGGCAAAGCTGTAATTTAGCGTGAAAAACAGACAATACTTCAAGCAAGCCAGCAAAACAAACTTTACTGCTAAAATAGCCAGCAAAAAAGATAGGAATATATATATATACATATATGTATGCGTATATGCATACATAAATTCCACTGTAGCGTAGTATATTCTCTTTTTCTATTCAAGCCCTTTTCAAGTTTTTTTTTGCAGCTCTGCAACACGAATAAATGGCTGCATTGGCTCTTCTTATAAGAATGACAGAAAGTAGTAGCTAATAGCAAATGCGCCATGCCGAAAAGGTAGTCTGCATAACACCCACCGCAGCGTATCTTGAAAAACGTAGTAGACTTGACTAGCATGTAAAACCTACGATACTAAAGTGAGCTTGTGTGTGACTGCGCGTGTTTGTATGCTTATTTATAAACCTGTTGTCAAAGAAAATAGCAACAGCAACAAAATGAGAAAAAAAAACGACAACAACAACGAGTTGCTGTTTGCTGCTGTAAAGCTGCACTAAAAATTCCGATCTTCCAGTCGTTGTTGTCGTCGCGCCGGCGCTCGGCTCCAATGGAGTGAGTTCCGTGCGCACAGCTCCGCGAGCGAGCGCGGCGGCTGCGCTCAAATAATAAAAACAGGTATAACTGTTTGCATTGGTGTGTGTGAGGGCGAGTGTGCGTGTGCATGCGAGTGTAAATGTGAGTGGAGACTTTTAAGAGCTGGGAGCCAACTAACCAGCCAGCCAGCAACATCTTCAACGAAACAGCAGAGCAAAATGTACGATGTGATAACCGTACGAAATGTACGAAGGTGAAACAGCAAAAAAGTAAAGCAGCAAAACACAGTAAAGAAGGCGAAACAACAACATTGAATGTCGACGCACCCTTTTCTTATTGTTTTGTTGTTGCTGCTTCTGTAGATTTTGAAGCGCAAAACCACATCCGAATTAACGTAGTCTCTTATACCTATGCAGATGGAAGCAGAACAACAACGAATGCAAGTATGTGAGCAAAAGAGCATTAAAAAAAATAATGTAGAGTATAGCGGGTGGCGTCCGACATTCTCCACAAATAAAAAAGCAAAATAAGTAGGCAAAATGCCGACGCCGTTGGAATGCGTTGTTGTTTCAGCTCTTGTTGTTGTTGTTGTTGTTGTTGCTAAGCCGGACATGGCAATTGTTGTTTGCTCTTGATAGGGGTACGCTAATAATAACCAATGCACTTAACGCTCAATTGGCAATAATTAAAAGCTGGAAGTTACAACAGTAAAAATTACAGCTTACCTTTTATGACGTTCCGCCGCGATATTTATATCCAAATTAGAACACGTCCAGGTAATCCCAGGCATAAATGAATACACAATTTTAAACCAGTAACACTACAAAAATTAGCAACAAATTTATTGCCACGCTTAATTAAATTAACGCAGCACTCAAATAGCTTTTAACTTTGTTACTGCACATTTTGACGCACAGATCACTAGGATCGAAGGCCAAGCCAAAAGATGGCTATTAAAGCACCTAATGCTATACAAAAAAAAACACAATCACTTCGATTTTCACTATTTTTTGATTTCGTACAATTTACGCATACACATTACACTTGTTGCGTTGATCGTGGTGCAATTTTTTGATTTTCTTGGAAATTCAACGAATTTGTCAAATGAACAAAGCGCGAAGCACGCGCGTAACACGTTTGAAAGCGACGACGTCTGAATTGGAACTCAATGCGAACGACCAAGCGAAAAGCAATGCTGGCGGTGCGAATCAAAACACAAAGCAAAACGAATACTTATCGATACCTATCGAGCACACAACTGTTGCGTGCCGTTAAGAGGTGATTGTAAAATGTAGATATAAGACTGAGTTCTTTAAAAATCTGATTTTGTAAAATAGAAATGTTCACTAACATAATTGTAATATAAGCTAAACAAGTATTTTTATTAAAAAAAAAATAATTACGTTACGTGAACGTAAGCACACGATATCTATCGATGAGCTTGTAGCAAATACAGGTTACGATAGTCGATATCAAGTTTATCAAGACTTTAATAAAACACTGTAAGCATAAACTTAATTAATAAAGAATAAAATAAAGAATAATATGAAATAATTAGTGATAATTAGAATAAAAGTTGCTGTACAACAAACAAATAATTTTGTTATAACAGAGAAGCCAACAAACAAAACAGCAACTAACAACAAAAACACAAATTATGCTTTAAAATGATTGAAATTAAAGCAAAATTAGTGCGTGCAGATTCAGCAATATATGCAACAGGCGAATGCGTTGAGTGTTTGATTGAATTCACGCACAAACTGTTTAGCGAGGAGCAGCAGCGAAATGCCAAAGCACCAACGTAAGAAATCGAATATTAAATAGTTTGAAAAAGTTAAATTTGAATGGTTTATTTCTAGCGTAGAGAATTTGGCGTGGGCCTCGGTGCAGCTCCATTGCTATAGAAAGACCAGCTACAGCACACATTCGACCGACAAGACAGCAGAACTGGCAGAACTCATAGGGCGCACAGCATTGGATGCAGTCACCCAAACGCCGGGCGAAGTAATTGTCGCAACCAAGCCGAAGATTCTCTTCTGCGACCTCAAGCTGCAGCCAGGCGAGACGAAGATGTGTGGGTGGGCATCAAGTTGACCAATCAAATCAATCATTAAAGGCTCCATTTCATTTGTAGACTTCTTCAATGAGTTTGTGCCGCGGGATGGGCCGCCCACATATCGCGGCCATGACATTCGCTACTTCTATAAGATCACGATTGCCACACAGCGCGTCAAGTCGAAGGTGCAGACGCTGACTGTGCCCATACGAGTGCTGCCCATTCCATTGATAGCTCGACCGGATGAGCTCCCCGTCACAGTGGAGACCAACGAGGAGCTAACGCCTACGAATCCATTTTTGGAGAAGCGTGAGATAAGCGAGTTGGAAATATCGTGGCATCATTTAAAGGTACTGCCTATTCCTGCTATTTTAAATGAATCTAAATCCTCCTACTCTGCTCACTTATAGAATGTGACGGCTCGACGTGCTCCAAAGTTTTATCGGATCTCGAACAAGCGTGGATTCGTTGGTCGGTTCTGTCTGTTCAAGCCCGCCTATAAGTTGGGCGAGGATATAGTGGGCAGCCTGGATTTCGATAACTGTCAGGTGCGTTGTGTCCAATTCTCGGTGAAGCTGCAGCAACAGGAACTGCCGCTGCGGCCGCAGCCGGAGCAAGCGCAACCAACTGCTGGCGACGATATTGCTTCACAGAGCTCCTTCGACATGGCAAGCATTGCCAGTGGCATAACCGTGGATAATCTGCACAAGTCGGAAACATCGGGTAGTGCACGCAACAAGGATGAACCCAAGCCCTTGGGCAAGCTGAGCACCATATCCACATCCCATCAGGTTGTTATCTAGCTAAATGTCTCTTATTTTATGCTAATTCTCTCTTATGAATTGCTTCCAGGTCTGCTATTCAACTCTACAGACACAGGTGGTTGTACCCATTCCACTGCACGTTACGCCCACATTTCGTACCGACCTGGTGGACGTGAAGTGGCGTCTCCATTTCGAGTTTGTAACCAGCACCATGATGGACTTTGGCGTACCGAATCCTCAGTCTGGAGAGCTAAAAGCGCCAGCTGAACTGCCCGTTGAGACAATGGTGTGGAATTTGCCTGTGACCATATATGCAGCAAATCCACTGCAGATATATGCGCCAAATCAAACGTATAATCTCCTGATAAAATAATAATAATAATATACACAAATTTGTTGCAATAAATAGTTTGTACATTTAACGAAATTCCGCGCCAAATGTGTTTTGAATAAAAACTATATGGCAGCACTCCACTTGCATTTATTGGTATGTTACTGTTTCTAACAGTAACATCAATTGCAAATATTGTATTTCTATTAGATCAAGGGACCAAGGGAGCAAATTAATCCGTTAATTACGCAGCAGTTGCATTTAAGAAATGTAAGCAAAAGAGCAGACAAGCGCACACCTATTCAAATAAATAAAAACTATGTGGCAGCACTGTACGGTTAACATAAATGACAATTAAATGCGTATGCTGTTAATAACAGTATGACAAATTTGTAATATCGTAGTCTCTGTTAAGTTAGTACTAAAATCAGTGTTGTCTAGCTCCAAACATACATAAAACAATTTTTTTTAACAAAAACACATAGCCAGAAAATATAAATCAAGAAAGTTTGAGTATATCTACAAAGAAGCATGTATCAGGAATATCTAAATCAATTAAATTCAACGCTCTTTCCGATGAGCTCCGACGAGCTGAAGGAGCTGCTCAACAACGATGACAAATTGGACGAAAAAGTCGATGAGGTGCTCGAATCGCTAAGGACACAAAAAGTTCGCTTCTGCGAAGAGAATCGCAGTCGCGCCGAAAAGAACATCGAGAAGGAGCCAAAGATTATTGAGCTGCGGGGCAAACTGGCCGAGCTCACCGAGGAGGGACGCACAAGGTGTAACGCCGTGCAGGAGCTGCTCACACAAATCAAGGAGAAGACCAGTGGCGTTTCCCAGGAGACGGCGCTGGCGCTGCTGCAGACGGCGGCGTCCGAGAGCGAGGAGCAAACGGAGGAGATCGTCAAGAAGTTCACCAGCAACGAGCTCAACGTGGATGCATTTCTTGAAGAGTTTCTCCGCAGTCGGCGCACTATGCACCTGCGCAAGCTGAAGGCCGAGAAGATGCAGGAGCTAATCCGCAAACAGGCACAGCGGCACAGCACAGGCGGACCAGGCGGCGGTGTACCTGCCTATGCCAATGTGCCTGGCACAGCCGGCGGCATCGGCAGTTTCTACCCGCCCTCACAAATGGGCGTGCCGTATCCTGTTATAGGTCCAATGATGCCCATGCCGCCGCCACCAAGACCCTATTGAGCCAGAGCGAGGACTTAGTTTATAATTTCAATAAAAACCCATACACAATTCGAAGATGCTGCCATCACAACCGCGGATGACTCATCCGAGTGCTTTGTTTACATTTTACGTGTTAAATTTATACATAGAGAACAAGGTAAAGTAGCTTAGCTAAGTTTTAATAAAGTGACACCCTCTTCGAGTTAAAAATCCTTCATGGTTTTCTTGTTTATTGTTTAAAATTGTTTCAAATATTAAATCTTTAAGTACATTCAGCTGATTCACAATTTTCTCTCATTTTCACTGTTTACACTAAAAGATTATTAAATATAATTAATGCGTAAATTAAGCGAACCGAATTAAATACAAATTAATTAAACTTCAGAGTGTGTATTAAACAGAATAGAAAAGATATATTAATTAGACAATAATTTATAAAGCGATAAACAATTCCTCGCATCAGTTTCTAATTTAGATCTTAGTTTAAATGAAGCCAAGGGCTAGGAGGCATGTGGATTAGAGGCTTAGTATAATGAATGGAAAGGATTTTTAGGAAGGATTGTGCACAGGCTTAATATATAAATATATATATTCATACATATATATATATATAAGTGATTGCTTTGCTTTTTAATTGTTTTGCTGTTATATTTAGTTCTCCCTCTTTAATTTACTGTTAGTCTTTTGAATTCCAACGCTTCGTTCTTATATGCATATATCATATATACACATATACATATTCAAAATGTTATATATAAAATATGTTCAACATTATCTCTGCGGCCGGTTTAACACTTTAAAAGGTTTCTCACTAAAACTATCCGTGTGTGGATGTGGTTGTTGTTGGTGTTATTGTTATCAAAAAATAGTTGTATATATATAAATAGATGCCTAGAATCGATGGAAATTGTGTGTTGCATGTAACGCCATCATGACGAACCGAATTCCATCATCCATTTCTCGTACTTGTCCAGATCTGCACGCGACACGCTCTTGTTGCAGCGACTGATGGCTTCGTTGAAGTCCTTATTGGACACCGGCAGATCCACCTCCTCGGTGGCCAGCTGTCGTATTTGTTCCGGCGTTAGGCCGGCGATCTTGCGTCGCATCGACATCATGCTGGCCTCCCTAAAACATGCGGAAATTCAATTAACGAAGAAGCACAAAGCACAGGATAAGATTCTAATCGTACCTGCACACATTGGTGATGTCAGCGCCGGAGTAGCCTTCCAGCTGATTGGCCACATAGTTCAGATCGACGCTATCGTCCACCTTCACTTCACGCAAATTGATCTTGAGCAGCGCCTCGCGTCCCTCATCCGTGGGCAATGGTATATAGATGCGCTTCTCCAGACGCCTGCGCAACGCCTCATCGATGTCCCATGGAAAGTTGGTGGCTGCCAGCACCATGACAACTTTGGCCTGCTCCTCCCCGCCGCCCACGCCATCCATTTGCACCAGCAACTCCGATTTGACGCGTCGCGATGCCTCGTGCTCCGATTCGGAGCCACGTCGCGAGCACAGCGAATCGATCTCATCAATGAAAATTGTGCTCGGCGCATAGAAGCGCGCCATCTCGAAGAGCAGACGCACCATCTTCTCCGACTCACCGCGATATTTGGATGTGAGCGTAGCGGAGCTGACATTGAAGAAGGTGGTGCCACATTCGGTGGCCACCGCCTTGGCTAGCATCGTTTTGCCAGTGCCAGGTGGGCCAACCATTAGGACGCCTTTCCACGGACGTCGTATGCCCTGGAAAATACATTAAACTCGTTAGCGTACAATTGATAAAGAGTGCACAGTGGTATAAATCGACATTTGTAGCTGCAAAATATATGAAAATCAGGAAATAAAAAACTTGATAAATGCTAACAATCTTAACTTATCAGACGATATTTTAAATGTTCCTATCAGGAACATTAAGAAGCTTGTTATGGAACAAAAGGAAACGCTTTATATGTGAGTGACAGACTATGCGATACCCTGTTCACAGCTATAGGGAATCTTTATATGCCTATGTAACATATATCAAAATAGATAAGCATTCAAGTCGAGCAATCTTACTATTTATACTATTTACTTAGCCTATTGCTCATTCACTGTCAAGTTTGTCTCTGCTCCTATCTTCTATAAAGACATCGAGGAGTGTGACAACCTTTTGTTGACACACTTTTGATTATTACAGGGCATATGGCGATTACAACAGCTAATGATGATTCAGCCTATGATGACGCACCTTGAAGTAGTCTGGCATCAACATGGGCAGCACAACGGCTTCCTCCAGCAATCGCTTGGCATCGTGCAGATCGGCAATGTCGCTCCACCGCACTTTCGGATCCTTTTGTAGTATATCGCGCTCTGTAGATGATGAGTGTGTCATTTACATGTGAGCTGGGCATGAATGTTCGTGTTTCGCTAAACTCACCCAGTATGTCCACCAGTTCGGCTTCGATGTGATTGTTCGGCTGAAACTTCCGCTCCTCTTCTGTAGCCTGCTGTTCGCTCCCATCGCCGTCCGCTGTGGAGCCATTGCTGACAGCCGCTGTCGCGTCATCATGGTTATTATTATTGTTGTTGTTGTTGGTACTATTTGAGGTGGACAATTTGCGACCGGCCACACGGCCGTTGGCGCCGCCGCGCGCACTGTTCGATGTGGAGGCTGATCCTCGACTGTTGCGCGCCGTGCCAGGACCGTTGCGGGCAGTGCTCTGTGGGATTGTGCTGGGTCGGCCGCTGTTTGGGGCGCCGCCTGCCGTTCGACGGCTATTTGTGGTGGTGGCACGTCGACCCACCTGCTGGACGGGCGGCGGAGGCTTCGGTGGTCCCCAGACATCGGGATCTTTCGGAGGCGGCGTCCATATATCCGGATCGGGTTTAAACCAGGCAGCGGGATCGTTCACATTGCTGTCGTCACTAAACTGTGCGCGCAGCTTATGGGCAAATTTAGTATTTTGCAAATCCAACGAAATGTCCTGCAGTGTGCGCTGTATGGCCTTTACTTTAGCATGTTCCTGATTGATTTGCTGAGTGATCTGCAATGTTGATACATGATATAATATAATTTATACAGTTAAAATAGCTTAGCAGCGTACACTCACCATGTTCCACTTGCCCTTGCGCATGGGATCCACGGTACTCTTTAGCAGGCGCGCCAGCATGCCCTACAATTAAAAATAGATTTTAATCAACATATACACATATGTAACAGTTTTGTATACCCTAGCAGAAGGCAAGACTTGTATGGTTTATGATATGTTTCTAATCAGTATGAACAGCTAGCTGTCCGTTGGGTCTCAACGCTTAAGCTATATTGATGAACCTTAACATATGTTGCGTTGTCTCTATAACGTAGATATGAGTTATACATAACTATAACTGTTGTATAATAAAACTGCTGAACAGAGTCTCGAATATAAAAACCACACTTCAACGATAATTTTCTCATAGACCCAGTCAATCAGAAATCGTGATTTTTATCTGTTTAAATAACCTAATACAAACTGTAAACCTTCTATGTATCATATAATATTACGTGCCTAAATAATATATAGGAAGATCCGATCTGTAGTCTGCTTGGGTATTTGTTGTTCTTGTCTGTGATCTGTCTTACCTGTAATCCCTCGTAGTATATGCAGGCCGAGTCGTAGTTGCCTGTCAGGGCCATGTCTCTGGCTAATTTGGCATTCTCGCATATTTCTTCAATTGTAGTTTTGGCCATTACGGTCATTCCTACGCAAGTGGTTGTCTTTTGCTTGCCACCTCGCAGTAACTGTTCAAAAAATCAAATAATATAAAAAAATCAGAACAGGTTGTTGTCGTTGTAACCAAAAACGAAACAAAGATTAGTCCCAATTAAAGACATAAGCATTGTTGTTGCTGCTGCTTAAGTGCGTAAGCTTCTCGCTCTCTCCCTCTCTCTTTCTCGCTCTCTCTTCGCTTCAACTGTCTTCGTATTTGCTCTCAGACAATAGAACGGAAGCAACGCAGCGGCTTTGTCACTCACTCACACAAACAAACACATACACAAACACACGCCACACATAGGCAGAGACAATCGGACACGCACACACACTAGCAGGTAAAAATGGAAAGTAAGTATTGGCCTCTCAAAATAACCGAAAATAATAAAAGAAGATAGCAATGGCAACGACCGAAGACAACTACAAATTTTACATATACATATATATATATACATGTACACGAACTGGTGACAAGTGCTGCGCTAATTATAAGCACAATTGTTCGACCCGTTGCCACTGTTCCTGCTGCTGCTGATGTTTCTGTTGCTGTTGCTTTTTGTCACCAAATTTAAACCATGGACGTGCAACTGCGCCGCGCTCCCATTTCCGAGTTGTTAGACCATAAGCTGAATCGGAATCCATTTGGCGAAATGTTATAAAAAAAATTATGAACCTTGCTGTTGACAAATAAGGCGCTTGACCTTGTTGAGTCGTCGTTGTCGAGGCTTTTAAATAATTCTTTCAAGTCAGCGACGTTAAAAAGTTGCAAAAAAAAAAAACTAACACACGCGCGCACTCTCGTACAAGCACACACACACAGACAAGAATGAGCAAAGAAAAAACAGAGCTCAAATTTCCGCGGCGTTTAAGTTTCGTCAAACACACACACACACACACGCACATGCACAAACAAAAACACTTATGTATATGCAGATGAACAGCCGTTGGCTGTTGTAGGCTTAAATGCACATAAAATACATGTTTTATAAGGAATTACGTTAATTAGTTACTTGTAATTCTGTATGCATTTTCACTTGCATTTTTTAAGAATTTAAATCTCGTATGCGCTACGTGGGGGCGTAAGCGTAGACAAACTTGTACAGTTTTTAGTCAATGTTCTCGTTAACCAGCTTACTTACAGTTATGGACATTAGTACACTGGCTTTGTTACACGGCGTTACGAGCTTAAACTTATTAAAAGACTATTTTTGTTTAAATTTAAAGGCAATGCATTAGATAAAATAAACGGGTGCTGCGACTTCTGCGGCAATTGTTGTTGCTTAATACTAACGCAATGACAGTGATGGCTGTTAATATCGAATGATCCCCGATATGCCGATATTTATTTAGATATCACACTCTCAAACACACAGAACACTAGATGCATGAAGTTTATTTTCTTTAATATATAGTACAGTTTTTTTTTATCAAAAAATTGAAGTATTTCTTCAGTTATTCGAAATTATAATAGATAGATATGAAAGTTTTTATTTTGAATTATCGTTCGTTTTCAACGCTGTGGCAACTTTGTTACTAAATCCAGTTGACAAAGTATTTAATGATTTGTACACAGTAAATTTAAACTTTTGATAAATAAAATTGTAAATTAAAAAAAATAAAACTGAAATACTACAATAAAACTAAGAAATGTTCTTATATTCTCACCATTCAAAGCAACAGCCACTATCGTTGATTTTTGCAATAGATCGATATACCAAGTGCCACTACATGCAGTACGGCATGTGCCAGCTCTAACATAGTTATTTAAAAAAAGCACGGCTCAACTGTATGACGATAGCTTGTTTCATGTCTGAACTATAAGTTCGTGTTTCTTAACTACGAAAAGTAATTAAAGAAAGAGACGTTTATATGGATACTTAAAGAAACAGCCAGACAGTTAAATTGACAACCTCAACATATCACACATCACTATATATGAATGACCTACAGCTTGAACGTGTCTGCGCCCCCCATAGATAACAAAAGAAGGAAACACACCATTTGAAGTCTTATTTATTTTTGGTTTAAGACTGCTTAAGAGAGGTATTTGTGTTTTATATTTAGCGCTTACGTTAGCGCCGGTTGAAGCATGACAACGCCCACTCGTGAAACTCTAGAGAAGGCTCTGAAAAGTGATGCCAAGCTTCAAGCAGCTGCAACACAATTTGCCAATGGTAAGCACACTTCGAAAACCACCTGCGGCCCATTTTAATTAAACGTATTTTTTATAACAGAGTTAGCTGGCGGCACCTACACCATTGCCGACCTGGCCGAACAGCTGGGTTTTGCGTTGACCTCTGCGGACACCGAGGAACGCGTTGCCGGCACAAATCTGTTGTCCGCTGTACTCAATGCTCTGCCCGGCGATGTCCTGAACTCCAAGCAGTTGGAATTTCTAACGACTTTCTACACGGATCGCCTGCGCGATCATCACAATGTCATGCCCGCCATAATTGTAGGCCTGAATGCTCTGGTGCACATGAAGCAGCTGCCAGCTGAGAGTGTGCCGCTCCTGTTGCAAGCGTTCTTCCAATATACGACCTGCCAGTCGCAGACGCGCGGCGACCGCACCAAGATATTCAATATGTTTAAGTACCTCACGGTGCATTACCAGCCTGGTGCGCTTTTATTACATATTAATTTTTACCTAAAGTAATTGATATATTTTGCCCTTCCCAGAACTTGTTAAGATGGCCGGCGACTTTTTGTTTGGTCTGATCAATTCGATTGATGGAGAACGTGATCCACGCAATCTGGATATAATTTTTAGTTTTATGCCCGAGTTCATATCACAATATCCACTTTTACATTTGGCCGAGGAGATGTTTGAAATCTTTGCCTGCTATTTCCCCATCGATTTTAACCCTAGCAAGGAGGATCCCGAGGCCATAACACGCGATGCTCTCGCCGAGAAGCTAACCCACTGCTTGGTGGCCAGCGAACAGTTTGCCGAATGGACTGTGTCGTTGGCCGTGGAGAAGCTGGACAGCGAGCTAGTTGTGGCCAAATTGGATTCCATTGAGTTGCTGGTAAGCAATTGGCTTATAATAACTGTATATGCCTATATTAATGTCTTTTTGTGGCAGCATCAAGCGGCGCTCAAGTTCTCGCCCGCCGCACTGGAGCCCTATTTTGCGCAAATCTGGCAGGCATTGAAGGCGGAAACCTTTCCTGGCTCTGACAATGCTGATGTGCTGAGATGCGCTCTCAAAGCGCTCGCCGAGCTGCTTAAGAGCGCCGCCAAGGTGCCGAGCATCAGCCACAACTATCAGAGCAATGTGCTGGGCGTGGTGCTGCCCCACTTGAGCGATGTCCACCATCGCCTCTTTCATCCGGCCACTGCCATAGCTCTGATGTGCGTCTCGGGCGATGCGCCCTATGCTGCCGACAAAATTTTGAACACTTTTCTGCTTAAGCTGCAGACGATAGAGTTGAGCATGAAGACCAGCGAGGAGCGCATCAAATTCTATCACATCATCAGTCAGGTTTATAAGCTGGCCGCACTGCGGGACTCGCTGACAAAGCTGGACAAGGCCATACTGCTGCCGTTGCAGGACGATGTCATCGCGGCGCTGCGTCTGTGCGAGCGCGACGATTTCGATGCCAAGCAGGAGGACTTGGAGCTGCAAACGGCAGCTCTGTCAGTGCTCTGCGAATGTGTGCCAGTGCTGAGCGAGGCGCAGCGGGCGCTGGTCTACAAGGCACTCGTGCAGCTAATTAGCCATCCGTACATCGATCTGGACTTTAAGCTGTTGACTGTCAACCTGGGCGCTCTGCATCCCGTGGAGCTGCAGTCCTCCTTTATAGACATATGCATACGAAACTTTGACATATTCTCAGAGTTCATCAAACGTAAAATCTACTCAAATCTGCTGCCCCTGCTGCCTCAGATCGCGTTTACGCAGCGCATTCTCGATCTGGTCATGAAGGAAGTATTCACGCCTACGGTCACCGAACCTGGACGCCTCTTGGCCCTGGAAGCGCTCTCAACGCTGCTCAACCAGGAGGAACAACGCTTCATCGTGGAGCTGCAGCAGCAATCAAATCTGTTGCACCAGCTTATTGAATTGGCGCGTAATACGCCCGCCTTGCCGCTGGCATCGCTGGAGCTGATCGCCGCCGCGCTGAGTCGCATCATGCAGCAGCTGCCACTCTCCGAGCAGAGCGCGATTGTCAGCGAGTATCTGCCGACGCTGGATCTGCAGGAGGCGGCACAGCTGTACGTGGCCAGGGGTCTGCTAGGCTATCTGCACAAGGATATTGCTCTCGATGATCATTTCGAGCGCCTGCTGGACGATCTCACCAAGCTGTCGCTGAGCTCTGACAATGAACAGCTGCGCACCATTGCGCATCATTTGCTCTGCAGCCTGGTGAACAAAATGGACAACACTAAAGAGAATCGCAGCCAAGTGAAACGCATCATACATCAGCTAAAGGAAGCCATCAAATCAGGTGACCAGCGAGCCGTTCACTTGCTCGCCTGGCTGGCCAAGGGTTTAGTGGTGGCCGGTTTCGAGGAGGCTGCCGAAATTATAACTGATGTGAGTATAAATTGATTATAAAAACCGAATTCATTTGCAATTCCCTTTATATTGCCAGCTAACGGATCTGCTGGAGCATCCCACACTGTGCACCGCCGCTGCCTTGGCCTTTGACGTTATTGCTGCCGAGTTCCCGGAATTGGATTTGCCGGTTGTGAAATTCTTGTACAAGCAAAAGTTCTTCCACACCATCATGAACAAGCTGGGCAGCAAGCTATCCAACTACTGTGAGCACCACATGAAGGCGTTCATCTATGTGCTAAAGGCTACGCCCCACTCGGTGATTAGGCTAAACATCAAGCAGCTGGGTCCGCTGCTCTTCAAGACTTTAGACGCGCAAAGCGATGGACAGTTCCTTTGCATAGCACTGAACATATGCAATAACTTTGTGAAGCAGCAGGATGCGTATTTCCAGGCACATCTCGGACACATAATACCCAGCTGCCTAGAGCTGTCCAAGCAAAAGACTCAACCAAACATGGTTTGTTATCTAACATGGTCTAAGGTACTTCAGTTACTAATTCATGCTTCTCTCCATGTTGCAGCAAGTGCGGATCGCAGCGCTGCAGCTGCTCTATGACATAACCAAGTATCCGACTTATGTGCTGCTGCCCCACAAGGTGGACGTGACTCTGGCCCTGGCTGCCGCTCTGGACGATCCGAAGCGTTTGGTGCGTAATGCGGCCGTGAAAGCACGCAACGCTTGGTATTTGGTGGGCGCACCCAGCGGGGATTAGCGATACGATGATAAGCAAATTGTTGTTAGCACTTTGATTCAATTGACAACGAAACCCAAACACGCACAATTGTTAAATACTATGTGTCTAGCTGTGTTCTTTATTGTTGCTGCTTAGTAGGGGTGTTCGCACTGCGATCGCGCCATTAGCGCACATTTCTGTGCGCGCTGCACAACGTCGGGGCAGCGACGCTTCCGCATGAAGCGGCAGTCCTGAAAGAAGCCCTCGTTGCGCGGAAATCCGTGCGTGAAGTCCTGAAAGGTGAGCAGGCCCCAGCCCCAGATCTTGCCGCCACGGAACTCGCCCTCGTACTTCATGCCGTCCGCGCGCCAGAATATGCCGTTGCCATGAAACCAGCCCTGGTGGAACTCCCCCTCGTATCTGTGCCATGCAATCGAAATTGAGCAGAGTGTCGGAGTCAGGCTGCATACTGGGGATACTCACTTGGCGCCGTCGGGAAACCAAAGGCAGCCCAGGCCCTGGCTGAGGCCCTCCTGAAACTGTCCGTCGTAGCGCGTGCCGTCCGCGAACTGCAGATGGCCTATGCCATGCTTCTGGCCGCGTTGGTTCCACTCGCCTATGTAGCGGCTGGCGTCCTCGTAGCGCCAGCCCCCCACCTTGACAGGGCCTCCACTGCTCTGATTTTGGCCTTGTTGATGATAGTGTTGCTGCTGCTGCTGCTGTTGGTTCTCGATGCGTGCTGTGGTTACGCCCACGCTGCTCACTGTAAGGGGTTGCGCTATAATCCTGATGAATGAACCAATTTAGTCCACTTACTGTCATCATCATAGTCGTCCATGGCCATTGCCTTGCCACACGATGCGTTGCAAGCAGCTACTGAGCTTGCACTAACCGTGGCGCCTCCGCAAATGAGGCGCGCTTTCTGTGGCTTCAATGCAGCGGCCCCGGTCCAAATCTAATTAGCATATTGAGCCAACGGCACAGTGGTTTCAGTGTGGGGAAAAATGTGGGAGGCATGTGAACGAACGGGTTCGAATGGGCTCCTTTCCTTAGCTCCGCTTTACGATAGTTTGATTTATATTTGATGTATAAAAGATGGCCGTTTTATTTATTTATTTATTTATTTATTGTTTATTTTAATTTTATACAAAACTAATATTTTTTCTTGAAAGCCTTAATTTTATAAATTGAATTCATTTTCAGCATGATGCAAATATGAGGAGAAATTAATGAAATATAGTAAAGATTTTCAGTTTATCATAAGTGCGCATAATTAAATATTCCAGATATAGTATATCTAAAACAAGTAAATTTAGATTTTTTTGAAAATATTGTTTGCCATACTATCATCGAATTTCGAAATATAGTAAGTATACTAAGCGGAAGAACATTTGATTAATTTATTGTTAATTCTTTTAATTTTAACTTTTGCGAAATGGTGTGAAACAATTTTAATAATTCACAGTCCTCTCGTCCTCTCTCTCTCTCTCTCTCTCTCTCTCTCTCTCTCTCTCTCTCTATCTCTCTCTCTCTCTCTCTCTCTCTCTCTCTGCTAAAAACCGAAAATATAAAATAAATAATATAAAAAAATATATATTTAAATAAATTCAATAATATTAAACATTTTTTTTTAAATTTATATATATGTATATGTAATTTATTTTATTATATTATTATACTTAAAACAAAAATAGGGATTTTATAATTTGTTTTTAATGGCGCAGTGTTTTTATGAAACCAACTTTTTATAAGTGCTCTGCATGCTCCATTATATTTTTTACAGGGTATATCATAAACATAATTGTCGCTTTTAATTAGTATGTCAAGAAATTATTGTAACTTACCTTGTGCAACAATTATTTTACTAATCGAAAATCGAAGATATCTGAAAATTTTACTCTTCATATCTCTTTGCTTTTTAAATGAATAAATATAAATAAAGAATATAATAGGGAGATTCAATTTTTTTATAGGGTATACATATATGGAAAAAGCTCTGAAAATAGCAATATAAATAACTTTACATTTATTTTATTTTTCTAATCAGAAAGTCACCTCAATAATATTATAAATAAATTGCACTTCCTACAGGGTATATAAAGACGAGTATATAACTATATTAATATCTTCCCATTTACATTTCTAGAATATAAGAAAACCATTTAAATTGAAGTCAACTTTCATGGCCATCACAGGTCTCCTCTCATAAGCCACAACAGATTCAGCTCAAAGCGGATTTGGATTTATTTTGACATATTTGAAATTTGCCGCATTTCGTTCACGACTTGAACCAACTGTTGTCAAGCAGCTCGGCTGGCGTTGCCAAGGCTGAGGCGGCCAGGCAGTTGGTTAGCATTGGGCGTAGCCATGGCTACCTCGGGCGGCGCCACAACAAATCCCGGCTAGAAATTTTCGCAGAGCTCACAAAATGCTGCATCAGGGGATAATCTTGCGCGAGGGACACGTGACGCGCACCATCTACACTCTGGTGAGTCTTCAGTGTAGGCCAGAAAGAGAGGCAGCTCATCTATCGATCGTTCTTCGCTTAGATCAAGGATAAGCGCTATGAGGATGTGATCGAGTGCATTGCGAACTGCGGCGAGGCGGCCAATACGCGGGCAGCACTCTCCACGCTGGGCCACTGCTACTATCATGCACAGAAGTACGAGGAGGCGGCCAGCTGCTACGAGCAGCTCTGCCAGCTGGTGCCCAAGGAGGCCAAGTACAGGTGAGCAGATGAATCACCATTTATATAGATATATAGGTGTATATGTGGACAACTCCTGCTCAGATTCTACTACGCCCAGTCGCTCTACCAGGCGGGCATCTTTGCGGACGCCTTGCGTGTGCTGAAGCAGATCGGCGACAAGGAGCTGGAGCTGCGCGAGCAGTGCCTGCAGCTGCAGAGCGCCATACTCTACTCCAGCGAGGACTATGCCGGCGCTCAGAGTCTGCTCAATCAGCGCGCGGGCGGCACAGCCGAAACGCTCAACGACGAGGGCTGCCTGCTCTATCAGGCGGATCAGCACGAGCTGGCGGTGCAGCGTTTCCAATCGGCCCTGCAGGTGGGCGGCTTCAATCCCCTGGTGGCCTACAACGTGGCCCTCGCCCACTTTCAGCGGAAGCAGCGCGCCCAGGCGCTGGACTACACGTCGGAGATTGTGGAGCGCGGCATGCGGAATCATCCGGAGCTGGGCATCGGCGCCCAGGTGGACACCGATGGCAGTGCGCGCAGCGTGGGCAATCCCATTACCATGGCCATGTCGGGCATCACCCAGGCGCTCAACCTGAAGGCTGCCTTGGAGTATCAGGATGGCAATGTGGAGGCGGCACGGGAGGCGCTGCTCGACCTGCCGCCGCGCGCGGAGAGCGAACTGGATCCGGTCACGCTGCACAACATGGCACTGACCGATGCCCAGGGTCCCGTTGCCGGTCTGCGCAAATTGGCCTTCCTGCTGCAGCTGGGCGCGCCTGCCTGCCCGAAGGAGACGTTCGCCAACATCTTGTTGATTTGCTGCAAGCACGAACTGTACGACACCGCCGCCGACATTCTGGCCGAGCACGCGGACCTCACCTACAAGTACCTGTCGCAGTATCTGTACGAGCTGCTGGACGCACTGATCACGGCCCAGACCAGCGGCGAGCTGGCCGAGAAGAAGCTGGGCACGCTCGCCTCCAGCCTGTCGGGCAAGCTGCGCAGCCTGGCCGCCCGGGTGCAGGAGGTCAGAGCAACCAGTGAGCAGCAGGCGCTGCGCGATGCACTCAAGGACTACGAGCAGGCGCTGGAACTGTAGGTGCCTCAACCCGAAGCTTATCGTCCAAATACTCATGATCTGCTTTGTTGCTATAGCTACTTGCCGGTGGTCATGGCTCGTGCCTGGATCTCCTGGCGCGAAGACGACTTTCTGGGCGCCGAGCGCGAGTTTCGCTCCAGCGCCGAGTTCTGCTCGGAGAACGCCATCTGCTCGGTTTGGCGCTTGAATGCCGGCCATGTGCTCTTCATGCAGGACAAGTACAAGGAGGCGGCAGCCTTCTACGAGCCCATTGTGCGCCAGCACTCGGATGATGTAGGCTATCATCATTCCCCACTCTCACTCAATTCTCTCTATACTCTCTCTCTCTCTCTCTGCCTCTCTCTTTGCAGATTATGTCCGTTTCCGCTGCGGTGCTGGCCAATCTCTGTGTGTCCTACATCATGACCTTCCAGAATGAGGAGGCCGAGGAGCTGATGCGCAAGGTGGAGAACGCAGAGGAGCTGAAGGGCAACCAGGGCAAGCAGTATCATCACCTGTGCATCGTCAACCTGGTCGTGGGCACCCTGTACTGCGCCAAGTCCAACTACGAGTTCGGCCTCTCGCGCATCGCCCACGCCCTCGAGGGCGGCTCGGGCGCACGCCTCTACGCGGACACCTGGCTGCACGTGAAGCGCTGCATACTGGGCCTGCTGACCGGCATGGCCAAGCAGAACATCATCCTGCCCTATGCAGCCGTGCAGGAGGTGCTGAACTTCCTCAAGTCCTGCGAGGCTTACGGCCTGTTCACGCCCGCCAATATCTATACGGCCACGGAGCAGGCACCCAGCGAGCCGCTGACCATCGGACTAGAGGCTCGAAAGCTGAGACTCCTGCTGATCAAGCTGAGCGAATATGAAAATTATTGAGTAGCTTCTCCGAGTTCTCCTGTTCGAGTGCATGTCAAAATAAAGATTATCTCCCTCTCCAATTCCCCGATTAAATAGACTCTCCTCTTGGTTTCTTTACAATACGTAATTGAAGTTTATTTCAATATTTGCTGCGCTGTCGAAGAACATTTTATATGATGGTTGCTAATGGATTACAATTGGATTACACGTGATTGGGATTGGATTATGTAGCGAAATGATAAAACTGTTGGGTGTCCTCGGAACGTAAAATGCAAACTGCAAACTGCAAGCCAAAAGAATCTTGTGCTGTAGCTCAAACAAAGCTATATTTATATGTATATATTAGCATAGAGTGGTATAGAGCTGGGCAAGCTTAGGCCAGCACCGCCGAGGTGGCCATCTCGCTGACGCCGCAGGTGTTGTCGCCACGGTAGACGCGATAGTAGCCCTGCTCGCCCCAGCGAGGGCCCCACGAGTTCTTAACGATCCAATAGGGCAGCGTCTTGTGGAAGTTGGGATAGTCGGAGACGCCGTAGCCCACAATCAAAACGCCGTGATCGAGATTCTTTTTGCTGCAGAGCGGGCCCCAGGGATGAGAGACGCCGCCACGATAGAACTGCATGGCATTGGCATTGAGGCCTGAAACAGAGAGTGATATATATATATATATATATATATCAATCGAATGAAGAACCTCTCAAAGACCAACTACGCACCAATTGATATGGGTCCATTGGCCAGGAGCCACTCCTGCATGGCTGTCTCGTTGCCCTTGGGCAGATCGACAAAGTCAGCGACTTGGACGTGGGATAGCGTCTTGTTGAAGTGGCACTGCTTCTTCTTGGCCAGATAGGGATACTCGGACTCGTACTCCAGCCCGCCAATGTCCTTGATGGCTCTATTTTGGAGGATTACCAATAAGCCCAGTTTACATTGGCATTGCTCAGCAGGGATTACTCACTTGTAGGCGTTGTCCATTAGGCCGCCATTGCAGGCGCTGTCTGTGGAGTCACAGTCGAGCAGCTCCTGCTCGGAGAACTCCCGCAGCTCACCCGTTTGAATGGCATACAAGCCCTCGATGTTGCCGGTCACACTGAACGCCCAGCAGGAGCCGCACGAGCCTTGGTTCTTCACTTGAGTCACGGCATTCTTTTCCCTCCAGTCAAATTCCTTGGGCAGTTCACCCTTATACGGAGGCACCACGGCAGGCTTGCCGCCCGTTGGCTTATTCGCGCTGCGCTGCCACAGGCCCGCGCGCTGTGTGTACTCCGTGCTGGTCATGTCGGCGAACTCCGTGATGCCGTACTTGGCACTGCCCTGCTCATTGTCGTTCAGCTCCTGGATGGTTCTCAGATTCTGGCGGAAGATGCGCAGACGCATCTGGTGCTCCATGCTGTTGGCGTAGCGGCGCTTGTATTTGATCTGGAACACGTGGAACAGATGGTCGATCTTGTTGAGGGAGTGGTGATTGTGCTTCTTGTGCGTCTTCTTCTCGGCCCATTCCACGGAGCGGCTGTGCCGCGCATGCACCGCCGGCTGGTTGTGGCACTTGAACGTTATCTTATGACCCTGCTCCAGCCACGGCTGTGCCCAGATCTCAACGATGCAGCGACGCTGCTCATCGTTGCCGTCAATCAGATCCGCATCGATGCGAGTCAGAGTGCCAGAGACAAGCTGACGCGACGCCGTATAGACTTTGACAATCCTGTTGGAGAAGGGATCTCTTCTTAGGGACTGTTCATAAGAGAATGCCAGAATTTTATAGATATTTACTTGTAGTGCGGTCCGTCGCCAGCGGTTAGCTTGTCAAGAGTCTGCTGGAGCTGCTCCTCGGCCTGCTTCTCGTCAAAGGGCTTGCTGCCGCCCAGGGGCACATCGTTCAAGCCACGCCTCTCGCGGGAGACCTGCAAAATCCAAAAAGAAGCAGGGAATAGCTATAGTCCTAGACCTCTAAAAGAATCGCAAGACAATCAAAGCAATCGAATTATATTCACGACATATTTATTAATTCTATATTTTCTAATTTAGGTATCCCATTTTAACGATCTCTATTAGGCTCGGACGAAAATTTGGTTTTCATTATGCTCATCTAGAATCCGCACTCGGCTGGTATGATATAGTCGTCCATGACGCGAACGCGGCGCAGCTGACCCCGTGAATCGACTCCCACTTGACCCACGTCCGACTCCAACTTTTGCTCGTATTCAAGACGCTGCAGATTCTTCTCGCGACGACGCACAACCATCGCAGCCGCGGCGAGTCCTTCGTGACGCAGCCAGCTGGACATGATCCAAATGCTGCGCAGGCGCAACAACAGCGAAGTTGTCTTCATCTCTAGTTTCTCGCTCTGCTTCACACACTATCTCTCCCTCCCACTCGCACACACTGCCTAGCGCTCACTCAATTTATATAGGGTACTCCTCTCTGTGTCTCTACCGTAAAATTTTTAAGAATTCTTGAGCAACTCAAGGGGAATCACCTATAAAAAAATCAACGTAAAACGAATATAAAAATATTATTTAACAAGATGTGTGCTATATTTTTTTTTTGGGCAGTGTAAGCTTTTGTTGTTCAACTGAACAAGTTTTAAAAAATATTAACCTCAGTTCGGCTACGAGCTGCGCTTGCTGAGAGCTGTACAAATTTAAGAGAGAGAAACGAAAAAAACCCAAAAAGTAAACTGAACGAATCGATTGCCTCACTAATCTCTCAATGATAGCTAAAGCAAGCTGGCTGGCTGACTGGCTGGCAGGAAGCAACAAACCATTTAGCCAGCTCGGATGCGAATAACAACAATGGCGTGGCATGAGGCGGCATTTCACCCTTTGGGGGCTCTCGCAGAGACACATGTGGCATATAAAGCATTCAATGGCAAACGCAAAACCAATTAAACCAAACATTTTTGGCTGGAAATTCGTTGCCTGCTGGCAGATTATTGTTGAAGCAGCTAGCAGGAGGAGCAGGAGGAGCAGGTGTCGGGCGATGCCTACCAAAGGTACACTACCTCTACAAATATGTATAAGTGTATGTGTGTGAGTGTGTGTGTGTGTGTGGGTGGTTGTGTGTAATTGACGTAGCAGCTGGAGCAGGAGCTGGAGCTGGAGCAACCATTGCAGGTGTGGAGCAGCTAGTTGGTGAATGCAATGACAACAATACGAAATGAAATGTAATGGCAACGACGTGTGTATAATTAAAAAGATTGCCAGGCCCAAACGGGGCTCGAACACGGCGGCGGTGGAGCTTGAGCAACGGCAACGGCAACGGCAACGGCATTGGCAATAGCAGCAACAGCGCAGGATTCTGTTTCCGTTTGACCTGTCGCGACATGAATTCATTAAGTTGCCTGTTTTATACTCGCTCACGATGCGCTCGGGGGAGTATATTGACTCTTTCAATATTCGTTTGCGAAGCGAAAGACATAATGTGCAAAATATATTGATCTTGCCTGCTCTAGTGGGTGGGGAGTCTATATATTTATATGCTCCCTTTTCATGCTCGCTCGCGTTGTGTCAAGGGGTATACATAGACAGACATATTACCTTTTACTATATTTTACAGCTGTGAGTGGAGTCTTTCTAGCTTAATGCTAGATTATCTTGTTATTTAATGTGTTAATGAGTATATATACTTCTATACATGAGTTCTATAAAATTTAGCTTGAAGCAATAGGAATATATTAGGGCTATTCCACTCGATTAGGTAGGGGGTGAAGGGTATATAATTTGACTTGCTTTTCAATATATAAGAATATATTTTCCGTTTTCACACTCGCTCACAATGAAAATTATCATAGGTATATACACCTGTATGTAGAATTTTCCAGTACTTCTCGGCGAATTGAAAGTCATAATGAGCATTTCGTTTTAATGCTAGAGGCTATTGGTGTTTAATACTTGCTCAGCTATTCGTTAATGAGTATACACAGGTAGATGGGGTTTCCCAAATATTTCATCTCAAAGTAAAACGAATACAGTAGGGCCTTAATGCTCGCTCGCATGTAGGGTGTGTAGTACATAGGGTTTTCATACTCGCTCACATAAGGAGTATATTAAACTGAAGCCTGTTTGTCTATATACTTTTCCAACTTGACAATTTGATAGTGAGCCTTGAGCAAGTATCATGCAGTCGGTAGTGCTATGGGTTTTCACTTGCTTTTGGGTCAGTCAAGCACTCCCATAGGGTCCCATCCTTGCGCTCCCACTGTCCTTGTCACATTCTGTTGTTCAATAACTATTAAAACGAAAATTATGTCCCGGCCACTCGACAATTTTTGTATGCGCACTAAATGGACCGTGAAATGCAGTCGGAATAGGTGGAGAACGGAGTGCTCGCTACTCGATTGAATTCGCTAATCCCGCAGATTAAATGTCAAATTCAATTCAGTTTGCAGTGTTGCCTGGCCCGATTACCGATGTGATTTATTAGATTCATCCATCCATATACTATGTATACGCAATGATGATTCATGCATCAGTGATGATTCACTGAACCCATTGAAAAGTGGGTTAAGCAGGATACTCGCATGTTTATTTGAGCAGAGCTCGAGTGCTCTAAAAGCTGGAGTATTTATAATTAATGGGTAAGCTCTACTAAAGTATACTCTGATAGCGAAAATTCTCTTTGCTTATAGCTCTATTCATAACTCGACAGAATTAAAGATGAATTAAAGATGAGAGCATTGGAGAAATATTCCCATACAAATACTTGATGTAAACTGATATTCATTCTTCTATCTTCTAGCCAAATATACCCCACTTGAGTGGGAGTAGGGAAACTTAATTTACCGTAGAAAATGAGCTAGGCGCCTACTCTAGTTAAATATATTCCAAATTGTTTATATGCCAGCTAGTGTATATAATATTCGAGTTTTCGCATAAACACAAATCCCCACCGGGTGCTATTTGAATTCTTCGTCTTCTATTTGACGCAGACACTGTGCAATGGCCGCTGCGTCAGTTGGGTGTTAAAAGTAGAGCATCAAGGATAATGAGAGCACTTTTCCACAGAGCAGTGTATGCTGCTAAGGGGCACACACACACACACACATACACGCAAGCACACACACTTACAAACAGAGAGTGCGGCACTTGAGGTGAGCTCTCTAAGATATGTACACACCCCCACTCACACATACATATATGCATATTTATATAGACAGTTGCGGACGGGGCGGGGCGAATGCGACACGGGCCGGGTTAAACAGATTGCGGCCGTAATTTGAAAGCGAAAACTCATTTGATTATTAAGCTGAAATAAGTGGTGGGCGGAGGCGCACAGATGCTGGGTGGGCGGGCCAGTCACTGAGAGGGCTTCTCGCTTGGTTGGACTATGCCAACAACGCACAGGTGTGTGTGTGCGTGTGTGTGTGTGTGAGCTTTTGTGTTTGTGTGTGTGTCTGTTTGTGGTGCACAGGTGAGAAAAACGAGCAGCTTAAATAAATTTAATTAAATAACATTTTCTTTTTTATTGTTTGCATTTACTTTACGAGTATTTTTAGAAATGGGAGTATATAAAACAGAGGGGAGGCGGGTGTAACTGGGTGATTGTGCGTGTGTGTGTGTGGGTGTGAGAGTGTATGATAATAATATTCATATCTCATGATGGTTAAGATAATGAAGACTGCTGTGCATCCTGCTCCTGCTGCTGCTGCTGCTCCTGCTGCCGCTCCTGCTCCTGCTGCTGCTGCTCCTGCTCTGTCTGCTCCTGTTGCTGCTGCTCCTCCACTGGTTCCTGCTGCTGCTCCTCCACCGGTGCCGTCTCTTCTCTTTGTTGTTGTTGCTGCTGTTGCTGTTTCAACTCCGAGCGCTGCTCCTCGATAGTTTTCTCAAAGTTAAACGCACCCACTGATAGAAAATCGTCCAGCCAACGCTTCTCATTTTCATTGAGCTCCGCTGTAGGCGTGGTCATGGCAATAGACGCCGCCGCAGATGTGTTGGCATCCCCCGTGTCGCTCTCAACGTCAGCTGCGGCTGCCTCGTTAACGTTAATTGACGTTGCGGGCTCATTAGTGGGCACCGCTTGTGGGGGCAGAGCTGTGGTGCTGCTGGTGGTGCTGGTGCTTATTGAGCTGCCCCTGCCGCTGCTGCTGCTGCTGCTGCTGCTAACCCGTCGCTTATTTTCGTTTGTCAATATTTGGGCTTCCAGATGAGCCATATCGCTGTCACTCAACTCGTTGCGTCGCCCGCCATTGAAGATAGTGTTACTCACATATTTCTCGTTGAGCGCCTTGGCCCGCTCATCGGGATCGGTCAGGGCATTGTCGGCCACATCGCTGCAATTGGTGTTCACCAGCTCCCGGTGCTTGTCGCCCCACTGGGTGGTCAGCCAGGGCTTCTCCAGTATCACCAGGCGGCAGATCGTGTCCGCATCGTTGGCCTTTGTGTCCACCGCATTCAACAGTATTTCGTAGCGCACACCATTCACAATTTCGCGAAAGGCATCGATGATGTTCACAAAATTCATCGAGAGGGGCAGAAAGGACATCGCTATGTTCTGCACGCCAATCAAATTGGGCGAGAGATATTCTCGCTCTCCAGGATTCAGCACATGGACCAATTTGATGGGCGGCTCGCTGATCGCCTCATCAGCGCTCTCTGTCTGTGTGTGTGTGTGTTGGTGTGTGTGTGTGTGTGTGTGTGTGTGTGTGTGTGTGTTTGTGTGTGGCAAAGACAAAAACAGAAAGCAAAACACAAATTCGTTTAAGGAATATACACACACAAAGAAATTAAGAGAGAAAGAGAGAGAGAGAGAAAGAGCGAGGAAGAGTGAGACCTCTAGAAGCATGAAGCATTAGCCTTTATGACAATACAACAGAAAGCCATGTGCCAAGCGTTAAATGTGCTTGTGTATGTGTGTGTGCGAATGTATGTGTATGTGTGTGTGTGTGCCAACACCATGAAGCAAAAGCTTTTGATTAAATAAAGTGCTTAGACATAGCATAGAGCCCATGTTGATATAATCATTAATATTAGCTGGGTGGTTGCATTCGAAGTGTTAATAAAGCCAAAGCAAAATTGTTCAGGCCGATGATTGACTGATTGACCGCTTGATTGATTGAGGCCACGCGTAAAGCTGAAGCTGAATTCGTTGTCTTCTTTTTTTCAGTTTAGGCTTGGTCTACCTGACATTTTCATCTTCATAAATCTATTCATAGTAAAAGCCCCTACACACTCTATATACTCATACAATCAAAGAGTGATATTAATTAGTTAGTTAATTGCATATAGACTAGCTTATATACGCTGCTCAACAAATTGTTGCCCAACCAATGGAAGACAAATTGCTATATATACATACATATGTATATCTATATATATAATACATATTCAAGTGAATTATAGGTAAATCAGATTATGGAACCACTCAAGCTACTACGGCTTAATGAACTTAAAATCTGGGATGTCGAATTGTAAATCGATAGCGAGATAATTAAGAAATGATTTGAAAACTGGCAACTGCTTTAATGGCTTGTCAAGCAAAGCCTGCAGCTGGCCTCCCACTTGGCTGCCCCGCCCGCCTTTGCTTTTGGCCGGCCTAATGAACTCAGCATAATTGCAATTACATTGCGGCAAAAGAGGTGTGAGAGAAGAGGGATAGAGTAAGGGAGAGAGAGAGAGCGATAGATGTAGAGTAAGCAGCGCGAAGTGTGTGTGTGTGTGTGTGCTGTGCTGTGCAGAGGAGATATTTTGGCCAATCAAGTCAATCAGTGGAGCAACGCTTCGCTGAGCTTGTGGCAGGTCACAAAAACTAATTAACCACCGATGCAAACTGTGACCGCCTCACTGTAGACCTCCCGCTCCACTACTCCCTAACCTCCCCTCCCTACGTCCCACTCTATCTCTCTCTCGCTCTCTTTATATATCTGCTCACACTCTTAACCACTTGCCACATCGCAGCACATCGAAAACGGGTTTGAGGATTGCAACAACAAAAATTCATCGATAAATGATGAGCCGCAAAATGCAGCAAACAGACGGCAAGCGGCAGATGGTAGCCGGGCCAAGTCGATGCTGAATAATTTACGGAACTTAAAGCATAAAAAGCATACAACAAACCCAACTAACCGCGAGATGGGAGTGAGGCGGAGGGGGGGAGTACGGGGCGAGCGAGAGCCGAGATTGCATAGCAGACAGCTTGTTGACGTTTCGGTCGTTCATCCTCATTGCGGCTGACGTTTTGTGTCTGCAGCGTGACAAAAAGCCGAAAAATGCATAAAAAAAACTTTTTTTTTTGACAGCGATTGCGTCACTAAAGCAGTCAACGCCAGCAGCGGCAGTGGCAGCGACAGAGAAGCCAGCTCCAGCATCAACTAGGTTGATGCCTTGCCTGACGTTTGAGCTGATTATGCTCTACGCGGGCGGGGCTGCTGAGTGGGCGGGCGGGGGGCTGCCTGATGCTTGGCCAAGTTGATTCGGTCTTGGCATTGTTGACGCAGTTAGCTCTCGCTGCTGCTGCTGCTGCCTCTGCTGCTGCTGCTGTTGCTGCTGCAGCTTGTTTGCAGCTTGTTTTTCAATTAAACTTTACGGCACTTTAAGCAACACCCCAAAGTTGGTATAGAAACCAAGTAGGGAATGCATGCTCGACTTGAAGGTACCCAGTATAAAAGCTAGACAGGTCTAATACTAAAATTTATATATTTATATTTATATTTATATTTATATTTATATTTATATTTATATTTATATTTATATTTATATTTATATTTATATTTATATTTATATTTATATTTATATTTATATTTATATTTATATTTATATTTATATTTATATTTATATTTATATTTATATTTATATTTATATTTATATTTATATTTATATTTATATTTATATTTATAAAGTAAGATTTGGTCTTTACTCAAAATCGTTTTAATTTTTATATTCACAAATACTTAGTAAAAACATAAATATAAACATAAAACTTGATATACATATGTATATGTATGTATAATGATCAAAATAAATGAAAGACAAACTTTTCTGATAAATTTATCTTTTATTTATTTTAGCAATGAAATATCTGGAAGTGAGTTTTATGTTTATATAAATAATATAATAATAATACAAATAATAATAATATAAATAATAAATATAAACAAAAAACTCACTTCCAGATTTATTTTATAGATATTATATAATTCTTATGCAATTTCGTTTCGATCTGGAGATATATTGATATATTTTATTTATAATTTCTCTCTCTATAAAGCCAGCTCAGATAAGACTGCAAATATCATTATAGATCAAATATCAAATATCAATAATATTTATACTATTTATTTCAAAAGCTTCCTTCGCAACTCCTACTGTTACACCCCTTTTGCTGGTATGCTTACAGGGTATATAACACACTGCAGGCCTCTGTAGATTGCCAGTTGGTCATGTTATGAAGGCGGCTGCCTGCCTATGGTTGTCCTGGCAACCCAATGCGTAACTTAATACATACAACTAAACTTTAATTCTTGCCACTGATTCAATGCGCTCGGCTTGCCGCTAATGGCGCTTCATATTGATTGCCTTCATGTCTATTATAGAAAACGAATACAGAGTTACCTATCTAAATCTAATCATTAATTAGTCTATATTCCAACCATGGACTTTTCCCATCTATCGATTTTGCTATCTCTATATATGCAACTATGTAGTGTTTATCTTCAATTATATATCTATCTTAGCTATATATGCCTTAATATAAATCTTTTTATCTCACTTGATCTACGATTTATCAATATTACTCTATAAATAATATGATTTTCAGATCGCTAAGAATTGTACATACATCGAATCTATAGAATTACTTTTAATTCCTTCAACTTCTCTCCTGACTGCAGTTCTTTTTTCCATCTCGTTCTCTCTCTCGCTCTCGTTCTTTTCGCGGTTCACATTGCGCCCGGCTTATATCGAAAACTTTTCGCATCCAGACACTTGCTGCAAAAGTTGCTGTTGATGCCGCTGTTAATGCCGCTGCAACGTGCTGCGGCTCAGTGTTAACAGGCTCTTGCTGCATAAATATTGCACTGACTCGCGGGGGGGCGGACGGAAGGCGGGGGATCGAGAGGCCCACTGGGTGGCTGTTTGTTGGATCCGTGATGCATACAAGAGATGCGCTGGGGTATTAACTGATGCAATGTTGAAAAAAACTTTAATTGAATCGACGTAAATAAAAATAAATACATCAAAATAAAATCCGGCCGAAGCCCCGTGGCGCAAATTGCGAACTGCACACAGAAAATTGCCAATTTGCTGTCAAACGGCGAAATTGTGAAAATTGTAAAAACTGTAAAACTGTTTATTTTCATTAAGGCTTAATTAAAACGGGTAAATCAACTTGGCCAGAAGCCGAAAAGACTACGGCTTATTAACATTTTCGGGCATACAACGAAAAAAAAAACTCGTTTTTTTTTATTTATCTATTTAAATCACATATAAGTTCTGTCAACATCCACTTTGTTGATTCAGAAGTATGTATGCATAATTTTATATCTATGTATATATTGTATATAGATCCAGCAACAGAAAGACTCAATAGGATTGAGCGAGCATTATATACCCTAGCTAAAGGTATTATGATTAAGCTGCATTTTACATCACTTTGAATTAATAAGAAACTCAACTGATTTACTGAATCGATGTTGCTCCATTTGGTTTTTCATATGCCCATACAGAAGATAAGCTAAGTTAAATATAATCTAATGCTAAAATTAAATATATAATATAAACTCTATTTCCAATTAATCTTGTTTCATTCATAAAGATATATATGTATGCATATATATTTTCTTAAATCTATCATTTCACTCTAGAATCCATAGTCTCTATGCCGGCTAGGGTATTTAAGTCTCTGGTCTGCTCAAGCTAAATATTCTCTCTTGTTTCCTTTTTATTATTTTATTCAAGGTCAGTCGCGCTTTTGCGCTGAATGGGCGCGTGTATATATATAAATATTTAGGTGCTTTTTTAATGACCACATTTGCCTTGGCTAAAGCGCTTTCTTTGAGCCATCTGCAATGAGACTACTCGGCTAGCAACCCTCGAGTTGAAACGTGGTAAAGCTGACGGCATAATACACTGTTGAGGCATGAATAAACCAAGAGCTGAGTAGACCCCATTGATTCAAGACTGAGGATCAAGCTGTTTGTGCCTTGAATACTTAACGAAAAATTAATCACGATATAAATTCTATATAAATATTTTACTCTGTCTATTGACTTATATTCCAATCTACACAAAGCCCATATACTCTCTTTGTATGTCGAGCGATGTGCATAAATTGCCTGAGTTTGCGTTTGAGGGACGCAGCGAGAGAAATTCAATTATTTGTATTCATCGGCTTAAATTGATGCTTTGCCGACCGATTAATGGCATTTAAGCCAAAAATTCACAAACTGTCTTTATGCGTTTAATTAATGTGTGTGGAAATTAGCTCCGACATTGTTCGGCCGTCAGCTGCACTCAGCGGCCCCCCGGCCGGACAATTACTCTCTCTATCTCTATCTCTCTCTCTCTCTCTCTCTCTCTCTCTCTCTCTCTCTCTCTCTCTCTCTCTCTCTCTCTCTCTTTCTACACTCGATTCACACCTATACATACATATATTTCAATAATACACTGAGCAAAAGAGTCAGGTAGTATATGTATTAAGATAAACAGAAACCAGTTAATATGCTAACAAAGAACAGTTTCAAGAGAGCTCGAGAATACATAATATATAATATAATACGTGAAAATAGTATATATAAATTTGTAGACACGTTCGAATTGGCCTTGTATAAACTGAGTCACTGAAAGCTCAGCATGTACTATATACGATGTTGATACAGATGAAGACTATATACTATATAAATATATATATATATATATATATATATATATATATACTATATAGTATATAGCGAGTTTATTGATCTTATTTAGAACAAATTGATTGCCTTAACTCTTAATCTAAGTATCCGATTACTCCTGACTTTATAGAAGCAATGCTATAATTTATTGCAGTTTCTTCGAGTGTACTTAACCCTTTTCCTGTTCAGGTGAATTTACATACATATATACTTATGCTGGCCATTGAGTAACTCCTATGCAACTTGAGACCGTTGCAAAATTTCTCAAACACACACAGGAGGACAAATTTGGGTCTGGGTCGGGTTTGGGTTTGAGTTTGGGTTTGGGATTGGTTTTGGGTTCCATGTCAAGCTCATTATAAACTTTGGTTTCAATGCTCCCCTGGGTGCTAATTTGGGCTTTGTGTGTGTGTGTGTGTGTGTTTGTGTGTGTCAATGTGTGCGTGGGGTCTTTTAGTGGATTCAATAACGTAATTGTCATTGGCATTCGCAGCATTAGGCGACAGAGTCATGATCGAAATTGCAAAATGACTCAATGGATTCGAAATTGCCCCCCAACTGAGGGAAAGAAGATGATGAAGAGAGAGAGCAAGAGATAGACGGAAGGAAGAAATCGAGAATGAGAGAATAGAATTTGCATCTAAAGCTAAGGCAATGCGTTTGACAAACTTTGAAGCTCAGAGAAGCGGATGCCGTTTGTGCATGTGAATCATCCGCATGTGATTTCCTAAATGACAAAAACAGTCGAACGAGTGAATATATATGTATGAAATTGCCCCCCAGCAACGATTCTCTACTTCTCACTCTTGCTCTCTACATCTTTCTCTAGAGTTTGAGCTCTATATTTAAGTTTTAGCTTGCAATTTGGGAGCTATGAATATGGATATATGTATGTATGTATGTAGTTATCTTTATATACATTTGTCTATGTATGTATGTGTGTGTAGGTTTATATAAATTTATTCTCACATTTATTCACACAGTTCCGCATTTTATTCATTTATGTAAATATGTTTATGCATTGTTCGCTTTATGTTTGCTAGCATATGGAATAGCTGCCGGTTCTATTTTATTCTTCTCTATTTTATACTTTTTGAGACTGCCCCCTTATATAAAGCCATAAAAAGTGTTGGCCATATTAAAGTTGAAAATATTTCCATAATTTAATTGGCCAACATTTTGCATTTACTGAAATTCAACTTCAATGCAATTCATAATTTAATTTTGCTCTTCAGAAAAATAACATTTGATATGTAAATATGAAATGAATTTTTTACTTATTGTCTTTCTTTTTATTATTATTATTTATATGCGATATACGATATACGAAATGGTACATTTTTTTTTTCTTTGGCTGGCAAATGGAAATGTTTTAATTGATATTGATGATGCGCTCTCACCCCCGCCCAGTGGGGTGGCTGTTGGCTGTTGGCTGTTAGCCACGGGGCCAATCTCGGCCTCTGCCACAGACAGTTCGCTGGTCATTAATATGATTTTCTGAATGGCAAAAAGAGCTTTATAGAAGGAGTGAACAAATTTGAACAAAAGGCGACAGCTGGCTATTGTAATAGCTACGAATTATAATATCTTTGTGATTCATTGCAGCTCCAAGTTTTTAATTGAAAATTGAAACAGATTTGTGTACCCAACAGCAGGTGCACAGTCACAGATATGCATATATTATATTTCAACGACTTAGTTGCTGGAAAACATTTCTCCTATGGAAATGACTCGCAATCTGTTTGCTGTCATAATAATAGCTTATATAAACATTAAACAAACCAGCGAAATAAGCTTCAAGCTATTTCCCAATTAAAACATTTGTGTACGCGAATCATTCGTAATCTCTTCATTGATTTCTAGATGACCTAAGGCTTGACTAAATATTTAATCAAGCAATTAAATATGCTTTAATTAAACAAATTTATAAATGGGCTTTTAAATAATCGCCCAAAACCAATACAAAAGTTGTAAAATTCCTATCGGAATTGAAGGCACAAAGTGCAGTTGATTGAAATCCAAGACGCAATTATTGCAAAAGGGGGACAGATAGATCAGAGATCCGTTCTAGCGGTCATACTGATATATACATACATATATGTATGTACATGTATATAACAGCTGATTGTAATGAAATGGCGACGCAACAAAGAAAGCGGGACAAAGCAAAACAACAACAAACGGTATAATTGCAAATTTGATAAGCCTAAAAAAGCGCCAACACCATAAAGATGTATTTATATAGGTTCATATGTGTATGTACGTGTAAGTAAGGCGTGTATTTTCTTATATTTATGTATCTTGCCATTACAGCCTTTTATTTATGCATACGATTTTCTTTTGCTGACTAATCAAAGTTAATGTGTGGACGGAGAGACAAACAACAAGTAAATCAGTATGGCGTACGCAAGCATGCATGCGTATGTGTCTGTGTGTCTGTGTGTGTGTGTGTGTGTGTGTGTGTATGTGTCTAGTATGGCTTTGTTTGTTTGTGTTCATGTCTGCTTGTGTATGTATTTGTGTTTCTGTGTGTCGGCATTGTTAAAAACAGCAAGCGAGCAAATATAACGCAATTCGGTAAATTTTAATTTCTGCCACAGCCGCATGTTCACTCAAAAAGCGTTAAATTGTTGACCAAAACATTGCGAATCGTAAACAAAAATTATAAACCGCAACTCACCTCCTGTTCCTCGGCAGCTGTTGGCGTTGTTTGGATTGCGGCCAACAGAAACAGCGCAACTGTTGCTGCAGCGTACAACTTCATTGTGACAAGTTTTTTGGGTGTTGTAAATGACGATAATATTATCGTAAATATTTGCGCAATTTCACGCTAACACCCTGACGAAATAAACTATGTGTTTAGTCGCACTTTACGTCTCTTTTAATGCTTTCTTTTTACACACACGACACAGATAAATTAATATGCGAACCGACGTCGCCTGCTGACGAACTCGTACTGTCAAACGATTGGAGCACAGCTGTTAACGTAACGTAGTCTCATGTTTATTTACAGCGGGCGCCAATTTAATCCAACAGAAATGGTTTCGATTGGTTTAAAAATATGCAACAATATACAAGTATTTTATTTTGGTTGAGCCACTGGATGTGCAATGTTGCAGGATTTGATTTTATTCATTCATAATTTGATAGTCAATGCAAAATACTAAATTTATTAAACGATCAGCTTAACAGCTGCTAGCTGAATTATAACAGCTAAGCAATCGTTATCGTTGGCTGAATAGTGTGACCGTAGGCCATAAACGAAAACTTACCTATCTCAATAACGTTAGCGAGCTATAAAATATTTTCTGCACAATGTGAAGAGCAGTTGTGGATAATTTAAGAGAAAATGACAAATAGAAATGAAATCGGTTCGCTATTTACTACAAGTGAGCATCTAAACATGAAAGTTATTAAATAATGAAGCAGTACACGAATGTGCTGGAATGGCCGAGACCGAAACCAGGACATGGCCCGTAACCGTGCGAACAGGCAGACCAAAACGGAAAGGATAAAAAACAAAGCGTAAAGAAATGTTCAATGTTTGGTTACCGCTGGCAACAGTAACCCCAGAACCTATTGGATTTCAAATATTGATAAAACGCATTGTATTTATTAAATAAAATATGAGCACACATATGGGTCGAGCGTATCTAAATTCCTGCGTTAAAGTGCCTATAGATCCGTGCAATAATTGCCCGGCGCCCGTTTATAATCGTCCTAGACTTTGTATGGGCAAAAAGGTGAAGGCAAAATCCACCACCTGCCAATCACAAGATGCCACAGAGACTGCTAACTGGACGAGCCAAACGGGTATACGATCGCTGGCCAAGTTCTATGATAGCATACCAGGTAATTAAGTTTAACGAGTGCTGATTGGCATTTAACTAGAACTCTTTTATTACAGACTACTGCGAAGTGAAGCACCTGCACAACGCAGACTTCTACTCAACTCTCGAAAGTTTGCGCACTACCAGCCGAGAGTTGCGCGCTCAGCCCGCGACGCCGGAGCAAGTAAGCGAGGGCGGCTCCTGTAAGGTCAAGCAACACAACAAGAAATGCAAGAAGGTTAAGAAGAAAGCACCCAGTATACCACCGTTGATCCTGCCGGAACGGGCCACACCCACCCCCGATGTCGCACACACCACGAGCTGTCTTAGTGAGGAATATGAGAAGTGCGTTCGTGATTTAAGTCGCTTGGCCAACTTCAAGCAGGATTTTGCCCTTGAAGTGGCGGACTTTAAACAATCTTTGAAGGCCTTCGAACAGGAATTCATGCGCAAAACTGAGCGTCCTAAGTCCACCAGCAATGCCACCCAGACCCACAAGATAACGCCCATTCCCAAGGTGCCGGCCATGCACACAGCAGAGCGTGCCAAAGTTCGCAGCGAAATGCTAAGGAAGAGCTTCAGTGTTAATGATTTGAGTGCCAGCGGACAACCAGCGTCCAAGTTGGGGCTGTTGACGCAAAGCAACTATTTTTCAAACAAAGAGGTACCCAAGCTTCACATTGAATCCCCCTCAGTGTCTTCCAAGCGTAGTAGCAACAGCTCCGCTTCGACCTCGAGACGCGTGTGCAGGCGACGCTCACGCAAGATAATGGTGGCCCCTGTGCAGATGACAGGTCAGGAACCGCAGCCAAGCAAGCGGATATCGAGCGTTTCCCCGCAGCATCCAGTGGCCCGACCCAATCTAGCGGCCACCCTGCGTGCTGAGGTCTCGCGCAAAAAGGTAAAGGAGCTGAAAAACAATTGCACCTATCACGATCCTATTCCACAATTCGATTGGGAGGTGCGCAAGACGCCAGCCTGGAAATCACTGTCCCTCAAGTAAGTCCACCAAAACATTTCCTGATAGATATAAAAAAATATTTGATCATTCCAGTGAACCGCATAAGGCGCTGCTTTCCATACGGCTGGCCACGCGCAAGGCAGAGCAAGCGTTGCAGGAGCGGCAATACGAGCTGCACATGCAAATGATGAAACAGCGTGTCAAGTCAGCGCCTCTGTTGCTCGAGGGTCAAACCTATTGGGGTCCCGAGGTGGGCAAACTCAGTCACAGCTGCCGCAGCGAGGGCATGCGCCATGGCTGCGAGAGCAACCAGCAGCGACGCATTAAGCAGCCCAAGAAGAAGTGTAATAGCAGCCGCTGCCCAAGTGGAATCACCGATGCGGATCTTAAGGTGCAGCAGCTGCGCAAGATCTATGGCGCGCAGCTCAAGCCCAGCTCGCGGCAATCGCAGCGGTCTACTTCACGCCGCCGACAGGTGGAGCAGACGCCCGAGCCGCACGACAGTGGCGATGATCTGTGCAGCGTGGATCGTGCGTTTCTGTAAAGCAAATCTCTGCACAATAAATATATTCTATAGCATTGTCTTCAACTCAAGAATCGAGCAGCTTTATTCAAGGTTGCTTCAGCGATTGCAGCGCCACAAAGTTTGTGACGACGGGAAAGGCGCTTGTATGCTCCGCGGTGAGTGGCGCATTGCCGGGACGAGCCAGCAAAACGGTTTGCATGCCCGCATCACGAGCAGCAGAAGCTTCTGTAAAATTTTAAATTATTGTAAGGTATGCAAAAAAGATTCTAGCTGTTAACGCACCCGCTGGCACATCTGTGAGAAAGAGCACATGCTGCGGTTCCACCTCCAGCGATTCAGCAATGCGTGTGTATGATTCGGTTTGCTGCTTGTGCCCCACGTGCGTGTCGAAGTGTGCGCTCAGTAGCGGCAGCAGATCACCGGCTATGCTATGCTGAAAGATCAATTTCTGGGCAGCTACGCTGCCGCTCGAGTAGACGGCGATGCGGAGGCCAGCATCACTCCAGGTCTGGAAAGCCACAGCGACATCCTCGTAGACACTATAAAGATTAATTAACGGATTTAAGATTAGTCTACTTAACAACTGATAGCCACTTACTGTCCCTTAAGTTCCCCGCTCGCATAGCCCTTGGCCCAGATGTGACCCTGCAACGTTTTCAGCGGAGTCACCTTCAAATCTTTTTCGATAAGATAACGGGAAAAATCAGCAATATGCGCAGCATTAATTTCTGGTCGAGTCTCTAGAGTTGAAGCATATTCTGTGTAGTGCGGCAGCTGCTGTAACTCCTCGACAATTTTCTTAGTGTCATCTGTTTCCCATGTCTCTGATAGGTACTGCTCGGCGTTTGCTTTGGCATATGGAAAAAGTACATCATGGACGAAGGAAATCGATGTTGTAGTACCCTCAATATCCACCAGCACCACTTTGGCGCTTAAATCTGTTAATGCCATGTTGACTTTTTCACTAAAATTTAGAATCTGCTCTCCGCTTGAAATGTTGAATTTGTTTTAACAACTGCCTGCCGGTCAACCTATCTAAAGTGTTTCGATAACTACATATCACACAAAGCCGATATGTCCTATTGGAAAGCAACAATTCTAAATTCGCGCGAAGTCTATGTGCGTTTTCCAGCACTGTAAATGAGTGCTGTATGACCGCAATTCGATAAATCTGCATATCGATTATACTAGTTCATTTTATGACTATTTTTATCATCGTGAAAGTGAATAGCGTTATAATTTTGTATTAATTTGCATTTGTAAGCAATTTGTCATTGCTAAAATTTGCTGAATTGCTAAAAGACGAGTAAATGCCACGTTCGAGCGACGGTACAAATATAGTACAACACAACGTGCAGAGAGAGCAATCGCAAAAGCGGAGGCGGACGCAGCTGTTGGGAGAAACAACAACAACTACATCAGCAACAATAAAAACAACAACGGCTATATAGCATCTTTTTGTTGTTATTCTTCGTTATTTCGGCTGGGCCTACGTGATTAAAATGCTTACAGTATAGCCACAGTTCAATAGCTAAAGAAGACCTGGTGAAATGCCCTGAAATTGGACCATAAGCACACACACTTGCTGAAGATATCGCCCTGTCGTTATTCCGAAATCTCTACAATATTTGATATTGCGAGTGGCAATAGGCAGACGCACAACTACAGCACACGACGCTGTCAGACGTTCAAGGTTAAAGACAAGCGTTGCCAATATGGTGTAAGCAGCAGGGGACGCGGCAAGGACATGCAAAAGCCACAGTCATCGTCGTTGCCAGCACGTTGCGCTATCTGCGGCACCGCTGAGCAGCTGCTCCGCTGCGCCAAATGCAAAAGCATTTACTATTGTTCCGTTGCGCATCAGCACTTGGATTGGCCAGCCCATCGGCATGATTGCCGTCTGCTGGCGCGCCAAAAACAGAACAACAACAACAAAATACAACAACTGCAGCAGGCGGTGGCAGCCACGACGCTGGATGTTAGTGGCGCCAACTGCTCCACCGCTCAAATGATGACAACCGCCGCACAGGCTCAGAGCTGGCCTAACGAGCTGGATGATCTATTCAATTACTTCGGAGAGCCAACGCTGGCTACGCAAACAGCTCAATCGGATGAACTGAATCAGCAGCATGTCCAGCAACACCACCATCCCCACCCCCATCAGCATCATAATCATCATGGCGAGAAGAGCTCTAGCTTTCAGATTGGGCTAACAGATTCCAGCTTCATGGGCAGCGGCAGGTGAGTTGCATTAATAAAACTTACAACTTACAATCAAAACTCATTTTTATTTTGTCAACGTCTATTACACATAGAATTAATTTGGCATATGAGTAAGATGGCCGAAACGTGGTATTCCACAAAAAATAAAGCTAAGTTCTAATAAAAATGTTCGCTTGTCTCACCAGCTCGAGAAGGGAGAGCGGCTTGGCTGGCGCCTCAGTGTCCATATACTTTGGTTTCTGTCTGCACCGTGAGCTTCTGTTAGGATTCTTATATGTGTTGCACTTGTCCAGTACACGTTCAATTTCTGCTAAGGCATCGTTGCTATTGCTGCTGCCGTTCGAGACTGGCTCCCACTGCGGACTTTGGGGATAGGCGTTCTCTGTGCCCGTGCTAGATGGCTGGGCTGCATAGATGGTGGCCACTGCGGCGCCAGCTCCCTCTATCATGGCCAGCACTAAGCCCCCGACCAAGGCGCCATTACCCATGGCCTTGATGCCATTGCGGGCGGCCAGAATGCCGCCCGTGGCAGCGCCACTGACAATCGAATTCCAAGAGTCCTCGCGCTGCCGGTAGTAGACCATGGTGCAGTCCACTGTACTGAATGTGGCGCCCCAAACGGCAAAGCTGCCCGCTATAGCCGGTGTTTTCATCTTAACGGAGTCCAGACCGCCGTAAAGGCTGCGGATAAAGCCCGTTGGTGAATTCCTGAAACCCCTCATATACTGAAACATGGAACCACCGATGCAGCCCATCAGAAAGGCGCAGCCGCAATCCTCTACAATTCGTATTGGACATGGTTGACGTGTGTATTCAACCATTGTCGTCCAGAGGTCAAGAGTTCGAATTCTTCCTTTCGCTGTCTAAATTTCGTACTATCCAATCCAATTGATTGTGTATGTGTGTGCATGTGTATGTGTGTAAGTGTATTCGTGTAGAGCGTTGTTAATGCTCGATCTTCGGGCAAAAATTTTTTTTATTATACAGAAAACGTGTGTTCTTGAAACAAACTTTTGAACGAACATTTCATACAATTATAACATATATTTTAGTGATGTTTTAAATGTTTAGATCAATGCTCACTTTATGCTAAAAACAAATCTACCGCCCCAAACCTAAAATCCAATGCAATTCACATACATACCTTATTTCTAAATTCTTCCTAATTATTGTTATATTTATTAAAGTTAGAACCTTTTATCTAAATCCAGATTTAATGCTTTTTATATACATATGTACATATTTTATAATGCGCTAAAGCCAACGCCCCGGGAAATAGAAATGTATGTACATATGTATGTACGTAAACATACATACACATACAGAGCGCTAATTAGCGATAAGCTTTACGTGCTCGCATCTTTGGCACTGCTGAGTGTAGACCAGTTCGCCAATTCGCCAATTTGGTGCCAGTCCGCTAATTTATGATGTGCTCTTTTTTTTTTTGCTATAAGCAAATATGTGCCCTGCGATTAGATTGGGTGCAATTTCGAGTGTAGCGGCGGACGTTGTCTGGAATTTTTACCTTTTTTCGCCGTTACGTGCGCGTAATGTAATGCACTTGGCCGAACTGCACACGAAGCGAGCCGAGGTGTCACGATGCCCTTTACCGAAACGGTGCACGTACACACAACAAAACACATTGTTTGATTTGTTAACACCTCTTACGAAGTGCAGTCGCATTTCGCTGAATGGCGCCGCTGACTTTGTAATTATTCTGTTGCGCAGTTCCACCTACAGTTTTGCTTCTTACATATATTTTCATTTATTTTCTCATGCTGCTTTAAGAGATTAAACACACTAGAGCAGGTAAATGCCGACAGTTGCCAAATTACATTCGCTATCGGCGCGATGACTTCAGTACTATTCGCGCTGAATCATCGATAAGTTCGCGAATTCATTTTGTTTTGCTTATTGTTATTCGCACTTACGTTTTGTGGTGGGTGGTCGCAGTTTGGGTGGCCTCTCCCTCTCTCTCTATCTCTTTCGCTCTTTTTATTTATCTGCCTATCCCCCTAAATCGCACGCTCTTTAACTGTTTGCCTCAATTATTTTGCGTACGTGCGGCGGGTACGCAAACTGTTACGCTTTTAATTTTGCTTCTTATCTTTTTAGCAAGTCTTGCGACTCGTTTTCAATCTGTTGAGGTTGCTACTACGCGTCTTAATATTGGATTGGCTCTGTTATTCTTTATTAAACAATTAGCAATGGTATGTCGCATGATCTCAGCTCGCTAATTTCTTGCTACAAAGATAGCAATATAAATATTTACATCTGTATGTCATATTTTGTCAGACAGGCGGCACTTGTCAAGCAGCTTTCTGTCTTTTCTTCGAATGTGGGCAAAAATTTAGCAAGTGCGGCCCAATGTGTTTTAAATGAGAAAGGCTTTATAAACGGTAACCATAGACAGTGCTGTCAATCGACGCTACAAAAGCAGGTTACAGCTGTTTGCAACAAACTGTTGCGGCTGGTTCTCAATTTTCAACCCCAATACTTGCCTTGCAACTAACGATTTCGCACATAGTATATACATATGTATATTAATATACACACATATTTATATACATACAATTGTATGCGGAGTTTTAACTACGTTTGGCCGCGCACGTCACAAGGTCGGACGGAATGCGTGTGCGCCGCCCTCGACAGCATCGACCACAAACCAGTGATGAATGAAATATTCACTTGGGCCTCAATGTGATATTCACGCTCTTTTGCAGTGTGTATGCTTTATATATTTATTTTATATTTCTTTAAAGTATTTAATATTGTCATAACTAATCTAAAGAAATATAATTGCAATATTTCTATGAAAATTGGTAAAATTATATTTTCTTATATTGTGCAACATTGTGACAGCTCTCACTGCAGCAGTGAATAGTGACAGCAACTGAGTACTTTGTGTCATCTCTGACGCATGGTGCACGTGCCATGCTTACAGACTTCGCACGTAACATATCAAAGACCAAGGGCTACAATCGATCATTGAGCACACACACATAATTCATTTTAGAGCACACATATACAAACAAATAGTATGTGTTTATGTATGATATGTACATGTATGAGTTGTGCTGTTGGGCCCTTTAAATAATTACTTAAGCTGGCGACTTTGAACTGGGCCGTTGACCCAAATTATTGGAGTAAGCGCCCAGCACTGCTCATACAAATGTACATATATGTATATACATATATGTCTGTAAAAAAAAAAAAATATATATATACGTACATATGTATCAACATACTTATACACAAATGGTATATCTACATGTACATATGTATGTATTTACAGCTGTTTCCTTAGCTGCTCGTTTTTGTTTTTTGCTCATTTGCTTTGTCAAACTAATTCAAATGTCTTCGTTCACGCCTCTCTCTCTCTTGTGGCGTCTTCTCTGACAACTGCCCCGCTTTGATTTTCACGCATGTGTTTTGTGTTTGTACTGTGCGCTGGGCTACGTGAGCGCTCGCTCGTTTATTGTGTCAGCCACTCCGCGTTCGCCTTCTGTTTTGTTTGCATTTGTGTTTGTTTGAAGAGAGTTGCATGCAAGTTGAAGGGCAAGCGGAAACTACATACATAGCTTATGCCGATGAAGTTTGATAAATACAACGAAAAAAAAGCCCTAAACTCGCTCTCCAACTACCACGAAAAATACTATCTGATAGCCGGTCTCGTTTTCAATTACTCGGAGCAAAAAAAAAATTAATACAAATGCAAACATGTAAAGGTAGCGCTGTAGCAACAACACTTTCCGCTACACAGGCCTAACGCAACACAAACTCATAAATGAGTATATGCTACCAACACATGTGCAAACTCTCCCACAGCGTCGATCGAGCCGGTGAGTCGTGGTCGCTTGTCGTGTCTGGTGCTCAGTTGTAAGCGTACGCTCGACGTGAACAGTTCGTTCTTCGCTATAATTGTTCGGAACTTTAATACCTGTGGGAAAACCCAACCAAAAGCAATAAACAACAAATGTGAAAAGACGTACAATAGCTACAATTATAATTGCAACAATTGCAGAGAAATAACGTTCCGACACAGCTGTGCATACGTATGTGTTTATCAGACTGTTAACCAACACTGTACTGCCCTGATAGCAATGTACGATAAACAACAACCGTTACTCTCGCTCTCTCTGTGTATTTCTTCCTAACTGCTTTCAATCGGAAGTATAAAAACGGGCAACCAATTTCAAACTTTCATCAGTTGTGCGTGAATGGTTCCGGAGTCACTTCCGTCAGTGTGCCAGCTGAAGAACTAAATAACTTTTCCAAGAAAAAAGTGAAGTGAATATAAATATTTACAAATATCTGATTAAACTGATAAATCATAAACGCAAAATGATTACGTTCCCACCAACGGATTACAGTAATTTCTTCAAGCATTCGGCTCAGCCTGCCAATGCCGAACAATATTTTCGTGAAGCTTTGGATAAACGGTAATTCGAATAGATAACTATTTAGTATTAAACATCGATAAACTGTGCATTAATTGAAAACCGGTTCAGGTTCGAAGTTAATTATCACCGTTTCAATTTTACGCTCTTTAATTTGCAATTCGCTTAGACAACCTTAAAGCTTAAACTTAAAACTTGACTACACTTTGTGGACGATTTTTATTTTCGTTTTTCTTTATTGCTGTGAGTGCATATTTTCCCATGCAGTTAAAATTTTTGATGGGCTTACGGTTTCTACGACCTTTTTTTTTTTTTTAATTTGTTTTGTTTATCCAGAATTTAGCGGCTTTGCGCCTCTTCTGCCTTTTCTCTTCGCTATTCTCTTTTTCTTTCTCTTTATGCGGTTATGTGTGTGTGTCTTTGGACTACGTGACTGAAACATGTCCAATAAATAGCAACAATTTTATGGGCTGCAAAACATAAAAATGTCGTAAAACATGCAAATTCATAATAATTATACTAAAGAAACTACTAAATAAATTATAGTAGTATTTACATTTATATTTTTAATTTAGTTTGGGATAAAAATACATCGCATATATGTACCTGAAGGTGACCCAATAAGAGCCAAAAAGGATTAGATTTGAATCACAGATTTCGTTGAGATTGCCAAGGGGATTTGCAAATTAATTCACAATTTTCTTTTTTTCTACAGTGAACGTCGCTATGAAGATCTTTGCCGTAACATTATCAATGACATGAATCAGTATGGACTGTCTGTGGTGGACGACTTTCTGGGCACAGAGAAAGGCCTGAAGATCCTGAACGAGGTGCGCAACATGTACTCTGCGGGAGCCTTTCATGATGGCCAGCTGGTGCACAATATGCGTACCGATGCTCAATCGTCCACGCCCACGGTGCGCGGTGATAAGATTCGAGGTGATAAAATCAAATGGGTCGGTGGCAATGAGCCCGGCTGCAGCAATGTGTGGTATCTGACCAATCAGGTAAGCAGCAGTCAAGTGGTCTAACATTCCATAAACATGCATACTCACTTTGTGCTCTACTCTAGATTGACTCTGTGGTGTATCGTGTGAACACAATGAAGGACAATGGTATCCTGGGCAATTACCATATCAGGGAGCGTACGAGAGTGAGTACAGCATTTGCAATGATCTGCTGAGATGTTTACAATACCTTACTTTTGCAGGCTATGGTCGCTTGCTATCCTGGCTCTGGCACGCACTACGTAATGCACGTGGACAATCCCAACAAGGATGGTCGCGTTATTACAGCCATATACTACCTGAACATCAACTGGGATGCCAGCGAGAGTGGCGGCATATTGCGGTTAGTTGATCGATGATTATTTGAAGAGTGCATTAGCTAAGTCGTTTGCTTTGATTAACAGAATTCGGCCGACGCCAGGCAACACTATTGCCGACATAGAGCCCAAGTTTGATCGCCTGATATTCTTCTGGTCGGATATACGTAATCCGCATGAGGTGCAGCCTGCCCATCGTACCCGCTATGCCATCACCGTCTGGTACTTTGATAAAAAGGAGCGTGAGGAAGCGCTGAATCGCGCCAAACTGGAGAACAGCAAGACAAACAATGCCAACGCTGTGGCGCAGCTGGCGGAACCTGATTCGACAACGTCGCCCGCGCCCTCCACAGTTACAGCGGCGGCAGCCACCTCCACCTCCACACCAGCATCTGCATCCGCATCCCCATCTACAGTGTTATCAGCGAACAAGTCACTTACACCCGCCAGCATGACGACCGGAACAGGATCGCTGAACGCGAATGTGGCGAACAGCTCCTGCCCGGCCAGCAACGAGATTTGCACGTAGCTACTCGTCGTCGCTTAAATCCTGTATATATAACTATATCTACATCTAGGCCATATATAGTAGTGACTAATGGCACATCGATAATGGTCAACTTAAGAGTGTATATTTTATCAGCCAATACACATTGTAAAAAGCTAGTTAAAACCTATTTATATATAATTTTTAAGCACGTAATCTTATCGTTATGAGAAGTGCAGTTAGGGAAACTGAACTGTACTAGTCTAACCTACATAAATGTGAATCAAAGCTCCTTTAGTCATTTAAAACTTTAGTTTTAGCCACTAAGTCGTAGTACTGTAGTTATTTTCGCATTAACCTTTAGCTAACTGCCTTATCAGCGACATATTGATCGTTTTTATATTGTATCTTATAATCTGTCTGCATATACGCTCTGTAAAAACTATCAAAATGTGCATAGTTTGCCAAAGTATTAAAGCTAAACTAAATCATCTGAAGAAGCGATATTGATATTGATTTCCCATCTCAAAATGTTGTAAGCATTCAATTCAATTATTTATTTTGAATGTCACCCAATTCTCCGATTCTCATGATCCCAGAATCCTTCTGCATATGTAAATCTCTTTTAATAGACAGCACAAAAAATATGAATCATGTATATAATATACATGTATATTTTTTTTATTAAATGAAAAACTGAGCAAATCCACAAAATGTATTCAAATTTCTTCAGGAAATTAAACTGGGTGGTTAAGTAAAATTAATTAGAAATGGAATTGAAGGCTTTCAATATTTGGCTGAGTGTTGGTTTTTGTCAGCCCAAGATGTAAATTATTAATTTGAGCGCACAAAAGTATGCTTTGCAAATAACATGTCTTTCACCTGCGCCCTCTGTTGATTACATATGTAGTTGCTGGAGGCCATATAAGCATGTTTTCGAATTCAACCGCCAGACTAGAGGACGCCATCTATCGGTAAAGTATGCGTACTGAAGGATGTTAATTTATATACGCTTTCAAGTTAATCTGCGAAATAGCCTTATAATTAAAATAAAAACTACGTTTGTTGATATTTGAATATACAGTTTATGTTTCAGAAAAGTTGTTCATCTTAGTAATGACTTTACAGTTATATATAGTATATATACGTATGCACATGCATATATATGTATATGCGTATTTATATATGTACTGGTTAAGCACATTTCGTTTTTGTATATGCGCTGCAATGGGGATCTCCTACTTTATCCCATTTATCCCATTTTTCGCTCTGCGCCTTGATACGCAACAAGTTTATAGCACACTTGATTTTTAATTTCGGTTTAGCTATAATTATATTATAAGCTATTCATTTGAATGCCAACAGAAAAACAACTATGCGTTTGACAAACGAACAACCAAACAAATGTAAATTGATAAATTGTATAAGTGAAAATTGCCTTAAATATTTCCAATGTCCACTTTCCATTTGTTCCTTCGAAACTGCTTTGCTTGCACTCTATGTACATATTTTCATTTATTTATGTTTTTTATATCGTTTCAAAAATATTTCTGTATTATGTACACGAGCGATCTAATTGCCATTATAATGTATGTCTATGTTTGTATGTATATGTTTATGTCTATGTATATGTGTAACTATATTCATATGCCTGCAATTCGTCGGTGGAAAAATAAAACTTTTCTGCTTGATCATTTTATTCATTTCTCTCTCTCTCTCTCTTCCTCTCCGTCTCTGTCTATCACTGTTTTTCTATGTACTGTTAGTTTGCTCTGTTACTGTTATACTGTTATACAAGTTGAGTTGCCTCTGCCCACCTATTCAATATATGTATTTACTATTTGAATTGAAGATCTAAGACTGCTGCTTTTCCCTCTGCTAAATTTTTTGGTTTGTTTGAGGTGCTCGAAATGCCATAAAATAGAGATAAATTTGATAATATATATATATGATCACTTTAACCGTTTTTTTTTTCAAACTCTCGTGCAAATGGTTTGGTTTTGTTTACAGTGATTTGGTGCACAGCTACAATATCTTTTTCGCAACTATTCAACACTGGCTTGTGGTATTTTCACAATTACTACTACTTCAAAGCAGACACCGACACACACATAGCTAACACAAATTGAAGCGTTATACATACATATGTATATATATGTAATTTGTGGCGCAATAAATGGTAAACCAAGACACACATAATTATAAATAAATATTTATATATAGTTAGTTATATGTATATATATGCAATCTACAGTCTACATGTTAATTGACAGAAGTTACAATTCAAAAATATTTCTTTTTTGATCGCACAACAAACATTCATAGGCCTACCAAAAATTCATATAATATATATGCATATACATATATTATATAATCATATACAATTTTTAACTATTCTTTAAGCATGTGTGTGTGTGTGTATGTGTTGGATACAATTGACGCACAGATCTGAAGACAAACGATCCACAATATCCTTAATAATGTATGCCATCTAATTATCAATATTTATATATACATATATGTATATACATATATCATATAGATTTGATTCAATATTTTTAGTAAACGCATTTTTGGTCTCAAGATTTTATATATGTATGAATTTTTAGGGAGTTAAGCTAGGGTTTCTTTTAGCTTCTGTTCTGATCTGCTCTGTAAACAAAGTTGCATCATCTTGAGTGTTTCATTTTACTTTTAAATCCTTCCAATTATTGTTCTTTAGATTTAAATCCACATTGTTTACTTATTTAGCAGTTTTTGTTGTGTGTTTAAAGCTCACAAAACTCATTCAAGGAATATGTATGTAGGATCTATCAACATCATATATAATACATATATCATATATGGGAAAGATAGGTATATGCATATATCTTAGACACAGCTACACAAAAATTGTTTTTTGTTTTAAATAACTTCTAAAAAACACTTTGGCATGAGTGTTAATGGATATATGTATATATATATACTTATATATACATATGTATATACATATATCCATATATTCATCATATCATATTTAAAAGTACGGCTAAGATCAATGTACTTCGCTTTGTATTGGGTTTTGGGGTGCAAAAAAGTTTCAGCTAAATTTCTCTAAATTGTTGCACGCTACATTTTATTTTAGGATCTAGGATTTGCTTTAAATATGTCATATTCAGCCATTACTTAGAGTGAAAAATTCAGAAACTAAAATCTTTTTGAACTGCGTTCTGTGTAAAATATCAGCAATTTTGCCTTCTCCTTCTTCTGTCCCTCCTTCCCTCTCCTCTATCATCGTTTGCCAATCAAGTGTTTAGTTTATTCTTTTCTTTTGTTAGGGTGATATAACATTCATAATACATAACAATAGGTCGCGACGACTGCACAAATACACTACAAAAAATGACACATTTATTACTCATTCACACATTCGTATATATATATAATGTTCACATACATATAGATATATTTATATATATATACTCAATTGTATCTCAAAATGGATATAAAGCCATTTAAGTTTTCAAAACCTTTGCATCCACAGCTCCAACAAATTGTTTTATTTTCATTTAGGCGCTGTCGATGTAGACATTTGTGTGTGTGTGTGTATGTTGCTTATGTGTGTGTGTTTGTATTTCAACATAGGGCTAAAAATAAAAGAAAACCAAAACTCAGATCGAAAGTGAATATATATATAACATATATGCAGCTTCTGGAAGAACCATTTAACAGACTTTCGCCTAGTCTAAAAGTCTTTATAAAAACATTGCTTCTTCTTAATTTCCTGTGGCAATTAAAATTCTGGATTTGTTGTAATTATTGTAATATATATTTGTATTGTGTATTTCTTCAATCTTTAATTGTTTGCTTTTAGTATAATTGCATTAAAATCAACATAATTAGCATAATTAAATATACATTCATATAATTCTTGTAAAACTAAACAAAATAATTGCCTTTCTTAAAACTCTATCTTTCTCTTTGCTTCTAACATCCTCTGCCCTCTTCTTTGCACATTCTCTAAAACTAAAAACATTTCCAAAATACTTGCATTTCAAAATTTTGTTTTTTCTTTTAAATTATATCGACATTTCTTTCAGGTGTCCACAGACAAAAGCAAAGGCACGAATCAAGTTTAAATTATTGCAACAAAACGAATAAACCGAAAAAAAAAACAAACCAAAATTTTATTGTAAACATGGATTGTGTTGTATTTTGGTTGACGAACATTCAATTTAGTTTAATTCCTTGTTTTTTTTTTTTGTTGTTTGATAATAGAGCTTAAGTCTACATATGTGTGTGTAGGTGTGGGTGTGGGAGTGGGTGTGGGTGATGCTTATGTCCAAATGTTTATTCAGAGGGAGGTTTTCAATTGTTTTGTTTGTCTGGGTTATCCACTTTTCCGGCTTTCGGGTTTTCTCACTGATTACATCTACTACATAATTTAGTTACCTCTTGTTTAATAATATATATAATATAAAAACTAAATAATTAATACGTTTCAACGCATATAGCAATTTTCTTTCTTGCTCACAGACATTTGTTTTTGCTTTGTTTTTTTGTTATCATTATTATTATTTTTTTGTTAGGGTTTTGTTTCTGGAGTTTAGGTTAGGCTCTTCGTGTGTTTATTTTTTTCTCGTCTTTGTATTTCTATGCGATTATATGATTTTTCGTTTTGCTTTTGTTTTGTTTTTTTTGTTGTTGTTTATATTTATTATTATTTGTTTAGACACACGTTAGATTTTGATATCATTCTCAGGTTGTTTGTTATAGTAGTAGTAGTACACATACATATATATATATATATTTTATATTATCAATTAATTAAATAGGTAGGCTTCGCTCCCCATCGAGAACGCGTTCTCAACACAAATTCACTTAAACAAATGCCCAGCATTCGAGTGTTTTGATAACAAAGTCTTCTTGTGGCGCCAACGGCTCATTGCCGTATGTGCTGCAATGCTGTGATCGGCCCTGGTTCAGATCTCCGTCCAGCCAGAGTCCAAAGCGTCCACTGCAAAGAGAGAAAGACAAAGGCATAATTAGTACATATTTGCAGAATTCAACATGTGTGTGTGTGTGTGTGTGACAGTGAGTGAGTGCATAGACAATATAAACTGCAAAGCGTATGTGTTTCAAGTACGTTTTTCGCTCTTAAGCCGAGCGTCTCTTTTGTTCTTCAGAAGACACACGAACGAGGGCCGAAGCAGCGCACGAGCAAACCAAGTCGCCTGGCCATCTGCAGGCAATATGAATTCTCTTTGCACTTAGCTTTTACGTATGCATGCCTATGCAAATGCTTACGTAGGCATCTACGAATGCCTCTCTTAATGTATGTTGGTGTGCGAGTACTTCTGTTAGCTTGTCTAAGCTATACATATACATATGCATACATACATAACTGCTATGTTATGGATTATGTTATGTTATTGGCTGCCTCTGCAACCATTTGCCAATCTGAGATTAAGAAAGAGAGAGCGAGAGGAAGCGAGCGAAATTAGATTGTACTATTTTGTGCTCTTGAAGTTTTGAGTCGTGCTTGCCGTTGCTCTTCGTGATGTTTACATTGACTTTGCAATGCTTATGCTTATGCTTATGTGTGTATGCGTGTTTACTTACTCGCCAGCGCCAATTGACAGGCTCTCCATGTTGCCCTTGATGAAGTACATATTCTCACCAGTCCAATGGAATACTTTGAAGCTGGGATTAAATTTGTAAAGCAGGGATTCGCCGGTGCCATAGAAATGATCAGACACATGCAGCGCACAAGAGGTCAGAGCACCAAATACCTTTAAAAAGAATATCAACGATTTGTGTTAGTTGGTAAAAAACAGTGCTCAATTGTAATTTAACTGTTACTCACATTGTGCTCCGTATCCTCTATGACAATTAAAACAGGACTCTCCAGGCGCGCCATCTTGCGGTAGAGCGAATTGAGGGCGAAACCATGTTGGGATGTGCTAAAGATCAGGGACCACGAATAGCCCTCGGCGCGCGCCGGCAAATGGGCGCACAGTTTCTCACTGTGGTAAATGATATCGATATTTATTATTATGTATCGATTTGCCATATTTAAATCAATTTCTTCACACTTACCGATGCTCCTCGGTGAGTATCTCTGTTTTGCCAATCAGATCTGGTATGGGGAAGTCCAGGTCAAAGGAACTAGTTGCAAAGAGTGAGGTCTTGCGATATTCATCTTGGCTCATAGACAGCACCTGGAGAGCGATGGAATTGTAAGAGATTAGCACAAAGTTCCTTTTATATAATATTTGATAGGAAACTAATACAAAACAAAGATACATATAAAACCAAGACTAAAAAAACAGTCCAAAAACTGGACTGATTTGCAAATTTAATATACATAAGTTTCTTTTTTTTTTTTTGTAATATTTGGATAGGGTGTAGCATAACTTGAAAAATCTGGTGCAGTAACTAAGAAATTGTTGTTTGTCAGTGGTTCGTTGATTGGATCAGAGTTTGTTCTATATATATATATATATGCATGTTGATATATCTTTTGTAGAATATATCTTTTTGTGGTATCGTATTTGTTGTTGTGTTCTAATTTTCAATATTTGCAAACTACAACGGAAAATGCAGCAACAGAAATGCTCAAATTATAAATACACTGAGAGAAAACGATGTAGGTGTGATATATGCTTTAATATATTACAGATGATATTTGGTATTAGCTGAGCGTAGTGATTCCAGATGAAGTTCGGCAGCAGCGCACACAAATTCCCTATTTAGTTTCCCTTAACGTATTTACTACTTCAGGTGATATAACTATATGATATATATGAGTGGTATTTGGCAACAACTGAGTGTGATTTTCCTTCTTGATAAAGTTTGCAATTTAAAGTTTTAAATTTAGCAATTCATTTTTATTTTGTCTAAACATATATAAATTTCATACGATATAAAATCTAGAGACAATTTTGGGACAGGAATCTTATTAGTGAGTCAATATTCTTATCTATTTTCAATCTGCAGTGAATTTTGTGTTAATTTCTTGAATTTAGAACAATTTTGCAAGAACCACCCGATTGCTCTAGCTGAAAGCTCTTTCTGCTATTGGCGTTCATATTGTTCAGTTCGGTGTTGAGCTAAGAAGGGAGAAATGCGCCCTTGCCCCCTCCACTGTTTCCCTTTAGACGTGCATGCGCTGCTCTGCAAAGTGGGCGTGTCCGTTGCGCCTGTCGTAGACACTGCCCAAACGCCGCACAGCCGACTCCTTGGTATACTTCCTGGGCATCTGAACATCATTTTGCAAGCTGTCGCTCGTGTAATTTCCATCTGATATCTGGGGTTCACGCATCTCCCCCATTCGCAAATCCCGGCCACGTGGCTCATAGTTTGAATGAATTGGCCTGCTCCAGTTGCTGCTACTGGTGTCGCTCCTATATCTCAGTGACCTATCCCTGCGGTTGGACAAGTCCAGTTTGCTGCTCTTGGACATGGTCTGGCTCAGCTTCTTGAAGAGCTTCTTCTGGGCCCGCGCCTTGGGCGTAGTATGCTTTGATATCGCTGCACTCGACTTGGACTTGCCATCCGGCTTGTACATGCACCTGGCCGATAACGGCCGGCTCGTGGTCTTGACCGGAGTTGCGGGCGCGGGTGAATCTGTCTCGCTCTTTGGCTTCGACTGCTCCAGCAGCGACACCGGCTGCACGGCATTCCTGGTAACCATCGGACGCGCCTCCTTGCTGCGTGCCTCGGCCTGATTACGATAGCCCTCGTACCGCTTGTTATAGACGCGCTGCGAGGCACTCATCAGATTCGACTCGATCTTCGTCTGGTAGTGCTGATCATCCATGCGGTTGTTACCGGCGGACGCAAGAGCCGCTGCCTCTTCGCGTTCCCGTTGCCGTTCGTGCTCGCTGGTGATGGCGTTGCGTTCCTCTGCCAACTGCTTGTAGTAAGCCAGTTTCTCGGCCTCGCTATCCACTGGCATGGGCGACTCCGCCGTCAGTGCGCTCTGGTATTGCAGTTTGCGGGTCTTCTTGTCGGAGCTGGCATAGAGTTCGCTCAGTTTGGCCTTTAGCTTGCGATTCCGCCGTTTGCCCTCCAGCTCCTCCTCCTCCTCCTGCGGCTGATCAGCTTCGTCAACTGTGGCTTTGGCCGCCGGCCTGGCCGAGCGCTGCTGCTTCCAGATCTTGAACGGATTGTAGCGCAGCGGATGCTGCTGATGGTGTTGCTGATTTATCCGCAGCTGCATTTCCTGCTGCTCCATTTGCTGTCGCTGGCGCTGCGCCTCCTGCTCGCTCTGCTCGGCCAGCAAGTCCGGCTTGTTGCGGGCACAGCTGATGAGCCGCTTCGTTGTCAGATCGACGTCCATCAGCTCCGACTGTATGGAACGACTTATGTCCTTGGCCATCTCACCTTTCCGCCTGTCGTACATGTGGCCAAGCTGGCTGTACCGCTGCTGCACCACCGAGCCCTGCGGCAACGCCCTCGGCTGGTAGCTGGCATGGGAAAGGCGACGACGCTGCAGCAGGGGCAACTGCCTCGAGGCGGGATGGAGCACTGTGCTGCTGCTGGCCAGGCTGCTCATCGAGGAAAAGAGACGCGTCTGGCCGTAGATTCTGTACTTGGAGCCGTTGCTCTTCTGCGACAGGAGCAAGCTCTGCGAACGGACGTGCGGCTGCATCCTCTGCACCATGCCCTGCATCTGATTGACCAGCGTCTTCTTCACGCCAATCACCTTGCTCAAGTGGCCAACGCGCGCAGCCTTAGTCGCCGGCGGTCCACTCAACTCCACGGGCTTCTTTTCCGTGGGGGCGCTCGTCTGCCTCAGCAGCGCCACATTTGTCGCTCCTGATCTCATGTAGAGTTTGCGCACCGACTTGAGCGCATTGTGGGCGCAGCTGCTCTGCAAGGCCATCTGGCTCAGGTTGAATCTCTTGGTGCTGCTCATATTGTTGCAGGTGGTGCTGGCTGCTAGCTTTCTGATCTGTTAGTTCTCTCTTCCTGTTCTGGGGAGACGGATTACGCGCTGTGTGTGCCTGCCTTAGAATACGTTCAATTTGGACAACGTCTTTCGAAACAATTACTTAACTCTCTTGGGATAGACACACAAACAACAAATTACACATGAATCGGGGAAAAAAAAAAATAAAAGTTTTTCAAGAACTGTGCTCTACGTAGCTGACTATAAAACTGTTACACTAACTGTCAACAAATTCTGCTACAGATATAACAGAGACTCGCCTACTTGTGCAGCGACCCCTCTCTCACCCTTCCTCTGCCCACTCGCTCTCTCTCACTGGAGAGAATCTCCGTCTGATGTCAGCAGAACGACGTCAATTGCCGCTAAATGATTGTATTGATTAATCGCACAGAATGCGTATTAAAAATCAATATTTGTCTAAAAATCTGTAAAGTTCAATATGTTTAACGCTAAGACAATCCCCCTGGATGCTAACGCTTTTTGTTGAAATAAGTCAACAGAGTCTGATGATGTCAAGTGTTAATTATACCGGTTTTTGGCATAGCACAAACCCCGACTCAATAATTCGCCAAATACATTTCGCAATGGACTCGATGCGCTTTCCATGAACTCTCAACAAGTTACTAAAGCCGAAGCTGAGCGTGCCTCAACTATTTAGCAGTTAATCCAAAACTGTGTCTGTCTGCTAGTCTGGCCTGGCCTGGCCTGGGTCTGGGTCTAGACTCACTCCAAAAATCATATGATGACCAATTCAAGATCTTTCTCGATGAGCGCTGAGAGTCTGTTGAAGCACCTGACACTGATTCGATGTGCGCCAAATTGATCCTTGACTCCAAGAGTTTGGCTTTGAGGCGTACTTGATTAGGCACAGCATACAAAAATCAATTGTGCTTCAGCTTGTTCTCTTGATTATACTACATGAATTGCATAAACTTATGCAATTGACCTTTAAAAGAGCTCAACATTTAGCTACATACATTCATATATACATATTTATTTTATATTAGATATATGTATACACGATTTCAGCTAAAACACATATGAATCATTGACTCAGCCGAAGGTGAGAGCTTTTGAGCTCTAAATATGTTAATTGTTTAAATTAAAGTTGAGGTTTGCGATTTTCTTAGAAAATCTTATCAATAAAAAACCCGAAAACTAAAAGTTTAAGTTTTAAAATGAAAAATGTCTCATTGCTTATCTTGAAATATTTTTAAAAATTACTAAGCTTAAAAGAAAATATAAAAATTACTTATTTAGCATTTTTCTCAAGATTTTTTCTTTTACTTAATCATTTTTATGGTTTTTCAATAAACTCTTTTAATCTCTGCAATCCTCTATATCTATAGACTCATCATTTAGATGGAAAACTCCAGAAGGGTTTGCGATATTTGGTCTCATTTTCCTTTATTTGTATTTCACAATTTGGCCGATTGATCACAGTCAAATTAGGGCTAAATACGCGAAACTCATTTATTTGTCAGGAGACTCGCAATTATATGGGACAGTCATCAGAATTGAAGCGTGACAGTCAGTTACAGAGGCAAATAAAAACACTTGTATATATGCATTTATATAGATTTACAAATATGATATATGCATATAAATATAAAGTTATAAGTGACAATCTAAGATGCTTTTTTATATACATAAGCAAATGTCTGTCTGGCAGTCAAATGTCGATGACAGTGTTTGCCATACATATTTGACTCTCCATCTGTTCAATCTGTTAACCAGTTTTTTGTTTGCAATTTCAGACTGAAACGTAGTACACTCCACACACTCCACACACACACACACACGTATACTATATATGATTCCATATATACCTGACGATTGAGCATTCGCTCATGATTGACAATCAATTCGCACATTTTCATCTGTTTTGCTTAAATGGGCGATAAATTATGTTGAATCTGGTCCACCCCGGCACGTGGTACATTTAATAATATTTCTATTTAACTATTATCACTATATATACATATATATGTATATATATATAGCGCGATTCAATTGCCGTCTGTAGCGCAACGCTTTCAAATGCCAACTGCCAACTGGCTTTGGATCGGGCCTTTTATTGGTCGACGACGCGTCGTAGTCTCTCAATTAACACACGAAAAAAAAAAAAAAAGCCCAACAAATGATTATTATTTTATTTATTTTAATTCGAGAGCGTAACTTTCAAGTTTGAGTTTGTTTTGAGTCGCGAGTTGAGTCGAGTTGAGCTCATAACAAACCAAAATAATTGACATGAAATTAATTAAGAAAATTACTTGCTGTCGCTCTTTGTCTGTACGTTAATACCCTGTACACGAAACAGGGTATATTGACATAAGTTATGTGACATTAACTTCCTAATGATGATGGGTGCGACTCAGCTCAAACTCAGCTTCCACTTGAAGTTTTTCTTTATCTAAGCTTGAGCTAAAGTCTAGTTAGAATGACATCAGTTTAAGTACATATATTTGTATTTATATTTCCAGTTTCATGTTCTACACATTCGTTATGCATAACTCGTAAAGCCTCGCTCCAGCAGCTGTGGGCCGTTCACTTAGAATAGAAACAAAATAAGATTTGCTCAAGCTTAAGTCAGCTGAAGCTGGTTTTTTTTTTCAATTTGTTGAGTGGGTCAACAAGTTGCATTGCAATTATCGAAATACGAAATCAATTTGGCATTGTTTATAAACAAAAGTGCCACAGCTTGATAAGATAAGAGCTCCATGAGTTTGTATAAACCAATTTTCTTTTTCACAGCATTTCGGACAACTTTTTGGCATAGCTCACGGCTCAGACTCAGACTTGGGAAAGGGAATGAATTGCATTTGGTTGTCGTACCTGGCGTTTGGCTTTGGGCGTCGCGGCAAACATGTTGCACAACGGCTGCGCATCAACTGGTTTGTCTTTATTGAGCTTCGAGCCAAAAGTCTGGGGCCAAAAAGCCAAAGACACCAAAGTAAACTAAAGTAAAGAGCAAAAAAAGAGGAATGCAGAATTCAAACCTAGAACCGGCAATTCGTAGCAATACGGAAAAAAGTAATGCCAAACCGGCTGACCAAACGAGTATATTGAGCCGGGTCTCTCAAGTAATGCGATACCCTATCACTCAACTCGCAAAAGGAATCAACAAAGCGGAACCGACATAAGGAAAAGCCATGCGATACCATTTATGGAGCAGAGCGAAAAGAAAAGGCTTCCCTTCCAACTGAATTATTTGCATATGGAAAATACTCTAACCTCGACTTGTTATCTCAGCTATGGCTTGGTTTTTTTTTTTAGTTTCTCATTACACTATGTATTCGTAGTGCTCCCAATTTCTTATCGGCATACAATTTTCGTCTGTTTTTTTTTTTCTTTACCAAGTTATCGACGTTGCTTTTTCGCTTGCTTCGCTTCAGTTCACAAAGCGCAAATGAAATTTAATTAAGTTTACGTTTATTTTCTCTCTTTTTTGTCACATGTAACACAGTTTAACCATTTCCTGGCTGGTCCCATATTCAATTAGTTTTCGTTATTAAAACCTAAATGAGCACACACTTATTTTCGAAATACCCATTATAGGAAGGGAGCAGTATGTAGCGCATTGACCCGCTTCAGTCAGCTAATGCCTTTGCCACTTGACAAGGCTTGACAAATTGAGTTCATTTAGCTCGAATGCCATTCACAGTTGTCTCTAGTACACACGGGTACACGTGTAATATATTTACAATTTAATGATGATGCAATAATAGGAGCTGCTGCCAATTAAGCTGGGATAACTTAATACGAGGCAGTCAAGCCAGATTTCTTATTTATAACATGCAGCTGTAAGTGCTGCCCATTTGGCTACAATATATGCATACATACATATGTACATAGTAGGCATTCATAATAGTTTCTAATCGGCTTTTGTTCTTTAAAGCTTTCTGTTATTTTTATTTTTCGTGCTCTACCCACTCACCGTTTCGTGCATTTCACCGCTTTCGTCGAGCAATGCCTCCAAGCTCTGATCGTCTTTGGTGGGCGAGAGCGGCGGTGTGGGCGAGCGATTCTTGATTGCCAGCATGGAGCGTGGCAGAAAGTGGCGGCCATAGTGCAGGTATAGGTAACGGCCCCATTTGCGACCGGCTACGCCGCCAACGGCGACAAGTGCAAAGAGTCCCACAATGAACCACATGTTGTAAACAATAACAAAATTCGAGACTCTGTTTACAGTTAAAGCTCACGTAGCACAATAATTTTGGACGCCAGTGTACGTGAAAGCTTTATCGCACTCAGGCACATTGCATGCGTTACGCTCTGGCTTTTAGCGCTCTTCGTGTCGCTCTCTCGCTCAGCTGGTTTGCTTTGGTCTTGTGACCCACGAGACTACACAGCTTTATTTTTATCGTTTTCCTTTTTTCCTCGTGTGCGTTTTCTTGTTTGTGCTTCTGTGTTGTTGCCACAGCTTTTATCACTCTCTATGCCTTTCAATTGTTTTTCCAATATTGTCTTACACGGCAACAGCAAAATGTTAATGCTGTTTACATTGGTCACAGCACAACACATTAACTTTTTACAACATTTGTGCCTATTTAGCCAATTTTGTAAATATTATATGTACATATCGATATATACAAATTTTGTTCGAGCCAAGCGTTACTCGCTAGCGGCTAACAAAACTGTGTGCGTGTTTGAAAAACAAGTTGCTGACTGACGGAATGAGCGCCGACTGGCGTACATGATGAAACAAAATAAAAGAACGAACAGGCGCACACAGTGGCCCAAAAGAAGTTGAATGAGAGCGCAAGCCACAGCGAAATAGAATGAGCGCGATTAAGTGCTAAGAGCGTGGGCTAAAGCTCTCTTAGGTCATACCGATGCCGTTCTCTTAGCACAAGTTTGCTGTGAACGTGCTATTTGCTAAACAGTATGGACGAGCAGGGAGGGTTGCTACCGTTTATTAGTACGGCACACATACGCACACATATGTATGTTGCCTGTGTGGGATTTTGATGTTGCTAGCAGCATGTTGCTAACACAACGTATACGCAACGTCGATGTACATTTTCGACTATTGAATAGTGCGAATTGTGGGTTTATTGCCGGGCAGTTGTCGCCCTTAAGAGGTTGCCAATTAGTTCCTCAACAATTGGGGCATCATGAGTTGGCGGCAATTGAATTTAACTGTTTTTTTTTACCCATTACGTTTTGCTACACAGCGCATCATGTGCTTTGGCCCAAAAAAACAAAAAAAAAAAAAGGTTGAATACTTGAATTTTGTTGTTGCTGGGCCAAGGTTGTTGTTGTTGTTGTGCATTTTGTGGGTTAATTTGATTGTTTTAAGTGCTGGCTGAAACAGGTTTCTTTTTAAGCTTTTGGTATCGTTGCTTAAATTATCTTATTATTTTAATATATTTTTTATCACATAACGGACAATTGTCGAAGATAAATATATGCATATACATACATATACATATATTAGATAAATCTCTTCTAAAAATGGCTTCGTGCCTGAACCCTGGCAGCAGCTGGCTTGACCCCTATCCCATTTCAATTGACAATCAATTATTCCTATTCATAATTATTTTTGACACATTCCGTCAGCGAAATAGTCAACGAAAATATTTATGAAGCGATCACGAGTTCACCTTATCCGGTTATTTGCTCAATTCTATTGTTTATACTTCAAATAAATATATGAACAATTTTTTTTATTATTATTATTATTTTGGATTCATGTTGTGTGGTTCCGTTCGCTTGCCAAATAAGAAATTTTGGGTCATGCAGAACCTTTTTTTGCGTATTGAAATTTGCAAATATTTTCACTTGTCTGTCAACTCACTCACTACTAAAGGGGTTTTCTATAGGTCTTCAGGTTTTCTAATTGCATCTCAAATATTTTACTAAAATACGAGAGTTAATATTGATTTCTGATATTTAAGTGCTAGAAATTTTATTTCATTTACTTTTAAGAGCTCTGGGATTAAAGCGAATTTCAAGAAGTACTTAAAAAAATATATAAATACATCAAAGTTCGCAATAATTATCAAAAGTTACCAAGCCAAAACAAGAACTTGGAAACATTTCTCAGAGAGAGAACCAACAACCACAATTTTAATCTTGAAATATTGTTTTAAACAGAATTACAATTTCAAACTTATAAAACATATGGCATAAACAGAAGTCTACATACATATATTTGTAGATAAACTATGTCAAAGTCGATTTAAGTAAGACTTTTCAAGTCATTTTTAAGTGCATAATCAACAGGTGATGTTTTCACCTACCAACAACAATAACAACAACAAATGCCGTCATTTGCCACACCTTTCTATAGATTATATATGGTATACATGGTATGGGTGAGTGAAATGCATTTGAAATCCAAGTCAAATGCATAACATAAATATATACACACACATACATACACATATGTATGCATATCTAACTAAACACATACATAATGTATATTTATATAATGTTTATATATATTATATTGCCTTCTTTACAAACAGTCTGTCAAAGAAGGCGTATCTAATTTCGTTAGTTGGGGCCCTAGCATAGCTAAATAAACTATTGTTTCTTTTGAAACAAAGAAACCCTCATCAACAACTGAGCAGAAAACAAGTTTAAATATAATGTAGATTCTTAATTGTAGCCGAATTTCAATGGAAGCACAATTGAATTCTAGACGAGTCTCTCTAAAGGTGAAAGAAATGTCAAATGTATCCACGTATACGTATAAAAACCGACTTAAAACAAACAAACCAACCAAATTCGAACCAGCTGCTCAAATCCAGATCTTAATTATCTGCGAGAGTGGGAGAGACAGAGATCTCCGGGAGGAACTGAGATCAAAATAAACATTGTCGACCTGTTCTCTGGCTATATATAGAATACAAAATATGTGAAAGATCTAATGTGAAAGAGTCTCTGCTTAGAATAGAATATAATTGCTTTAAAGTTTAACAAGTTCCAAGAGCTCCTCAAGTTGCGCATACCCCATGCATAGAGTGAGCTATTTTAAGCTGAAAAAAATCAAATTTCACCTCAATTGAATTGTATATTCAATACGTTTGGAGTCTTTCTCTCGCTTTGATGATGTCGTTCATGATAACAAAGATAAAGAAATGCTGAAACTAGGTGGAAAGCGAGCCCCTACATAGTAACCGCTATTGCCAAGGCTAATAAGAACAAGCCAACAATGGAGAACGGTTGCCCGTCGATGCCTTCCGTTTTGGCTTTTATTTTACCAAAAAGCCTCAAGAGAATTAGAATAACAATGGCGAAACAAGAAATAAAACCCATTTTGAAGACTCGATACAATGGCTGACTCAATATGGAATTTGCGCCTATTGAGAGACCCTGGGCTTAAATATTACAGCACTTGAGCGTCAATTGAAAGCAATTCGAATGCACTTAATGGGTCTCTGCGACTTATAAGACTAATGGCGTCCCATTGCCCCATCTTTGATCACTAATTATAGCTCATCTGGTTTGGGAATGCAAATCCATTTCATTTACATAAATACCATCATCATATTATTGCAGCTGCAATGTATTTGCATAGGCCTGGCCTTATCGATGGTTTTACCTGGTATTTCACCTCATGCCACTCAATATGGACACTTGTTGCTTCTTTTTATGGCCAAGGCATTGAATATATACAAATATTTCTGTTTCTTTTTGCGTTTCTTATTATTTTTGCCTAACCGCACGCGCTTCGTTTACAAAATGCTTTTTTTTTTTGTTTAAATGCAAAAATTGTTGTTGCTATTTTTGTTTTTTCTTATTTTATATTTTAATTTGAAGCCAAACTTTCACTCACAACAAAGAAAATACATTTTATTATATTAAAAATTTGAACACAAAACAAGACTAGAAAATACTCTTGGGATTTTAGCTATTTACCTTTTTCCTAATATATTTGGCTATTTTTGCTAACTTGATCGGTTTGACGCTCATTTTGGCAACGTGCTTTCGTTTCTGTTTCTTAAATTTTTCTGCTTTTCTTTTCGGTTGCTGCTGCGGTAGATGCGACTGTTTGTTTGCCTGGTTTCTTGGTTTCTTCTTCTTTTTGGTTTGTTAGCGAAGGCGTTGCTAATTTTGGATACGCTCTTTGATTGGCAGCAAGGCAATTGGGCCAAGAGAGCGCTACATCCAAGGCAATTGAGCACATATGCTGAGATTTCAGATTTATAAATGTGTCCAACATATGTGTGAGTTTTCAGTTTTGGGCGCCTGCAGATTAACGGCAGCGCGAGAAAATGCAGTCACATCTCAGGCTGGCTCCACTGGGGGACATCTGTCAGAATTTAACACTTTTCGACAACAGCACAAAAATTGTTATGCACACAAAAGAAACGACGATAAGAAAGACAACGACGAAAGATGTTGATGACGACGACGGTGGCGACGGTGACGATGGCGACGCTTCCCGCGCTTGCGACTGTGCGGCTTGAATGTGTTGCGAAAACTAACACAGAAACAGTCCACAAGCAAGCCCAATGCTCGAAGCCGTCGACGTTGCCGTCAAGCTGTCGAGCGCCAACAACAACAACAACAACAACAGCAGCAACAACAAACGTGGCTCAACAGCCGCGTCGCGATGCTTCGCTGATAACTTGTCTAGCGGCAGCAGCTGCCGTCACATGCAATGTGGCACCACATTTTGGACAGCAGTGTAGCCTAAGCCGCGTGCGTTGCTTTTTTCTTTTACACACTCTCACACACACACTCACACATAGTCATACGCTGTGCAACTTAGTTCCATAGCTTTTGTTTGCTTTTCTGTTTTACTACACTCACACACACACACACATACACACGCACACATAAAGAACTTAAAATATTTGTGCTCTGCATTTCAATTACAGTTGATTTAAGACCTGCAACGCATTGACAACAGACAAAAGAAAAGAGATAGCATGAGGCAATGCAGAAAGCAGCGCTGTTAAATTTGGCTGTGGAATGCGTTTACTATTCCAATCGCTGGAATCTACTAGAAAAACTGGGCAGCATTTTTGGAGTTTATCTTGAAATCGAAAGTAAAACCAAATGGGCAGCACTTTTATGCTTGAGGCGAACTAATGGAGTGCTCGCTAACATGTTTGACTCTCAAGAGGTATAAATGAAAAAGTCGACACATTAAATATTAAAGTTACTTAACATGTTAACAACTTTTACTAGCATATTGCTCTGCACATTTACTTAAAGTTTAACTGGGCAAGCGAGTGCTAAAAATAAACTTAAAAAGAAGACGATCGTCAAATCGTTTTGACCATGCTTACAGCCTGTTTAAAGACTAAGAGCCACACCTTTCGCACACCTTGCGGTCGCTTAAACTCTGACTTAAGTGATGTACTTATAAATAGATACATATATGCTTTAAAATATATGCAAATACACGCACAACATTTTACATATATGTACATATTTGCTTGTTAATTACTTCATTAAGGGAGAATACGCTATAAAAACTTTTAGTTAGTCGTATATCTAAAATGACGAAATATTATGCAAATGCGGTACTTAAAATAAAGATGACTTTCAACCGAGCATCGCAATGAACTCAATTGTCGCCAAGATGTGGATGCCGTAAAAATTCATTGAGGCTAATTGATCAAACAAGTGCCTTATAGAGACAGAGAGAGGGTATGCATATGTATGCACAGACAGGCATATATCTATAGCTTTCCGATATATGTAGAGACACTTGGCAATTAATGCATTGAAACGCGTGGGTGTGGGCGTGACATGACCTGACAAAGCAGCAACTGAAATTGCCAAATGTACAAAAAACCGGATGGCACATAGTAAAATAGATGTTTAGAATGTTGCAGAAGCAACACAAACAACAACAACAGCAGCAACAACAATAATAACCGGCTAAATGGCAAGCGCTATAGAATTAAATTGAATAAAACGTAATTGGTTTAAACAAATAATTAATTGTTTACTTTGTTTATAAGCTAAAACTCAAACTGAATTGATCTGCATAATATAAACATATATAGAATATATAGAGTTACTATATATAAGTTCAACTTTAACGAATCTGCCGATCGGCTCATTTGCTCATTTGTTCTTTATATGCAAATTGACGTTTGTTGAGCGCGTGAGTTCAGCATTTGGTTATGTTTTGAGGCACACGCTCGATTATCCAGTTATTGAGCCACAATAACAACAATAACATCAACAACAACAGCCACTATAACTATAACACATATAATGAAACCGGTTGATGATGCTGCGATGCGAGCAGAAACTTGTCCACTTATAAACAATAAGCTATAATATCATATAATATGCACATACAAATACTATATATAGCTCTATATATACATATATGTATATCTGCATATATTTGTAAGTTATTTTCATCTAGATCCGCCCATTTTAGTGACCTGCTTAATTGTTTATCAAAAACCTATCGAAATTTGTAGAAGAAACCAGTTAAATTTTAAGGAAACATGTTTACAAGTAATTTACATATAAAAAATGTATATTTACATGCATATATTACATATATAGATCCATCTATGTATATATTTCTATATTGGCTATTTCTGTTAATATTTCTTATCATGGAAATTGCAATTATTTCCTTTACTTATTTTGTTTACTTGATTCAAACTCAAACATGTCTATACTATATATACCTATACCTATATAACTGTATATGTATTTAGTATATTTTTAAAAGCCATCAAAGATAAGCTCAAATTACGCAAGTACTTAGCGCGAGTTGAACTTAATCTGTGTCACACACGAAATCCAATTATAATTGAAAACCGCAAATTAGGAAAGATTTAAGAAACTTTATCTCTCAAACAATCAATGCAACCCTATATAATAGAAGCCGGACCGATAACCTCTTGAGCTAGACTTTTTGTTTTGGAATTCTCGTCCGTCAATTCTATGGCTTATCTAGAACTCTATATACTAAATTCGCTAATGAGGAAACAACAATTTGTTGTGATTCCGCTATATACACCCTTCTATATATATATATATACATCTATATATATAATTACAGCGGGAAATACTTGGCGCAGAGATAACACACATCAGGCCTGAGACAAGGCTGATTAACAGATTTTTGTATAATTTCGCTTGTTTGTTTATTTGTTTTATTAAAAAGAAAGCAACGTTTGCTATGTTTCATAATTTATCGTATGCTAGACAAAATATTACTCATACGACATGTGAAACGTGCATATACAAACATAGATATATGGGTATATATAACCCAGCGACGAGACGCACGCTTATTGGGTGAGAAAAACGTGCGTCGCAGCATGTTGTGAAATTTTATAGTCGTAAACACAAAATGCGCTAATTATTCAGTGAATCAACTTGGCCAAAGTATTCAGACTATTTTCGATTAACTCGAGACGAAATTAACTATGCAGATGTTAATTAATAAATGAATAGAGCTACTATAACTTTAAAGGGCCAAGGCTGTTTGCAGTCTTTGATATATTATAGAAAACACGAGAGATATACGATTTTTAACTACTGATTGCAAATTATTATACATTTTCTATATACATACATATGTATATTCGATATATGTAGATATACCAAGTTCATTAACCCATATGCTCGCCATAAGATTGTAATGAGATATTGGCATGAGCCAATCTCGACTTGGTTAACAGCAGAAGCCGAAAAAGTGTTGGACAAATCAAGTTATGTCATCAAAAGGTTATTAACTTTAACTTATTAAAGATATACACAATTCAGTACCCATCTAAATGATTCAGTTTCTTAGACCAAGTTTTTCAATTCACAAAATTTTTATGAAAAGTTGCCAAATATGAGAGAATTTGCATTCGAAAAATGTGTGAAGAAATATGGGGAAAAAATATCAATTTTTCTTGCTCGCTGAGCCAATGCTAAATGAACCAATTAATGAATGAACAAATGAACCAATGAACTAATGAACTAATGCAGCAATGTGTTAAACATATAGAAACTAAATTTAAAGAATTTGTGTACCACACACATAAACACACACACACATAGACAGGTGCTGGAAAATGTGCCAAGAAAAACAAGACTTTTCTTTTGTTTTTAAAGGAAAATCAAAATGAACAAAATTATGCATAAAGTGTAACTGGTGGTATATAATTAGACTACGGAAGAACCAAACAGAATCGAGCGAGCCATAAAGGAAAAACAACAAAAACTGAAAAATCAATTGCTCTCAGTTGTAATGGAAATACACAAAGGAAATGCACATAATTTTCACACAAGTTTCAAAGGTGGAATTGTAAATTGTTTTTCTTTTGGGTTTGTGTGTGCTTTGTTGGTTTTTTTTTTTTGGTTTTTGTAATTGTTGAACACAGTTTAGTTTAGGTGGAAGAATTGGTATTAAATGGTTTTTTATTCCTAACCTCGCCGCCCAACAATTCCAAATCATGCGATGCGGCATGCGAAGCCGTTTTAATGATCTTGTAGGTCTTGGCGAAGGGCGCCTTTATAAGCTGTCGTATAGAGATTTATCAGTTTGGTATTTTTTGTTCATTCATTTTGTAGTTTCGCCCATATCATTGCGATACACATACATATATCATTGGCGAATTGATTCGTGTGTTGGTACGTAGAAAATATAAATGCAAATTTGTAACGTAATATAAATAGAGAGAAAGAGACACGGTGAGGAGAACGGAAACAAGTTGTAGAATCGCGTGAACAGTATAAAATGTAAGAAAAAAAATGTATACAAGAATTATATATATTTATATTAAGAGATAATTTTCAACAGATTCTTGAGGCATAACCTAAAAAACTTTTTTTTTTTACTTTTTTTTTAGATTTTGGATATAAAAATTTTGAGAAACTTTTTTTTTTCTATTTTCTTTTGATTTAATAGTAGAAAAATGCGAGAGAAAAACTCAGAGGTTAAAAATTATATAAATTTAGAGCATATGAAACGACTCTGTAGATATATGATGTATGGTTGAATCAATTGGATAAATATGGCACTCACCTCCCAGGACTCGCGGGTGAGATCGCTGATTTCCTCGCCATCCTGGCTGCCGCCATAGCCGCCAGATTTGGTGGTGCCACTCTTTGTCCATTCGGTATCCTCCTGGATGAGCTCAAAGCCGCGCGCCTTTATCTGCTCTTCGTCCAGCTCACCGTACAGGTGTTTCACCCAGGTGTTTATGAAACGATAGAGCTCATCAACGCTGCAAATGAGAGGGAAAATTACAGCTCAATTCAGGATGAGGGATGGGGAATGCTCGACTTACCGATTTTTGGGCACACTGAACCAATATTCGGCGCGCAGCTTGTTTTTGCCATAGGACATGACCGTGGTGCCCTGCGGTATTGCCTTGCCAATGGGCTTGCCCATGCGCAGGCGGAAATACAAAGGTGGGTCAGAACAGGCGCGTGCTGGACGCGGTATAAGCTCTGCAAGCGAATTCGAATATATCAATGAAATATATGCAGATTTAACAATGGATTGTTAACAACTGCACTCACTGTCCACGCTGATGAACAATTCCGGCTTGTCATCCATTGAGACCATGGAGCGATAGTCCAGCTTGGGCGGCAGCGGCTTTGGCTCCTTCAATTTTGTGCTGGACGCTGTGCCCTCCGACGAGTGCGGCCGTATGAAAGTGCCAATGGAGGAGCGCCTGTGAAACGAATCAGAGTATTAGTATTGAGTTTGAAGACTTGAAACGATTTGATGAGCACGACTAGAGTCGAATATGATGCTTAGCTGATGAGCAACAGTGGGAACTGAAAATGATGATGAGATATACACGGCTACATCTAGAACATCAACAGCAAAGGCAACAACAATTAGAACAACACAGTGCACAGTTGCCGATCCATCCTTACCCATAGGTCATATGACCCTCGGAATGTGTCGAGTGCGGTGTCAATGGCGGCACTGGTGATCCACCAGATTCTTCGGACGGTGTTTTCGAAAATAGATTGCCGCCCAGCTCTGAGACCAGAGTGATGGGCGAGCTGATTTGAATTTGAATTGGTTTTTATGTATATATAGAAGATATATATGTATACCAAGTGTGTACACAAGTTATGTGCGTTTGCGTGTGTAAGTTGTGTGTGTGTGTGTGAAAAGCATAAGTTGAAAATGTATGTTTGCAAAAGCAGCCGATCCGCATTAACCGAAGGTAAGCATATTTGTTTTTGTTTTTTTGTTTTTTTGAGGAAATAAACAAAATTTGTGGCACCAATTATATATAAGTATATATATATAGAAGTTAATAAGCTGCTGTTAGCTGACTTCTCGTTTGCGCACCTTGAGAATACTTTCGAAAATACGCTCTGGTTGGAGTCACCCGTATTGGGGGCCGATTCCGTGTCCGCCGACTTGTTTAAGCTGCCGCCAGGTGCCGGCGATGGACCGCCCTCGCCAGTGAGGCCCTCCACCCAGGTTAAGGGATATGATAGACGCTTAAGCATCTGCAAAGTAAAACAAATATATATATACATATAATTCTTATACACATGTAATTTCCAATTTGTTTACCTTGTTCTTTTTGTCTGCCTGCTTGTCGCTGCTCAGGGCAGCTGCCGTTGCTGCCGCTGCCTGTGCCTGCTGTGCCGCCTCATCGTCCACGCTGAAGCTGACGCTGGAGGTCTTCTTGCGTGCACCGCCGCCGCCAGCGTCGAGGCTTTGGCCGAAAATGGTGCTGCGCGGCGGCGACTCGCTGAAGTGTGTGGGCAAAATGTTCTTTGGCGGCACCCAGTCAGAGCTGAGCACGATGTCCGCATCGCTGTATACTGTTTTCTTTGGTATTGGCTGTATTGTGGGTATGGGCTCGCGTATGTCGATGCCCGAGTCGTAGCACGACTGCTTCGACAGCTGTTCCAGGTGCTCCAAATCGATGCCGGGCAGCACAGCAGCCCCAGCAGGAGCTGGCGCCGCGGCTGCAGCTGCACTAGCACCAGTTGCAGCGGCAGCAGCACCTGTCACGGCCCCCTTGGTGGAGCTGGCCGATGACTGTGGGTCCTGGACCCTAGAGCCGCTGTCGACCGTTACGTTGGACTCGTTGTCGGCCTCGTCATCCGATGATCTTCGGGAAGTAGACAAATAATAGCTGAGTATTTGGCGTATTGGTGCATTAACAGGTAACAGGTGACAGGTACAGTTACAAATACGCGTGCGCGTGTGCAGGTGTGTGTGTTTGTGTGTGCAGGTGTATTTCGGTGTGTTTGTGTTTGTTTACGAAGCACAAATGGTATGGGTATGTATTTTATTTTGAGGAAACGTTGCAGTTTACAAATATGAAAGTAAAAACACAAAAAAAGAAGGTTGTACAACAAATTATTAAAATACAATACATATTTTTCAACTCATTTTCATAACTTAACTTCAATTGAGGGTTAGCAAACAAAATAGTTAAGCACTTTGAAGATGGCGCAGCTGGTTAAATAATATACATACCGATCTTTGCTGGGTATGGCCCAGTGATGATCTAATAGACTTTTGCGTCGCTCCTCAAGCGTGCTGCGTGTATTTGTCAGGCCCAACGTCTTTTTATCCTCATCGTTATCCTGAGCGTCAGTCTTAGCGCTATCTTTGGCATCCGTTGATGTATCCTACAGCATGACAGGAGTATGTTGTATGAGTATTGTATTGGAAGTATAAAATTAATTCTCAGTTTTTCACCTCAACACGTTCGCGCTCAAAGGCCTTGGGAAAGGCATCGCCATCGCGTCCAGTGCTGGAACAAAGTGATTCCTGATCATCGGTGATCTCCAGCGATCCAATTTCAGCTGCAAATGGAAACGTTAATTAGCTTCAATTTCAATTCCTTTACTGCTTGATAAAGATTACCCTCTAAGCGCTGCTTGTTGGCCTCAAGATCTGTCTGCTGCTCGGACAACTCCTTGGAATCCTCCTCAACTAATACTGGTTTGGGATAATAAATTTCGGGCTTCTCGGTTTCGCTGCCCGAGGCAGCCGCACTTGGACCGGCTCCACCGGCCACACGCATATGCGCAATATCATGAAAGATTGCGGCATTTACCACCAGATCCATTGGCGCTATAACGCCATAGCTTTCGGGGCCATGCTCAATGACCAGCGGATCGCTGACGTTCGGATCGAACATGACGGCATTGCGTGTGACCAAAAGAACGCCACCGACAACGCCTTGGCCGTCGGTAATATGGCGTACATTGATCTTAAGAAAACGTTGGGTAATCACCGGATCATCGCTCTTGTCGGCATTCTCCTCCGCCTGGCTGTTGTCGCCGGCATTGCTGCTGTTGCCCACAATGCGCTCAATGTGTCCCGGCTTCGGGGAGCCTGGACGCAGGCCCTCAAGTATATCTGCAAGACAGAATGGAGGACTTAGTACAAATATAATAATAATAACTATAATAAGGCGAATGTTAGACCAGAAGCTATTGCAAAACGCGCAGTTGCCCGATGAGTAGCTGTGATTTTTATCTGACTGATAAGATAAGTGTGCGAAGCCAAAACGGGGCCACATTGATTTATGTGTTATTTAGTTTAAATATAAATCTCAATAAATGCGCGACATGTGATATTCAGCAGACCGCAGCGCAAGAACGAAATGCGAAATGCGCTGCAAATTTGCATTTAACAGTCATCTCCAAAAACAATAATTATCACATCTCTTCGCATAATAAAAGATCGCACAAAGGCCCAAATATATGAATGTATATGAGAGTCCGTCAATAACCTCCGTTTCGCCAAAAGACAGCCGTGTGCATGCTGATGTATGTTTGTTTGTATAGATGACGTCTACTCTGGAGTGGAGTCGAGCGGAGTGAGGTCGGAGGGCTCTCCGTGCACTTAACAGCACTTGCTAACCAATTGGGTGAACGTGCGTGGCCCAAGTGGTAAGAAATTCTTTTTGGTTTTTATTTTATCTATTCGCCCGTCGTTTAGGCCACACAAAACAAATCCAACAGCGCAAACTGTCACGAACACACGACACAGTTAGGGCTACACAGCTCCAGCAGCTGTTCAGCCAGGGCTGCAGCACATTTTTCAATCGTTGCCAAACACTGTTGTACACACTGCGCGCTAGCATTGCCAGCTCATTCAAATGTTCATATTTTTCAAATTCAATTTTCTGTTATTTCTCTTCTCTTCATTTTCGTTGTTGTTGTTGTTAGCATGCGAAATGCAGTTAAGCGGAATGAGAAATAAATAAATTTATGCATGGTTTATGGTATAAGCAAAATTAGAATAACTTGCAAAAATTAGCTTCAATATCATCGCACCAATTGCACCATTTCCAGCAGCGTCGCTTACCTTTCTCCTGCTTGCTCTCATCGCTCGACAATTTGCGTTCAATTGGACTCGATTTGCCGGAGACACTGGCACCGCCTGCGCCCTCAATGGTGCCCGTGGAACTGGTGGAGGCATCATCTTTGGCTGTCTTATCTGGCACCAGCAGCTGCTGGCCGGGATATATGAACGAGCTGTTCAATCGGTTCAAGTGCGTTAGCTCCGATGGTGTCGTATCGAAGCGGGCCGCCACCGAGGTCAGGGTATCGCGATTTCCCACAGTATAGGAAATGGTGGGTATGGTGGGCAATGAAGACTTTTGCCCTGCGAAAAAGAAAACAGTTTCTGTTAATTAACACGATACCAACAAAGAATGATGGAATGAAAAGAAATCACAAAAAATGGTTTTTATTGCGTTTTAGCTTTGATTTTTGTTACTTTGTGGCACTTTTGGCAGCTTTGGTAGCTGATCAAAAATCACAAATTCCTCCTCACTGGGACGCAGGCGTGAAAATATGGCGCCCGTTTCGATGACGTCCTGAGCCAAAGGAGAAAACTGACGGCAGAAGTATATCACAATAAACTCGTTGGCAGCCAATGGCTGAGTTGATTTATTCACATTGATATTCGAACGCCAATAGATCTCCACGAACTCCAACATTGTATTAACTGTGATTTTATTATTTTAAATTTGAATTTTTGTCAATTATTGTAGCGTCTCTTCGCGTAATTGCTTTGTGGCGAGTGTCGCATCACTTTGCGTTTATTGCCCGTCCTTTGCTTCTTTCGCTTTTGTTACTTCTTCGTCTCAGTTGCTGCGGCTTACAATTGTAGCAACAAAAGCAACAGCAACATTAGCAGCGGCGTCGACATCTTCGCTGATTCCAGAAACGGCAGTCCAAAATTTTCGCTGTAATCAGCAGTCTTCCGCTTAGAAGCAACGACGAAATGTAATGCCAGCGTCTTCCAGTGTGAACTTAGCAAATGTTTTTAGCTCTACATACGTATACATATGTATGTATGTACATATGTACAGACGTATGAATGCATAAATGTATGTAAACATGTACATATTTATGCGATTATTATGTACAAATTAGATAACTGTTTGAGAGTTTTTTTTTGTTATCAATCGGCCATGGCTATTTGGTGTGATTCAGTAATTGCTGATAGATACCGTTAATAGTTTTGATTAAAAAAATGGCCAAAAGTGATCGATTTTGTATTGTTTTTGTTTGTTTCGTATTGTTTGCTCTAAACAATAAATATTTTTGTTTATTAGTTTTTCATAAATTGTAAACTTAATCGTATCTCGAAATAAACAAAAACTCGCTTTTTTTATTGCCAGCCGAAATATGAGCACATAATACACACACAGTTTGTAGAAATGTAAGATCCGTTATTCCCTAAAAACCAAAATTTGCCACTTTCCTCTGTTGCTGCTAACAGAGACATATAAACTAACTACAGGCTCTGAGACACAGAGAGACTTGTTAACAGTTTCGCGCGCTGTTAGCTAACATAAAGCTGGTAAAGCTTTTACCAATGTGCTGCCAACTTCGCTACATAGATGGCGCTAGTGTGGGAACAGCGCGCGCTATTTAAATTTTCGAAATTGTTTATACTTACTTGAAAGTTTGTCAACGCTTTCGAAACGCTGCTCAACTTTTGAACGCAACGAATCCAAATCAAAGGGCGCTGCAAGGCCATGATCCACACTGCGCGATTTGCTCCTGTAATAATAATAGAAGAAAGAAGAAAAAACAAAAACACGCGACAAAGCACGAATCGATTGTTAAATTAATTGGCAACAATATAAAGCGATAGCAACTTGTTCGCTGCGATCTTTATCACTTACAAATTTTTCCAGCTTAAATTGTGGCCATAACCAGCTAATAACAATTTATTTATGTGTTTACTTGTGATGTTATTTTTTGTATGTATATAATATAGCTTTTTTTGGTTTTGTTTTGCTTTTTAATCTGGCAATAAAAAAAAAAAAAAAGTGGGACTGACCCAAAATGGACAACGACGCATTTGAAATTGTTTTCGTAAATGTTTTTGGTTTGCTGTAACCTTTACATGCGCTTTCAGGGTTCAACATGGAATTCCATGAAATGAAATACGAATAAGTAAAGTCTAGCAGGCCCTGTCTATGGATGTTTTGCTGTCCAGATTAAGTTCAACCGGAGGCAGGCATATATTCGAGAGTTGCTTGATATTGTCGGAACAATTATGGAGGAATATACACGTGAGCCGTGCCCCTTTCGCATCGTCGAGGATTGTGGCGGCGCCTTCACCATGGGCGCTGTGGGCGGCGCCATATTTCAGGCCATCAAAGGATTTCGCAATGCGCCCTGTGGTCTGCACCGTCGTCTCGCCGGCGCCTTAGGCGCCATGCGTTCCCGTTCGGCTCTAGTGGGTGGCAGCTTTGCCGTGTGGGGCGGCACATTCAGTGCCATCGACTGCAGCCTGGTCTATGCGCGCGGCAAGGAGGATCCATGGAATTCTATAATAAGCGGCGCAGCGACTGGCGGCGTTTTAGCCGCGCGTGGCGGTAAGTTTTCAATGCAAATTTAATGTATATTTAATATCATCTCGCGTCCATTTTGAAATTTGTAGGCCTTACCGCCATGCTGAGCAGCGCCTTGGTGGGCGGGGTGCTGTTGGCTTTGATCGAGGGCGCTGGCATTGCCATGTCGCACTATACGGCCGATAACTATCGCCAGATATCGGTGCTGGAGCGCATGCAGCATTACAATGAACGCCAACTGCGTCAGCAGCAACAGCAGCAGCAGCAGCTATCCAGCTTCTATGCGGATCCAAACGAGGCGAGCTTAATTCAATGCATTCCATTTATTATTTCATTCCGTCTCAATTTTAATTTTTTGTTGTTAAATTTTTGTTTTCTTTTTTTTACAGGGCAACTCATTGCCGGCTTAGAAAATCCGCTTCATCATCGATCTATAGGCGGCACGTCCATCGAATATAAATGTTGAAAATCAGATTTTGTGTCTTGTGAAGTCATTGGAGGGGGCCTACGGGCGGCGGCGTCTGGCAAATGCCTCGAAATTGAATTCAAACACAATTGCAAACACATTCAATTTCATTAAAATTCATTTGCCGTGCATTTCGAGCCTTAGCTACTTTTTTTATATGTATATTTTTTTTATTTATTTATTTAGAATATTCTTAACTTTTTTTGATGACGACGTAGATATGTTATATTGTATTGCGGCGTGCGTGTGTGCTTCCTAGCGCCATGTTTGTAGCTAGCCTTATACAGACGGCATGTGGCTAACTTTGGACAGCCGCCTCGATTTTTAATAGTTCCTACATACTTATAGATACATACATATATTTATATATATTTTTAATAGTTCCTACATACATATGTGCATATCATATATAATGATATCATTTGCAAGAGTTATCAATATTTCAAACTATTTATCTTTGGGAGGCTCAATTTCGTCAGTTTTCTGCCAGAGCTTAAAAAGCCTGTTTGGAAGGGATTTGAGTGTCCTTCAGGCGAAGAAATGACTGACTCACAAATACCCTGTGCTGATTTATTTATTTTATATTTTTGTACCAAAGAAAGTTTTTTTATCAAGACTAAAGGATAACATTACTGGAATTTTAGCTCATAGACCTATCCACTCAAACGATATAAACTAAAGAGGATTTTTAAAAATTCAAATTTTAGCTATTTATAATTTGCAACTTCCCGAGTCAACTCATTCTTCCTGAAATCCAGAGATCTATTAATCTAACAGTTTCATACGTGTTCCCAGTACCATAATAGCCTGTTGTAAGCCCTACAATATTTACAGGGTATTCGAAATGTAATTTCCGCCTGCGCACACTGTCATCCGTTAAGGAAAAAGCCGATTTTCATTTGATTTTCGACACAAGAAATTGAATAGCTGATTGACAGGCAGAAGAACTGCCAATAAACACTATATACACATATATATATAGATAGATGATATCTTTTCGAATTGAGCACATTCATAACTCTGTTTCAGTTTTGGGTTCTCTTTTGTTAAATTGATTAAAAATAAAACCAAATGGAAATTAATTTGCGCATGTCTCCGCAAACTGTGATAAACGTAATTGAATATCAATGATAAAATGATATCTATATATGGGGTTATATGAGTATATATATGTATATGCACATGAATGTATTTATACATTCATACAATTCTAGCATTTATATGCGTAAGGGCAGCTGAGAGAGCTTATTGTTTGTAGATAAACAGAAATGTATTATTTGTTTTATGCCTTATTATTTATCGCAATTTCTGCTATTTTGCATGTTTCAATTTTTAATTAAATTGCGCAGCTGAAATATTTCACAAATCAAATAAACTGCACCCATTCAGTTAGCTCGCATAATAACTGGATCTACCATATACAATGTATGCATAAGTATATAGAACTCTGTTTGATTTGTAAATGCCAATATTAATTACACAGCTCAACAGAATCGCGTAACCAAGTATTAGACTCTGTAGTCGAATGTATAGAATAGCTTTATATTGATAAATTAACATAGGGTTAACATTTTTGTTTCTTTCTGTAAATACTATTTAAATTTAACACTCTTGTTAAATTTTTCGAATATCTTCTTTTTTAACTGAGATATTATAGTAAATAAAAATGGATATAAATAGAAGAAGAAATGGCAACCAAACATTAGAAACTTTTCAGTAAATTCCACAGATTTTTACTGTCAATTTCAGTAAGGTTTCGTGAGCTAGATATACAGTTTTCAAAAGTCGTAATTGTATTTTTTAATAAGACACATTTATGCCCTTATCTTACAGAATCTCATCTCTTCCACATAAATAATCACATCAGTAAAACTCTAATCTTGAAGAACATCTAAAAAGATGTAGACAGATGTTTTTTGTTTATGGGTTTACCTTGTTAAAGACCTTTCAAAGAGTATAGACTAACTCTGGGTAACTCAAGATTTGCTGGCCTGTGTGAGTCTTTATAGGTCTCTTAGGCATTGTTATTATTTCTTAAGTTGAGGGCGAGCTAGGAATTTCATTTGCACAGTTGTTTCGATTCCAGCTAAAATACGATCACATGATTAAATAGCTTTTATATTCTCTATTAATATTTGTTATTAAATAAACTTTTGAGTGAGTACAGTAAACACATTTTTTGTGGCACGCCATAAGCATGGAATACGTTTCTCGTTTCATATTTGAGGCTTGTTCTGTATACAAATTGGCAAATAGAATTTGTAGAATACATTCTAGACATTGAGAATATTCTTAGCTGTATCTTATCAATGATTGCTCATGATATTTCAAAACGAAAAACCAGGTAGCTGCATAGCTGGCTTAAAGCGTTTTGACTTTGATAATGACAAGTGCCAAGGAAGGTTGAATGCAGCTCTTGCCACATTGACACCATTCGAGCAGTGCGCACCACCCAACCACCGTCAAACCACTCACCCATCGATCTAGCGAACAGCCAATGCGGACAGCTGACATATGTCAACAACTGTCATCAGCACTTCAAAGAGACAATATTATTCTGTTTGGCTACATACGAATGACACATATAGAAATTTATATATATGTGCGTATATGTTTTATATATTATATGATGTGATATGATAAAACTGATAATCGAGTTATCGTTGTGCCATTGATTTAAAGGTCTGACGGTTCAGGAACTTTTCATTCTGTGTGCCAAAAAGAAACGATATGACTTATATTATAATATGCGCAATATTTCTTTCTTATTAGCGATTTTAGCCTATCTATAGTCTATCTAAGCTCTATTGAGGATGATCCTTTGACTTAGTCTACATATCTTTCGTACATTCTAGTTAAATTAAAAAAAAAAAAAAACTCAGTCTAGCTCTATCTAAAATATTCAAAGTTATACATTTATATGATCTCTGAAAATTTTGGGATTATTTATAATGTGTGCCTGAATCATATTTAATGGATCCACATTTATTTTTATAGACTAATTAGATAGTTTATTGAGGCAACTGTTTTGTTCCTAGCCTGCGTTTATTACTAAACAATAAAAATGCTTAATTAAGTTGCTTAGAGCATGAGACTTATTAGAGAAGCATTTCTGTCATATCTTCCCAGATTCTTAATCAAATCTGCATACACTGACAAAAAAGTCTTGAATTATAATTATCTTATTCAATCGATGCTAACTACAGCTACTCCACCTGACCTAGTCACAAGCTATATACAGATATCATATATCATAAACCTTAGCCATTTGTTTATTATTCTTTTTTTAAATACCAAGTTTCTTTTTCTAGTTGTGGTAAACAAACTTTAAATAAAATATCATCATATAACATTAATCTGAAAATAAGACATCTACGCACTGATAAAATTGTTTAAAAAACAAGCCCAAATTTTTGTCAACAGACATACATATAAATATATACACATATATACATATATGTATGTAAGTATGTGTATATAGATACATGTATGTGTTTCTTTATATTTGTATGCAAAACATGTACAAAAAAAAAACTCAAGACAGTTTTGATTGATATGACGCACTTGGTTGAAGAGCCTACCTATCAAGCTATTTGCTCTTTAATCTAATCTTTGCTAATCTGTCCACAGAACAAAAAGTTTCTTATTGTTTACTCAGCAACAAATTTCATTTTTATACTTTTAATCATTTTAATATGAGGTGCTTAACAAACTTTGTGACTCTTATAAATAATAGAGAGCAAAATTTTGGTTCTATGGAAGACTAGATCTATCAAGATAATTTCGAAATCAATAAATAATCATAAATCGATACGCATTTCGCGCTTTGTTCTTTGTATTATATGTATTATTTATGCGATCTATATGAATTCGCTGTAAATTGATTCAAATTGAATTTACGGCTTGGTTATGGACACAATTTGAGCTGGAAAAAACTGTCATATAAATGGAAAGAAAGAGTATATAGTATATGATATTAGAGGCAAATAGTTATGCATTTGCATGCGTTGACGAATTATTTACATGCATGCAGAGGTTGCATGCAACATGCTAAACATGCCATTAAAAATGATATAGGTGTTAGCTATTTGTACACAATGCATCTAGATATATATGTGTGTGGGTGTGCATGTGTGTGTGTGTGGAAGTGAGAGTGATATAAGTTACAGTTTGTGTTAGCAATAATTAGCCGAACTTACCTGCGCACGGGTATCGCCAAATTGTCAACGCTGCGCGACAAACTGGAAACATCTTGACTAGCCCTACGTGACCTGGCACGTTTGTTTAATATAATTTTTTAAGGAGCAAACGAAACGGTGCCAAAAATTAAACGAGAAAATCATAAACAAAATCAATACACAAAACAAACAAAAAGAAGTAAAAAAAAAACTATATATGACAATAAAAAAAAAACTATTGAAATATTCAAATATATTCACATCAATATAGGTATGTCCGTACATACTATATATCTGCTATATATGTATATTTCGGTATCGCATTAAATGTATTTTGTTTAACAAACGCCAATTTCGAAATTCACACGTAACGTCCTACCTAACCCTAACTACTCCCGATCATTGTCTGATATTTATTGCTGCTCACATTATGCCCTCATCCCCAGGTGTTCGTGGAGCACGTGGCGATAATGAAGGCACGCGCTCTACTGCAGCTTTATTACTCTATAATAGTCACGTTCTGGAGCGGGGCTCTATATTCACATAGCACTATTTAGTTGGGTACTATATTAGCATTTTTCAGCTGAGCTATTTACAGGGAACTTCTGCTCTTGGAAAGATATTTCGAAATATTCTTTGCTCTTCTGCTCTTCCAATTAGTTCTTAGTAATTCTTTTTCACTTTACTCTGTGTCCTTTTCATTTCGCTTCATCTATTTTTCTTCTTTCTTGTCTTTATATTTTTTTTTTCTTTTTCTTTTACTTATTATTTTTCCTTCATCTCGCTTCTCTGTTTTCACTCTTCTTCTTCTTGAAGCATATATCCCATATTGACAGTTTTCTTTTTCTATTCCTTCATCCATGATATCCTCTGCTTCTTCGATTTCCTTTCGATATTAATATTTTGTTCTCTTTTCTACTCTTCTTCTATTTTTATGTTTTCTCCTTTTTCCGACCTTCTCTTTTTCATTTTTCGTTCTTTTCTCTTCTCATTTCGTTCCATCTTCCACTTTATACCATCTCATATCATTTTAGCAATCTTTTCTCCTGAATTCTTCATTTCTTCTTTTATATACTTTTTATATTCTCTATTATTCGGGTTTCTTTTCTTACAATTAAGTTTCTAGTTCCGTTGAAATATTCAATAAAATCCATATGTAGTATATATTTCGAGTGGTCAAAACTCAGCAGAATTCTACCATTAGAGCACGTTAATAAATCATACGCCTCCAAAAATTTGATCAAACCGAACCACTCGGAATTCATGATAAAGCTACACTTATCTTTATAATACCTTATAAACGAAAGTAATCAAAATACAGCTTGAGATGTTTGGGGTCATATCAAATCAATCAGACCGAAGTGAGTTCCCTGTTCTTGGAATCTAATATATTACTTTAAATAAAACACGAAATATCGCTAGAGTTTTGGGAACACGCGTTTAATGTCGAAATATGAATAAGAGCCATACAGCTCAATAAATTTTATATTCAAGATCCAAATGAATTGGTTTTTTTTGTTTTGTTTTGTTTATGTGTTCGCAGTCATAAATTTAAATTTACAATTGATTAACACATTTTACAATCAATTAGCGAGAGCACTTTTCCCAGTTTCCAAAAATATATAGCCATACATAACAAATACAAATATATATGCATATATATAAATATATTTATACCAACTGGACTTAATGACCGTAAGTCTTAAGTGATCTTGTTTTTCTCTTTTTTAAATGGATACAATTGGTATTTAACACTCTTCGGCTAAGCAAATAACAACAAGTGAATCAGAGAGGAGAGCAACAGAACAGAACGAAAGAGAGAGCGAGCAAGCGAGAGAGAGAGATAGAGGCGCATAACTGACCTTTGGCGGAGTAAACAAAGCAAGATTCGGCAGTGGAAAAGAGAGGGCAAGTAGGCTTCTCCGCTGTTTGATCAAGTATGCTGCGTACGTGCCTCGAAGCATGCTCTGAGAAAGCTGAGACGATGTCTTATTAAGCCTTTGTGTCATCTGTATAAAAGACTCGACAAAGAAGCTGAAGAGGAAGCAGGTATTTATGTCCCAGCTGAATTTTAGCCCCAACAATATATACATATAAACACATACATACATAAATACATTTATATACATTTATATAGCTTAAAGCTAAGCGAATTTTAATCATTAGTCTTACCAGTATTGCGGTGCTGTAATCATTACGTGTTGCATATTTAATTAGTTTCAATTAATAAATATTCCTCAAACATTTCTCAAGCACACTAAAAAGCAAAAACAACATTTAATGAAAATATTTCAATATTTGTTCTCCAGCTTTCATTCAAATTCAACTCTGTGCATATTATAATATACATGTATATGTATATACTATAAAATATATGGTCATCAATCATACGCACTGTCAGCCAGCTTAGAACCAGCAGCAGCAGCAGCAGCAGCAGCGGCAGCTAAGGCAGATGCCGACAGATGAATTATAAAAACGGGCCGTAAAATACCAAAATATTGTTGTACGACATATTCTGGCGACATTTTGTTGACTTTAATGACTCAATTTCGTTCACAGTGCTTTATGTGCTGGCCATATTGATTACGAAATTAATTAGCTTGTCAAATGTGCCCGAAACGAGCGAATAACCAATTAATAACCAGCCTCACAGCCGCACAATCACAGACGCCTCTTATCAGTTAGCAACTGCAACCAAATCACGTGCTACACGACAAACACTGATAACAGCAGCAGCAGCAGCAGCAGCAGCAGCAGTCAGCAAACAACTCTACGCATTCAGCAGCCCGCAGATGAAGTCAGCAGACAAAGTTGGCCGATGTCAACAGAAGCTGTTGGTAATTGAAGTCGACAGTCAACAATCAGGGTCAACAATATGTAGAAGCCAGCATTTTAGCAGCTAGCAAAAGTATTTAGAGGTCAACAGTCAGCCGTGCTAGATGTCAGCTGCAGATGTTCGCTGTCGCAATCGACAGTAGAAACTGGTAGCTGAAGTCAGCAGTCAGCAGTCAGCATAAATGTTAAGTAAGCAGTCAGCAGTAGAGGTAAAAGTCAGCTGTGAAAGCCAGCAGTCAGCTGTTAAACTAGTCGATGAATGTGGAAGAAGCTGAAGTAGCCTGTGTAGTCGAACCAAATACAGTGGATCCTCGCTTAAAGAACGCCTCGGTTAGCAAATAGTTTGCATAATGAACACATTTCTTTAGGATAATATGTTTCGTTTAACAAACAACAAAAAGACCTATAACATTTATTATTTAAACAATTTCGGTCTGTATTAAACAAATAAATAGTATAAGCCCAGAATACACATTGTAGGGCTATACCATGATCATTTTAGTATTTTTTTTTTTGCACTATTTTGTATGCAATTTAGGTGCAATATCTTTGATTTACATTATCGATTATTTCGCTGAAAGAACAAGAACTCTAAAGAACTCGAATTGAGATCACTGTAGTCAGCATTTAGCAGCTATAGCTGTTTGCATAAATAGTAACTAGCTGAACTGCATTTGATTTGTAATTTGGCATTGCTGTAGCACAAGAATATATTGAGGTATATCGAATTCGAAAATTCACAGAAGGGCTGGCGTAGGGCTCAACAAAGTATGTAACATTTAGAAGTAGACATTGAAAAGCTAAAGTCTATGATAGTGCATTCCTCATCAAAATAAATAAAAGAAGACGGAACTGGGAACAAAACCAATATACTCATTTCATTTTTATGAATGAGAAGAAACTGGCATTTGTCTAAGCTAAAACTAGCTCTTATTAATATTATTATTATTATTATTACTTTATTACATAAATCTGAGCATGTAGAAAAAGTAGTAAATGCTACAATATTCGATGTCGAATGTAATACAAATACAAATCGACTAACTCTTAGACTAAATGTAATACAGATTCGATAATTCAATTTGAATTTGATCATTTATATTCCACTGATCGTCGATAAGCCCACGCTTATTTATTTATAAATGACATATTCCTTATATCTCACATCTAAATAATATTTAGCTAGCAATTTTACTAAGACATAAAAATTTTACAAACTTCCCCCTTTTGAGTGTATTTAAAATTTTGCTAGTTTCTTGCTTATTTTTTTGCCTTCTTTATAACTAACAAAAAAAAATTCGTAATTTTCTCATGTCTCTCATTTTGTCTCTTTGTTTTTGTTTCCATTTTTATTATTTTCTTTTTTTATAATTAGAAATTTCCTTAATGCCGCATTCTTATCTGCCTGTTGTTTTTAGAGAGGCAGCCGCATTGTTGTTGCCAACCTGTTTGTGGCAGCCAGATTACAAGCGAGTTGAAAGGGTTAATTAAATGTGAGACACAAAATGTCACCTTTTGAAAAAAGGTTGTTAAAGCGCTTCGGAGGTAAGGAGGTAGGACGTAAGAGGGCTGGCAACAGCTAATGATGCATTCGGAGTTCCGCTTTATAGATGCTCGGCTTTAGCCCGAATTACCTCATAGTTAAATATATTTTATTTTATTCAAGATATTTTCCGCATATCCAATTTATGCCTCTCACATTTGCGCTAAAGCCGTACAAGGTCACATATTGATTTCTCTCTTTCTACCTCTCTCTTTCACCCTTTCGGGTTTCTCTTCATGTTTATCATAAATCAACTTGCACTTGAAAGTAATCTCCTGACAACAACAACAACAACAACAACAATAATAATAACAAAACAATTTAGGTTAAGGCTAAAGTTTCAGCATTTTTGTTTTCTTTTATTGTTTTTTGTTGTTGCTTAACTTTTTTCATTTTTTTTTGTTTTTTTTTTTTTTTTTGCAGAGAAAGCAAATACCCTACCGTTATCATTTCTTTTCTTCTTTAGATACTTGTCTATTAATTAGCCAGAGAATATTTGGATTCTCTTAGCAGAACCTACAAATTGAAAATATATATTCCCTTCAAATTTATTTATTATTATTTTTTTTTTTTTTGCTTGTCATATCGGCATTGTTATATATCTTCCAGCGTAAATTGAAGCCAGGTACTTTAAATTGTTCAGTATTTATTAGCCTGATAAAATGAACTACGTAAGATAGCTTATCGCCTAAGGTTTTACAACAACTGCCTAAATTTGGTAGGTGAATTACTGTAGTGCTGCTACATATATCGTAGTGTAGTGCTATATATATCGTTGGATCCATTTGTCGTAGCATATTCAATCGTATATTTATAATACGATTCAAGATTTTCATTTACATTCTAATTTAGTTAAGAGCGAGTATTTTACAGTCAGTCAGACCCATGTCAAGGTTCTGCTTGCTTTACTTTTAGCATAGAGTTTCGTCTTTTCGCCATGGGAAGTTATTTAGGCCCTTTGTAAATACTCAGTGATTGTGCAAAAAGAAGTGTGAAAAAGAAAAATTATAGCTTTTAATATTAATAATTGAATGGATTTGTTTATCAAAAGATTTGTATAATACTTCATTGTTGCTGTATGAGTAATTTTTAAGATATTTTGTTTATGGAAAGCCGGTGCAAAATACCGGTTCAAAGAAAATATAACAAGAGAGTGTAGGAGAGAGAGAGAGAGAGAGAGAGAGAGAGAGAGAGAGAGAGAGAGAGAGAGAGAGAGAGAGAGAGAGAGAGAGAGATAGAGAAAGAGAGACGGAGAGCTGATAGGTGCTACTACAATACCCCGATGAACTGGAATAATAGAATACTTTTTTGTAGTTAGAGCTTTACCAGGTGTGGGTAATCTTAAATTCTCCAAGTTCTGGATTTAGATATTGAAATGCTAATAGAAACCCTACATATTAACAGATATAGTTAGATCGATTCAGTTTGATCCACTATATACAACTGATGTCCTCTCCTAAATGTTACATACCCATTTACCCAACCAGCATACCCGTTCCGCGCATTGCCAATGGCATACACATCAAAACAGATTTTTATTTGCTTTGGTCCCAAATGAGATTTACATAAAAATTAGTTGCGGGCTTTTGTGTAAAACATTTAGCATTTAGCCAAGTTTCCTCCTCTTCTTCCTCCTCTTCTTCACTTTACAGTTTTTTGATGGGCCGAGGGTGCGAAAGCTGTCAACTTGACTGATTAGCGCCTAGTTTGATATATTCATTTTGTTAGTTGCCAAGCAGCAAATTTTTTCATGTTTTTTTTTTTTTAATATTTTTTTTTTTTTTTTTTTGCCAGCCGAGCCCCTTTAATGGCCAAACAAGATATAAACGAATGATTTATGCATTAAATTTGAAGATAATTAAATTGCAGATAAGCATTGCTTATCAGCGCCAGTTAAATCGAAATCTTTATAATTCGTATTGAATTCACATGTGCGATTTGAGCATTTGTGATTTATGCGAAAATCTCACACTTGATGCAATTAATATTTAAACAATTTGCATTGTAAATAAAATATAAATTATTATTATCACACAAGCACACACACATACACACACACACGTATATTGTACAGAATCCAGTCTGAATGCTTTGCACTTTGCATTTGCATAAAAAAACAATTTCTCGACTTTTGTTTTTGCTCTTTTCTTATTTATACGAATTATCGTTGTTTTTATTTTTATTAATTTTGTTTATTTTGTTTTTTTTTTTTTCTTGTCGGCTCAAATCGGACGGCCGCTTTCAAATGTCGCTACCCGTGTTCAGTCGCCAACTGAAATGCTCCCGGTTTCATCGTGGGGGCACTATACGAGAGCAAAGTCGGTCGCTCGCTCGAGAGATTGGGATGATGTTTTTATCATAACTGCTGGCTACACCCACATAATACATATACATATATATATATGTATGCATGTATATGTGCAGCTGTGAGCGCTTGTTTATTGGACCTTGTTGCCCGACATCATTTATATGAATTACATGTATGTACATACATATAAATGCAGTTAAAGGTCACGCCGGACTTTGTGCACACACGCACGTAAGCCCCGAGTGGTCAAGAGGCTTTAGCGTAATTATTAATCCAATATTTTATTGTATTTATGTTTTAGTTTTAATATAAAGCAATTCACTGAGCTATACATATTTCTATTTTATTCCATTTATAATTTCAATAAATTATATTTAAATAGTTTCCAGCCATGATTGATGACTAACAATTTATAACAAAACTCGTTAAGCGGCCTATGAAAAACTATGCAAAAATATATGTATGTATATACACACATAAAAATATATATTATAAACTCATATTATATATATTGAAATGCTATTGGCGACTGGCTGCAATTATGAATTATGGTAGCTAACCATAAACAGCTGTGAGTCGTGCGTCCCCAATTTAGCCAAATGCAGCTCAAGTAGCTCGGGCCAATTGAGCAGGGGCACAGTTATTTACTATGAAAGCACACCATAAATCGTATGATTAGAGTATATTATATATATATGTATGTATATACATATTATTTATAAGCAATAGCCATACAGTATGCCTAAAAAGTTTGCGCATTATCAAAGTCCAGTATTTTGCCTATTTGATAAGTATTCAGTTACGCAAAAATATAACAATGCATATACATACATATATATATAGTATATATACATATATACTTGTTATTTGGACATACTCAAGTGCACGCTGACAGCTAGAAATACTGCACATTGTTCTGATAAAAAGCCACCTTAAGTGCTTCCTAAATGAAGAAATGAATCATTCGCTTGATAAAGCCAAATCAATGGGGGGGCAAGCGAATGTGTCAGGGTTCGATTAAACAATTGTTAAACAGACGAATTTGTTTGGTGGCATAGATATACATTTCCCACAATTAAGTACATGCTGTGACCCATTAACTGTTTGTTGCGAAACAGTTACAAATGCACTTGAGTGGAACTTGACCAATTTCAAGTACAATTATTGTCCAATAACATTGTAAACGTGTAGCAGAAACTACTTGAGATAGTTCTTATGTTACTTGACTTGTTTATATATTTGTTTTAAACTACGTTAAACTCCTTATAGTTAGGTCTGGTATTAGTTTATAGTTTATTTTTGTGTTCTCTGCATATATATTTCATCTCATCTGTACATTTCTGTTTACTATATATTATATTATACAAGAATTTATTATTTGTCTGAAGAAGTAGAGCCTAAGAAGTAGAGTTTTCAAATTTACTATGTAGTCCCCTTTGATAATTTATATGCTTGCCGTTTTAAATATCTCTTATTTTCCCAATAAATTAGTAGAACCCAATTAGGCAACCGCACTTTGGTAAATACACACACACACACCCATCTAAGCTTGCGTACTTCATGATCACGCTCTAAAAATTTCATTAAAAATTACCTTTAGAACAAAAGTTTTTGCAACAATTCATTTGCCATGGCCCATAAGTGGAGCACGCGTGCTTATATGTAAGTATATGCATATATGTATATATGTGTGTATATATGTATAATATATATATAATCGTAAAATTATTGATATATTAACTCTGCGCTGGGTACTTTTTAGTCGGGCACACTCTTCCACTTTTTACATTCTTTTTCTTTGGCTCTTTATTCTCCTCTCACCTATGATTTACGGTGTACTATGTCCTGCCTTAAGTCTTAAGCAAGTCTTAAGAATCTTTGTTGTTGAAATACCAGCTTCTCTAAATCTCTTACTTTTACTATATACATAAACCTCATTTCAACTACATCTCCCTTACATAAATTGCCCATCCTCCCTTTGATTTGACTTCATCATTAAAATTGATTCTAAAAACATGTTTTAGCTAAGCAAACATCTCCCACTTCAGTCCCTGATTATATACCAGCAACTGCAATTGATTCTAGTTTACATCTATAAATATTGTCGCCCATTTCCTTGCTCTACAGTCAAATTTTGCTCTTTAGAGTAATTGCCTGTAAATTGCATTAAACTTTGATGAATATTTGCCTTCATTTGATCAATTAAAGCGAGTTTTCCTTATCTCAAGTCAGCTTTTGCTTGCATTTGTTTAGTTACGATAATGCTTGATTACAAATAATCTAATTGCAGTTCATATTCATATTCCATTAAATGTCCTCCTCCATGCTCCCGACTTGACTGTGCATTATTTTAGCCTGCTTTAGTTGACCATGTTCGATGGCCACATGTCGTTGCTTAAACAATAAAATTATCTAAACAGCGACCACTTGCAATTGATATTTGCAGTTGCAATTGCAGCTGCGTTTGCGATCCTTCACAGAGGCAAACACACACACACACACACACACACATTGCATTGGATTGTTGTGCAGTGTACTCAAGTGTTTGGGCATCACCTTGATGCCGCAGTTGGACTCGAGTTGCCAGCCAAGTGGCTGGCTGGCTATGCGTCAGGTATTTACGTTTGTTAAATATTTGCCCAAAATAGTTGCTGTGTTTAACCAGCTACTGCACGGACATTAGCCGACAAAAGTCGGGCACAAACCACAATGCGGGGAAGCGCAGATCTCCCTATGTCCCTCTCTCTCTCTCACTCTATGTGTGTGCAAGCATTCTTATTGGAGAATGTGAATGCGCATAGAAATCTACATATACATGTACAAATGTATGTATGCATGCGAACTGTTGACGACATCGTGAGGGCCCCCCGAGGCTATATAGAGTGGTCGTGCCGTCCCGTCAAACTGTGCAAATATTTAGGCACGTGAGATTACGCTCTGGAGGCTGTTTGACAGTGTGGCCAGCGTTTAATTAAGATTTTTCAAGTGGCAACGGGGCGAGAGCAAAGGGAGCAAATTGTATGGAAATTCTACTTGTATATTCTCCATCTCTCTCTCTGTGCTTGTGTGTGTGTATAGCGTAATCGAAGCGTCAATGGGGCAAACAATTTGTGGGGGCATTCAATACAGTATTCTTTTAATGAACTAGTTGGTTATGCTCGTGCTTATACCCTGTACGCTTTGACAGCGCCTAAATGGGGTATATGCACTTTGTGAAGCTGTTTGTAAGAGGCAGCAGGGGCATATTCTTAGACATGGGGACATCAATTACGTAATTATACCCTATTAACTGATAAAATGAGGTATTTCAGTTGGTATTTTAAGAGACAGATATCTATTACATATTCTAATTCAGAAACAGCTTGACTTATTAATATAAAATCTATATTTAACTATCTTTAACTATCCATATATCATAAAAAGTTTAAAGTAAATCGGGCACTATATATGTATGAGCTATATATATTACACACATTCGGAATTTTTCATCAATTCGATATTCCATTACACACTGCCCTATCGCATTACTGCTTACATATATCTACCGGTATTTTAATTGAAAATCATTTATCGAACTGCCGTCTTCTTTACCATCGCGTGCCATAAAACGTGCTGGCTCGTAGCCCGATAGGAGCTACGGCAGAAGTCGGTCAGTTGTAGCATATTGAAATTGTGCAAACTGTTTACATTTCATTCGTCAATTGGTTAGCTTTATTAATTCTTTATTACCAGTCGCATTGAATTGTTCGGTTCGCTGTTGATTGCTTCCCCAGGTTCTGCGTTTTGTCCAACAGGCGGAGGGTATATTAAAAAGGGAATTGCGGCACTTGCAATTGATTAAGAAATATATGTGAATGCTGTACGCTCTATGAGCTAGACAACAATCTCTAATTTGCATTCAGAAATTACAAAAATTGACCTTCACTTGGAAAGAGACAGCAGCAAGAAGAGGCACGGGGAGAGAGAGAGAGAGAGAGAGGGAGAGGCAGCGGTAGGGTTGTGGGTGAGTTCGTTGTACAGCTTTATCTAAGAAAATTGCAATTTCAATTGGCTTTGCTTTCCTTTTGAGCATTGCCTCAATTAGTAAAGGGAAGAAGAAGAGGAATCACAATAATAAAGCTCACATTTCCAGGTTCAAGAACAAGCAAACAGATGACAATTCCCGGCTCGAGGCTTACGCTGCTGGCGTCGTTGAATAAAATCACAATAAGAAATAATCAACATTTGTGCAGTAATTAAAATGCATATTGAGAAATGTATATATGTATATATGTACATATAAATATATATCGAGCAATCGTAAAAACAAAAGCCGATAATTAAGACACATCGAAGATCAAACACACTTTGAGAGATTGTAAAGAGAATCTTTGAGTTCTCCAAATTTGTGTCGATGTTTTTTGCAAGATAAAGGAGGAGAATCTTCCTAAGGCCTTTAACATTATATTATAATATTATATGCGAAATATTCAATTCAAACTTTTGTTTATTTTATTTTCTTATAAGTTTAACAGCTATTTTATAACTTTAAATCTGAGAGACTATCGTATAAAGCCCTCACTCTATCTACATGTATATAAGTAACCTATAATACCCATTGCAAGGGCATCAAAATCGTAATAATCAAGAAATGATAACAGAAATTCAAGAAAATGAAATGTGCACGAAAATAAATGCATTCAAAATCAACAAACAAAAGCAAATTGATTTCAAGGAAGCGCAAAATACGCAAATAAAACCAAACAAAAAATGCACATGAAAATCACAAATATTTATATAAAGCAGAGTAAATATATAATTAAAAATAACAGATAAGAGATAACATGACTTTTTTATATTATATATATATATATATATATATATATATATATATATATATATATATCTATGGATAGCTAATGGATTTGCCTACGGGCAAGGCTTTTCCCCTAACAAATAATTATCTTAATGAGCTTTCAAAGATTAGAAAAATAGAGACAAAAAAAAAAAACCAACACGTACAACAATAGCTAATTTTTGGGTTCAGTTCAGTTCAGTTTTTGCGGCTTAGTTGGGTTATCGGAGTTCATAACTTTTGGCTAGGTCATGGCCAGTCAATGGGAGCGCTACGCTAATGAATTCTCATCACTTTTTCGAACCAACGAAACATTTCTGCACAATTATTATTTCTAATGCGATAATTAACCCTGAAAGACAGCGGCTTACACACCAAAAGTCAAGGTGTTTCACACTCAAGAATTCGCTATAAAAGTGACGCAACATTAAGCATCGCCAACAAGTGGAAGCTCAAAGAGATATAACATAAATAAAATCACAAAAATAAAAAAGAATTACATTAAAAACTAATTTTCATAGAATTGTCCATAGCGAATCAAAAAAAACTTTCGATAACAGCCAAAAGGGCTTAATTGTCTAGATGAAAATCGCAGAGAGAGGCACTGTGCTAAGTAGTACCAGAAATACATAGATAGCTTGCTTGGGATTGTCAAACTCAACTTCTATAAGACTTTAAATGACTCCATAAATGCATTAGAAACTTACTTGAATCGCTGAGAATCGCATAGTGGGGCCTTATTTTACATAGATTAGCGTACTTAAACTTGCTGCTATTATATGAGTACATACATAATTACACACATGTTCATACACAATGAATGATTGCTGTGAAAACTTGATAGTTAATTTAAAATTGAGCACTAGCTTCGTTGAGCGAAAATTCTTTGAGCAGAGCTATTATTAATTACAGGGTATACGCTTAGATTAGTCACTGGGAAGTCGGGCTGGGAGAGACGGTAAATCGTTTAAGGGCACTAACGGAACGATGCATTTTAGTCACTTGCAAGGCGTTTGTTAAACATACATACATTTTATTTTGTATTTGGGTTAGAGAGCAATCAGATGGCGATGGAGAGTTAGGATTGATGCGTGAATTTATATAGCGAACCTGTTCTTGAAGTTATCGGGCACGAATATGTTCCACCAGGAGTGTCGTTTCTCGCGCGGAAAATACTCAACATGATTGGGATCGACAATGTCGTCCTCATCATCATTATCATCATCATTACGATAGCCGGTCATATCGCTGGCATTGGCGCCATTGGCCCCCATACTATCATTGGTCAGATCGCTCTGCGATTCACTGTATGTCATATTGGAGTCCAGGCTCCGTTGATTGATGTAGTCCATCTTTTTGCGTCTGTGCCGATCTAATTTCGTCTGCAGCGAACTGCGACGTCGCCGTTGTCGATCATTGGGCGTATCATACGGATTCATGCCCTGTACAATGGCACGGGATTGTGTTCCGTCCTCGAAATAGGTCAATTTACCGGGCTCGTTCGGTGAGCTGGCACGTATGTTCTCCTCCGAGCTATAGACGAGCTCGGGACTGTTGGTGGGCGTGGCAGAGCCATCAGATTTCTCACTGCGCACAGCCGATTCATAGGAGTCTTTGGTAGAGTTCTGCAAGCACGAAAAAATCGAAAGAATTTCCAGGCATCAGCTCCAATGCAATTGGGATTGTAATATTAATGTATTGTGGCTTACCTTATTGCTATCACGTCGCAGAAACGAGACAGCGATGGAGCTGCGTCGCTTTTGACTCTTGTCCGACTTGCTGGAGAAGAGGCCCAGGGCCAGGGAGCTGCGACGCGGTGGTTTCTGTGGTGGCAGTGGAGCTGTCATATTCATGCTATTGTTAGCTGCCTCTCCGCCACCGCCGCCGCCGCCATCGCTGCCGTCCACGTGCTCGTCGATGTTGACCAATGAGGGTATGGAGGCGCTGGCCCAATCCTTGCGCAGGCGATATTTACCGTTATCGATGATGCTCATCTTGCTGCTAATCGATCCTTCAACTCAGTTAACCGTTAAGCACTGCAAATATGATGTTCATTAATCGATTGTGCATGAGATGTGCCAACGAGGCGTGGCAGCTGCACCTACAGAATAGAGAGCTAACTCTATTCTAACTCTCACAGTCTCTCTATCTCTTTCTGACATAGACACACTCTCTCTGTCTCTCTCTCTCTCTCTCACTTTCAGTCTCTCTATCGCTAGTTAAACTTTTACTTTCGATGAACTCCATTGAACCGGCATTAGCGCCGTAATTAGCAGGCCATTGTCGGTCGCCTGCAACGTCAGCGACAACTCGACGATGATATCGCAGCTTGAACATGTATATATATATATATACATATATATAAATATAGATATCTGAGCGAGCGAGTCTCTAAGCACATGCAATGTACGACAATTATCGGGTTCGCGAGAGTCTTAGGGCAGCTGCGGGGCGACGCGACGTCGCATGTTGTGTGTAGGGCGTGTTTGTTATGAGAATGAGTTGTAATTGTGCTAAGGCAGATCAACAGCAATCGGCTATAACGATTCAGTTGAACACCTGCTGAAAGTATTGACTCGATTGAATCAATTGGAATATCTCTCATGCTTTCAAAAATTCATATATTTGCATTATAATCACAGATCAGTTCTTATAAAGCAACTCATCTGATTCAAGTGATCTACACCGAGTTCAACATCTCTCATAACTTAAGCTAATCCATGATTATGTTACAAGTTTTTTTTTTTTTTTCAAAATAAATACACCAAAAATATGTAAGATTAAGCACACCAAATTCCAGAATCTACGAAGCTGAGCTGATATAAATATCTGTGCTCATCGATCAGCTGTGAATATGTTAAGTGGCCAGGTCCAATTAACATATCAAATTCAAGTTTCACGCAGCTGTTCGAGCACGTCAAAACATTTTTAGGCACAATTCCTCATTAGAAGCACAATGCTATCATAATCAAGATTTAAACAGAAGCAAATTGGGCTCTTCATCGGCTCATCTGCTCTACGGAATACATATACCCTAAGCACTTTGCTGTGCTAAGTGGAAAAACAACTGCTAATAATGCAAATTAGCGAATTAGAAAAAATTTATGACATCAGAACAATGGCCCAACCTACGACAACAACAGCGCAGCATACACACACTTGCCACAAATACAAAACGGAAAGAAGAAAAAAAAAACAGAGAAGATATTTCTCATAGACATCAATGAAAACGCGACACGATGACGACGCCGTTTTGGACAAGTTAATGGGCGGGGCAGGTGGCACGCCTCAGCGAAATCGAAAGTGCCCCGTTACAGGTGTAGCAAGGCGCTAGAACAATGGCATTAATGGTATAACTATCTGGCTATGGGCGCAGCTAGAATGCAATTATAAAGCTCTCTAATTGCATTCAGCTACTACAACTGGGGCCTGTAAAACTGTAAACTGTAAACTGTCAGTTCTGTTATAGTTTAACGCCTGGCTGGGCTTGGGCTCAAGTGTGAGTGAGTAACTGTGTCGGTGTCCGTGTCTGTGTCTGTGTCTGTGTTTACGATTCTCACATCAATTCACATTTAATAACAGATCACAGTAGGGCCATAATTGCTTCTAGTTTACTCGGAATGATGGGCAGCTTTGTGCTGCTGTCGCCATAAGTAGGTCAATCATAACAGAGCTGAGAAATCTATTAATACCTTGAGCCCTTATTCAATATACATATGTACTACAATATATATTTAACCGCATTTAGCGTATAATATATTCGATAAGTAGGTTAAGCTATGCCAAACAAGTTTACTCAAATCTGTTTCTTTTGCCTGCTTTTCCCCTAAATATCGATGAATATTAAAATTTTGCAACTTGTTTTATTTTTAGCACAACTTGATGACTTCAAGAGCGAGATTCTCTCTTATACTTCTGTTTTTCAGTCTACCTCCTAGCTCAACTCTAGAGCACTTCAAATATAAATAACTTTTGGATGTTGTAAGGCAGACAGCTTGTAAACAATAAACAGTGAGTGGCCAGAGTTCGATAAGGTAATATTGATTGATCCGTTACTTAAACATTGGTTTGGTAACAATGCTTAAGCACAGATTAGATACAATCCATATTGCACACACTCAAGTGTGGGGCGTTAACACATTATCTATGCATTTATGTGCGTATCAAAATTTCGAGTGTTTTGTATTGCCAATTCTTCAAGGGGCTTTCAAATTGTAAGCGCGACTTGAGTGTCCACTTCTTCTATAAAGCCGTAGCTGGCAAAAAAAAGCAAGAAAGAAGAAGTAGATGCGTCTATAGGAAGCAAGCAATTTGAATAAATCTCTGCATAATGCTCATGCATGTATATATGTATATATATATATATATACATATATACGAATTTAACCTTGTGTGCGTTCAGTGCGCAACTGAGACTGACCACAACCGGTCAGTCTCAAGGCGCTTACATTGCCGACTGAGAGAAGTGAAGTGAACTAAGCCGAAGTGAAGTTCACGCTTGAGAAACCGGGGAAGCTACGAGCACGTCTCATATCTCTCAATGGGTTTCTGTCTAGCTAGGGCTATAACTCTGGCTCTGGCTCTGGGTCTGGGTCTGGGTCTAGGGCATTTTTGTCCAATTGCATCGGGCCATGAAGGTGAGACATTCGTTTTGCTTTGGATTTCTTTTTTGTAATAAATAAAAAATAAATAAATAAATATATATATATTTATATATGTGTAGGGGAGTTGACGCATTTGAAATCGTTGTTGCCCATCAATTGTGCAATGCGCATAAATGAATAGAAATCAATTTCGATAAACGAAATCTTACTGTGTCAATGTCACGGCCAGTCAACCGAAAAAATACGACAAAAAGCAAAAAAAACTCAGAGACAGACGGCTCTGAGCTCTGGCTCTGGCTGCACTCCCTCTGCTGTCCGCCTACACACACACGCCCGCTCTAATCAACAAACTCGTGTTGCATGTCCCACAATCTGTGGCAACAAACAAAACTTTCCACAGCAAGGAAAAACAAGTGGAAAACTACAGCACGTGATAAGCGTCGTCTGCGATAAGACCAAGACTGGGGTTCAGCTTAATATAGAATGCATTTATATACATATATATTTACATTTGGAAAACGCACGATCGCGAATGCCTCATTTATAATTATGATTATGAATTCGCACATCTGCTTTTCACACTCAACTGGCAATGCAGCAAACAAGTGACTATAAAATTATAAATTATATATTTGTCAGCACAGAAGACCGCAGAACGCAGACTGAAGACGGAAGAGACATGGCGTTACAGGCGACAGGGTTATGCGGCTGACAGATAAAACTAATCCAGTTCAAGATTGGCAAAAATCCAACAAGGTTTACGACAAGGACCAAAAGATAGATTTTGTTGGATTATAGCTAAGTCTTATGGCTTAAGAGATACAAACTGTATATGAAAATATATTTAAACATATAATTATATATACTGGAATATCTTTAGATACTTGGGAAGTAGATTTGTTTACATAACGAGCTTGTGCTAGTTTCTTTTTGGATATTAAAATAAAAAATTTCAATAAATTTAAATGAAACTCTAAAACGTAAGCTCATTTCAGCTACAAGCCAACATTTGTTTTACTTCCTATGCTTGACAAGCTGAACCAGTTTAGGCACATCCAAGATCTAGATTTAACAAGTTAGAACAATTTATATTGATATTTGATTATCGCTACAAGAAATTAAATCCATCTCAAGATTATGTTGAAGAGTTCTAGAACCAACATAAAACTAAAACCTAGCTAACTTTGACTACACTAAAGATTCGAGCGTTGATTCTTAAGCAATGCTGAAACGAACTATAGAATGCGTCATCATAGAGCAGGCGGCGCATCGAGTTACACAAATGTGTAACCTGAGAGCACCATCAAGATTTTCGAACATTAATAAATAAAAGAAAATTCTAGCTAAGCGTAACCAATGGGAATTACCCAAAAATTGTGCACTTTAATTCTTGCCCAATAGCTGAAGTACAAACTTAGGCGATAATCTGGCTGCTAGAGTTGGCCCTGAGCTGATAAGCTCATGGCACGCTGCCTGCCACAACAAGCTATAAATACATATACATACATATATACCTAGAAGTTTGTATATTTTGATGGCTGCGAATCACATTACTGTTTGGGAATGCACTTTCGCTTTTGTGAATGCTGCAAAGAATACAAATAACAAACGTATCTAATACATATAGCAAATGTATCTCAAAGATACAAACGCCGACACCTGCCCAAAGCGTGGGCAGCGCCGGCGACGACGGGACCAAGGCGTGCGACGCACATTTTGCGGCCAAATGAAATGAAACGCAAAAGAAAGAATTCGCAATAGGGCTCTACTGCTCGACTAGCAGATACCCTGCAAATAAGCTAACAAATCCAAATGAAAATTTTAATATACAACGCGTATACTCTATAGTGAAACGTATGAAAACAGATCATAAACAAAATCGCCAAAAACACATACGTAACAGCATTTTTAGAGCGCGCACCACTAAAAGATACAAATGTATCTGGGCCTAGGCGACAGCTAGTGTAAACATCGCGTGCAGAAAAACAAAACCAAAATATATCATACACAAACAAACATACATTGTGTCTGAGATATTTATATTTTAATTCGTTTTTGTTTCAGAGTAATTAGCACTATCGAGCGGGTGAGAAGCTGCAAAAGTTTGCTGCGATATAAGATTTAATAAGGTATTTCGAAATCTTTGCCTATATATAAAAGATATTTTTTGTAGATATATATATATCTAGAAATATATATAGACACCCAGATATATTAAATTCATATATGGTATTATAGTTCCTTAACATATAAAGGCTGTAAGAGTTCTCTTATAAAAGATACAAATGTATCTGTATCTTTGCAACAGATATTGTAAGATATAAAATTTGTTTAATGAGCGAAAGATAAAGGAAATGAAATGAATGTTTCGGAATATAGCCTAGATAGTTCACGAATGGATTTGAACATATTTAAAGGTAAATGTAAATATTTTCCCTGCTTGCTAAAACTGCTTGAGAATTACAAGTAATTTTTATGATTAATGAGCATCATTCAGTTTTATGATTGATCTTGTGACTCGAACAAATTTAATAATTGTTGTAAGAATCATGCCTAAAATGATGTTACATGTTATTGTTTAGGGTTATTTACTTGTATACGCTTGTATCTCGCCAATCTCTCCTCAAATATTTCATATAAATATATATGTATAGATATGTATTTATTTGTATAGCTACGTAAGCAGCTGGTAATACGGGCCTGTTCCTTCGCCCGCTTGTCAAAGTAATGCGAAAACCGGTTGCACAAACAATTCGCTAATAAGCGACTTATATTCATAATTTTGTCATATGAGACACAGATATTCACACACACACAATCACATTGAAATGAACTCTTGAGGAATTTTACAAATGCATTTCTTAACTAATTTCGATCAATTGATATAGATGCTTAGCATGACAAATGATACAACTATAAGAGCTACGCGCTTTGAGTCACTGAACTGAGATACAAATGTATCTGACACACAAAATCTATACAAAGTGCTGAAAGACTTTTGTTCCTCATTCAAGTTATGGAATTTACTTTCAAAGTTTTGTTTTTTTTTTTTTTTTCTTCGTCGCCAACTTTAATTAGAATGTCAGCTCAATTATAAACGAAATCGTTTCCCGCAACTGCTCCGGCTGGGTTGGGCCTATCGAGTTGAGGTGCGGTTTATAGCATAGCATAATTTAATATGCCCGGTAGTAATACAACAAGTTGGCTATTTATTATTTATTGGCTAACGGCATGAAAGCGTAAATCAAACACTTCAAGGCTCATTTATTGCGTAAGACAACTTTCTATTCTTACAATGAAGAAACTAAAGAAACTAAAATCTACCGATTTACTATTAGTTTCTATTCCCAACGTAAATTCCAGAATTGTAATTAAGCGAATGCCTTTAGCTTCGCCTTACATGAAATCTAATCGAATTATAAAAATTCGAGTATTTACTTATGTTTACAAATTGTTGTTATTATACAATATATGATATACGATATATGTATATACTCAGAAGTCGAATGAATGTTAGTGTTATATTATAGCAGCAGTTGAAACACAACTGCAAAGCAAATCCGCATTAGAATCAAATTCAAAGCACATGACAGCCGGTCAACAACGCTGACGAGCGTTAACAGGAACTGAGCGTGGGGCTCAGCCCAAGGGGGGGCGGGGCTGTGGCATAGTTTGTGACTGTTTGTTGTGGCGGTAAAATGACATAATCCACAGCCGTGACACTTGAGCCGATTTTGTGTGTGAACCTGTGCTGGCCCAGCAAGAATGCCGATCGGCTGTCAATGTATCTGTACCTACATATAGATTGTATCTTTGACTCGCAACTAATTGCCATTGTTGTCAATAATAATATCAATATTGTTCGCAGGCGTAAGCATTAGAAAAATAAAACTAAAAACTCTTTACCAAGGCGGAAGCAAACGCCTTTTGTTTGCAAAAATTATAATAATAAAAAAAAAGGAAAAAAATAAGAAAAAAAATCTAATCAAACCAGTTCGAACATTTTGTTACTTTCATAACCCATGTATCTGTATCTCGACTTGTAGACGTATCTGTGTGCTTGCCTAATCAAACTCAATCAATCGTCAAGTTTCTGTTCCGCAAAACAATCAACTATTTTGCTTACAAGTGACAACAACAACAACAACAACAACAACAGCTACAACAACAAAAATGAACCGCAAGACGGAACCAAATAGAACGCTCAACACTCATGTAGCCCACAGCATTTACTTGAGGTACTCGAATCTAATATGCAAATCGGAAATACTTCCTATAAACCACATCGAGTCGGCCGGCTAGCTAACGGCTTGATTTTAATTAGTTTTCGTATTTGACTTTCAGAAAAGCACTTTCTACGCAACATTAAATTTCTGAAAAATATTTGCAAATAAACATTTTAATAGAGGGCTTAAGCGCTTTAAAAGGCGCGTTAAAAATGTATGTACTAAATACATACATATATGTATATATATATGTACACATATAATATGCAATTCGAACAAATTTTACGATTTCGTAATTTCGTTGCGAGTTTTGTAATGCGCATTTGAAATAATCGGACAACATTTTTGAGGCAAAAACAAAATTCAATTCATCTGGAATAAAGTATATAATATATTTAGAAATATACATATATAATATTTTTGGTAAATATAGTTTTGAGGCAAGCGAGTTCTCTGCCAAATGCTATTGAAGCGAGCTCTTACTGTCGCATCGGCTGTGGCCATATATTTAACTGTTCTATGAGTTATATGTTTAATTTAGAACTAACAGCTGTTTGTCAACTGTATCATAAAAGAGCGCTTATTAAATCATCGACATTGTCGATAAATCAAACTCTCAGACTCACACACACATAGACACACACAAACACACGTTTTAAAGAGCTCTTTGTGCAGATACAAAAGCCGTCAGATACTTCGCCAACTTGAGGAGCATATGAAGTGCTTTTGTCAGAGACAATCGATAATTTTTTTGTTTTTTGCTTTATTTTTGGCATCTGTCTGAACTCATGTATTTATTTGTGTAATTATGACAATTTTTTCACGCCATATTAAGCAAACAAATAATACAAAATAACATTACAATAAGCCCCTTTGTGAGAATTCAAAATATAAGAAAATAATAAGTGTATACATACATATATAAATAAGATGAACAAGCGATCTGTTTTGCGTGTCCAGGACAAGCCTTTTTTCTAGATATACATATGTACATATGTAACACGTATATACATATATCAAGTTTTTGCGCTGCATTAAAAAAAACAACATTTTATAGCTGCAACAAGGACAGACGGACAGAGGAATGAAGATAACGCTCAGTTTCCATTCCATATCGGGAGCTGTTGCTTCCTCATGTGAAACATGCTTTATACGTAGCATGGAATACAATTTAAGCGACACGATTGTCACTCAAAATCAATAAAAATAAATAAATATAAAAAATAAAAATTGAATAAAAAAAAGAAGATGCAAAAGTATCTACGCGACGCGACGCATCTCTTTTTGCCTTCTTCCGCGTTGCATTTCGCAATTATGAAACGCATTTCGTTTTCATTTACAGTTGCTTGCGAGCTTGTAATTAATTTACATATTCAGCCACGCCCACACGTCACCCAAGTGCGTCGATTTATTATTATTAAAATGAAATGGAAAAAAAAATAAAAACAAATGTAAAATGCTTCCGCCTGTCTAGTCCGGCATTAAATTTATCTAGACGAAAATAAATAAATATAAACATATTTTTTTTATTTTTTCCTTTTCACTATCTGCCTACTTAGGAATCGGTAGACTTTGGAGTTTAAGGCGATAAAAAATATCAAGAGGCCGTGAATGGAAATTGGGTTGAAATGTCTGTATGTATACATACATATGTATATACATATCTCTCTCTCTCTATATGCCTCATGATTAAACATATTAAAAACAAATCTTATCAACTAACGAAAAATTGACAGCTAGATAGCGAGTTCCTTGAGTACAATATTAATTAGAATAAAATTCAAATTTAGTTTTCTAAGAATATTTAAATAATTTAAAGACCCATAAGACTCTCTAATTGATCGACTGACTCTGTATTAAAATATTAACGTAACGGTTTATACAGCTCTTTGGCGATCTATATTTAGTCGACCAACGCAAAGTGAAATAGGCCCAGAGAGCGGCAGATAGAAAGAGACAGAGCGAGGGAAAGGGACCAAGTCAGCATCAGCCGCCAACTAGTCTACAAAATCACAAAGCCCACAGCCAACAACAACAGTTAGAAATCCAGTTGCAAAATTCGTTTAGCCCTCTCTGAAGCATAAGAGATTATTTTTCCTACACTAACTAGCCTAGACCGCAAAACAGAGTCAGATAGCAACGGTAGTTAATACAATGAAAAGTAAATGCTTATTTATATGCAAGCACACATATACATACGTATATGTATGTACACATGTATAAAATTACACTTGCCCACATATGTGTGTATGTGTTAGTTCATTACTTTGAAATACCGTTGCCATTTGTTTCTCTACAAAAATGGCATCACAGGGCCTTTAGACAAACACAGAAGCGACAAGCAGAAGACAGTGAAACTTACGTGCTGAACTTTTTTATTGTTTTTTTTTTTTTTTCGTATTTTGTTTTATTGCTACTGGGGTTGTTTTATTTTATTGTGCTGATGACCTTAAATTAGGCGTAGGTCTTCATTTTTTTCCCTCGCATAAATTGCTGTTGGCTAAGTTTGGTTTGCTTTGCTTTTTTTCTTTTGTTTTTGGTCAGCTGTTTTGCGCTGCGCTTTGGCCTCAAGTTGTAATAAATAACAAGCAAAAAACGGAAGAAAAAAAATATAGTTACATGCTCATACGAAATAACAACAACGAAGACATACAACCGCGTTCCTACAAATGCCTTGACCTGCAGGCAAATGTCGAGAATAATGGCAATAATTTTGTTGGTTAGTATGGATTAGCACAGTGCCTAATGTGAATACATATAAAAGTGAATGTAATGCAGTAAACACCAAAAAAACGAGAGGACAATAACAATTCCACTTGTAGACTTTTGCCTGCATATGCTAGACCGAGACAAGTGACAAGAGAGAGAGTGCGATAGTCTAAAAGGGCAATGAACATATGGAAAACCGTTGAGAGGCACAAAAGGGAAACGAATATGAACAGAATTTTAGACAACAAGCTGCATCGCCTAACACAGCGAGCGTGTCAAATGAGAGTTGGAGAGAGAGAAAGAGAGGGCGTGAGGCAGGCAATGCAAACCTGCCTATCGACTTGGCAAGCGCCGTTTCTTTGCCCATTCCTATGCACAGATTGCACAGTGTAATCAGTTTTGCTTCCTATTTTTTTTCCTCTCTTTTCCATATTTCTTACATCACTCGAACACACTCACACACACACACACCTGCTTTTTAGCTCGATCGCTGTTGCTGCTGTTCGCCTTGAGCTGTAGTTGGTTTCCTTTTCGTATGGTTCCTTTGCGTTTTCCTTTGTTGATTCTTTCTTTTCTTTTCTTTATTTTTTGTATGGATAAATTCGTTAAGTGGTTTTAGTCACATTTCTAACTGGTATTCATTTCACTTTTGTATGCCACTCGTGTTAAAACATTAAAAAACGATTATAATGTATGCACAAACACGCACGCGTCTAATATAATTAAATTTTTGTATTTTAGTATATATTTTTTTTTTAGTTTTTTGTTAATGCGTTTCTTGCTACTGCTCTTGGGGCACCATGTGAAAGAGCGTTTAAATTGAGCACTCTGCAAAATTCAATTAATTAACAAATTATAATTTGAAATATTTTATTTAAATCAAAACACATACACACACACAAACCCCTTTTTATTTTTGTAATACTTATTTGAAATTGAGAGCATAGTAAAATTAGATTTATTTTTTCTTTATGCTTATGCTGATCTAACGGCAAATGCAAGTTAAAATGGAGGCAAGCTGCATTTTGATTTTCCATCAGCGATCATTTCCAATCAAACGAAACACTAACCACAAAATGAGCACAGACAAAATATCAGACAATTACAACAGCAAAAGCAACAACAATAACAGCAGCAGCAGCAGCAACTGCAACATTATTACTGTTGTTTAAAACCACACTCTCTTCGGCACTCACACTCACACACATACACACTCACACTCGCTAACAGGCAACCAGCTAATTAAACAATTTAATAAAACATGGGAATGTGTGCTCGGGGTATTTAACTTTTTGAATTGTTTTTAACAATTTACAATATATGTCGCTGTCGCTGCACATTTAAACCCGTATTTAACATTTGTTTCTTTTTAGTTTTATTTTATTTAGCACGTAATCCCGCTTACGGTATGTGGTTTGTTGTGTGTGTGTGTTTTTCCTGTGTATTTTATTATATTTCTAAAATTGCGCGCGCGCGTTTTTCGCTTGATTGGGCTTTGTAAAAATTAAGAGTTTGCTGACACTTTACTGTTTCGTTGTTTTTGGCGCGCGCTTCGGAGCGATTTGCTTGCGTTCGTTGCAAATGAAAAACTTAAACTGATCGAAAATTTCTACCGTGAAGCGAACGTGCATGCGTCTCAGAAACCAGCAGCGACAAACCTCAGGAAAACAAAAAAAACAAACAGCAACAAAATATCCGAACGCCAACGAATACGAATACGATCTTTGGTTGACGCCAGCGTCGCTGCCGACGTCGCGACGTTAACGTAGCTGCTGAAGCTGCCGTCGCCGTCGCCGTCGCCGTCGACGCTCTTGTGTAAATTATGCTATTTATTGTCGTCGCACAGTGGAGCGCAAGAGTATTCATACAGTTTGCTAAACACTGCACATCTAGCAAACCAGCTAATGAACAATTTTATTAATATTAATTTACTAATTTTTCAATACCAAAAAGTCTAATACCTTTTATTTACCATAGATCATTGGCCTTTACTTATATGGAGCACATTGAATAATCGCAGGTGACTCACTGTGCGCTGTCCGTTTGTTTGTAGGGCAGCGTTCAGTGTGCTCATGCTTGCCGCTCACTTTAACTCTCTCTCCCTCTCTCTCTCTCACTCTTTCTCTCCGTTGTCTGTTGTCGTCATACTCTCTGGCTGGCTTTGATGCTCTCTGGGCGCGTCGCCATGTGCTTCAATAAACTTGTTTTTGTTTGCTGGTTTGAGCGCAGCTTACACATTGTTTATATATTTTGCAGTTGTGTTTATATGTAATTAAATATACATATATGTACATATATATTGCACGCATTTCAACTAAATGATGTTAGTTAAATTTTATTTAATGTTGCTAATAAATCAGTTTTGTCAATTGCAAGCCATGCCTTGAATTCTAGTTGGAAATGTTGCTGCAACAAATGTTGCCAAGCCATAATGATGCTGACATTCAGCTGGCTATGTTGCTGGCAAAGTTTTTTTTAGCGGGTTTTTTAAATGGTTTTTTCATTGTTTAGTGCATGTTGCTTCTAATGTGCACATGTGCAGCGAAACTAGTTTCAAATCGGAACAGACAAACATATATGTGTATACATACATATGTATATATCATACAACTGGCTACTGTATTCGTATTTTGTATTTTCAGCCAATGTCTATTTACTTGGCGTGTTAGGCTTTTTGTTTTGGAGGCTAAGCGCTGCAACGCGCTGACTTTGTAATTTCATTCAAATTACTCATACGCACGGGCAGTCAGCTCAAAACGGTGTTGCACTCACGTAGCAAAGCATTTCCGGCCTCCACCGATCAATATGGGTCATTGCTGGGGGTGAAAGTGAAACTCCCACGCCCCCAATCTGGGCGGGCATTTACTTCGACTGGTCAGTGTCCTCGAAACGGCATATTGCTAATATAATTATTGCCAATATATGTATGTATGTGTATGTGTATCTATAATATATATATGTATGTATGTATGTATAGTTGCCATTCGTTCAACCTTCAGCCTTCGATTGAGAATTTCTTTTCGAAGCAGTTAAAAACGATGACTCGACGTTAATTGCGCATTATGCAATTTTCATGCAAAATGCTTGCAATTATTTCGATTTCTTTCTCTTTCTCTTCCTCTTCCTCTTCCACTCTTCCTCGGCCAGAAACCTGCAACATCATTCCGTCAGGTATTCTCGAAAACCTTCAGAGTTATTAAGCATTTGCTTGAGCTATTATGAAATGCTTAAATATATTATTTTAAATTGCTGCAAATATAAATCCGAAAATGTTTCTTTAAGTTAATACTCTTTAAATTGTACTGAACGCAAACCGGGTTTTGTTTAGAAACTCGATTTCTGTATATTTAGCACATATATTTGGTTTTTTTTTTTTTTTTTTTTTTTGCTTTCTAATTTGGATTATTTAAATATAATATATGGGTCTTATTTTAGCGCTACTTTGAGTTTCATTTTTCTTTTGTTCTTTATTTTAGAAAGAGTTTTTTTTTTTTTTTTTTTTTTGGGAATATAAATTTTTTGAATCAATATTTATAAATATATATATATATATACATTTTTTTTTTAAATGAATTTTCGACCTATAATTCTGTTAAAATTTTTTTAAAATCAATGCACTCTATTTTACCTTTTTTTTTTTAACTATTTGCTGCCTGCAAATTCCTTTCCAGCTGCATTCCATAACCAAATCAAATTTATCTTTCGCTAACTGGTTCGTTTATTTATATTTAGAGATAAATACCTAGGCAAAGCTTGCAGCTGTCTGTACTATAACGCCTCCATGTCGCGTATCTCTTAAGCTCTATGTACGTATTTGCTTCCTTTACGACAATGCCATAATTGTTATTTGATTTAAGTGCTAATTAGCCGCAGCGAGAGCAGCCAATAAAAATCTTAAGAATTTGCAATTTTTAATTCAATTTAATGTGATCGATCCTAAGTAAATACAGAGTGCAATTAACGCTTAGGAAACTTTTAATTCGAATATAAACATAAAAATACAGCTCAAGTAAATCTTTTTATATGCATTTAGATACATATCTAAAACGTCATACTTGAATTGTTTTTTTTTTTTTTTTTTTTTTTATACACAAAGTGAAGAGCATATTGGTTGATATATAATTTTAATGATTGTGATATATCATTTTAAGCATCTATTAATATTTTAAGATAACAAATTTGAAACGCAACTCCTTAGCTCCTTTTGAATGATTATAGAAGACCGATCACTAAAGATTGAGCATTACTATGAGGAGTTTAGTACTCAAGCTCGTATTATATTTGAAGCTATATTTAAATAGAGGACTTTAGGAACTACTAAAACTTATGTATGTTTGCCACTTGCGAATATAAATCAAAGAAATAAAACTACAGTAGAATTCAGTTATATTGACGCTCAAGGGACCGTCGTTATAAACGACTTCTACTGTATATCTTTTACTAGCTTTGTATATAAGATCCTCAAACTTTCTCTTAGACTATTTACTGTTCTACTCCATTAAGGGATTACTAGATTATACCAAAAGTTGCTGTAAAGTCTTACTAGCTCTATGTATATCAGCTATGGGCGAGCATCAGGCAGTCGAGCAGTTGGAGTGGCTGCAGCATTCTGACTTGTCTTCTTCTTCCATTCGTTTTTTTGTGTCACGCCTGAAATGTTTATTTATATTTTGTAATAATTCTGTTCTCTCGCTCTCTCTCTCTCTCTCTCTCTCTCTCTCTCTCTCTCTCTCACTCTCTCTCTCTCTCTCTCTCTCTCTCTCTCTCTCTCTCTCTCTCTCTCTCTCTCTCTCTCTCTCTCTCTCTCTCTCTCTCTACTAATATTTATATATATTTCACAAGAATTATGTAAAATGTGAACGAACTAGAGCCAAAGGCAGGTGTCTGAAGAGCTTAACTTAAATATTGTCACCTGTTTCTACTGCTAGTTGGGCACAAACGGGGTTCCATTAAAATGCCAAATTAACTGTTTTCTGTTTGCATGCTGCTCTGTGGCATGCAGCTGATGAAATTCCCAGACAAGTCCTGGCTTAAGGCCATGGCTGCAGCTTTAGTTAAACTGCTATTAAAATGCAAAAGCTCAAAAACTTTATATACACACACACACACACATACATATATGCATATATACATATGTATGTATATCAAAAGATATGTATAAAAATAGTTTTTGTTGTCGTTGTAGTTGTCATACAACGGAAGGGGCCACGAGTCTCTCGGCAAAGTTTCGACAGCATTTTTTTTTTCTTCTCATTTTATTTTTGCAACAAACTAAAAATAGCAAAGCAACAACAACAACAACAACAACGTCAGCGTTGATTGCAAGTTGTTTGGTTTTGCTTTTATGCTCGGAGCGAAGACGACGACGACGACGACGACGACGACATCGTTGGTGTGGTCCAATAATGAAAAAGAAAAACCGGCTTGACAGGAAAACACAATTTTCGTTTGAATAAGGAAAAAATGCATAACATTTTTGTGCAGCTCCACGTTGACGTCGAGCCTCTGATGCTGACTCTGCCGCCAGCGACACCCGCTGGCTGACTGTGTGTCTGTCTATTAATCCGTGCAAAGCATTTGCGTTGTCAAATACCCTGTATATATGGTGGACAGCAAGGGTATTATGCTTCCACTAAGGAAATGTATGTTACTTTGGGTAAATATGGATTTATTTAAAATACAAAATATTTTTAGTCAATCAGTCAATAAGCAAGTCAATCAATCACAGCACTAATCAATGAGAGAGCCAGTCGATCCGAAGCCAATCAATTAGAGAACTAGCCAGACATTCAGATTCAACTCGCCATAAAGCGAGAAACAATGAAAGAATACGTCGGAGTGTAATTCAATTAGTCATAAAGCCAGTCAAAGAGTCAGTCAAGCGGAAAGTAATTCAATCATTTATCAATCATTGCTAAGGGAGAGTTAATCAGTCAATCACTGAGCTACTCAGTCCATCAATCAAACAGATGTATATTAGCCAATAAGTATTGCTGACTGTCCAACAATTTGTTGTTCAAGCAATAAACATTTAGCCTCATCGCAAAACAGTCAATCAATTTCAATAGTCATTGAACTATGCAGTCAATCATACAAGCTTGAGTCTTCTTTCTGGAAATCAGTCAATCAATCATATAATCAATGACTATGTCAATATGAAATCCAAGCAGTCTCCTTGAATCAGTCAGTTAACAAATATGTTAAGTCAATCAAGCAGTCAGTCAGTTTACCAATCAATCTTTTTATCATATAATTGATAATCAATAATTAAAAAGTTCTTCCTGGGAAAGTCTGTAAATCAGCTATTCAGAATTCAGTCATGCAGAGGCAGGTTAATTATTATTAATCATCATCATTATATTAATCATTCAATCAATCTCCAATCCCTATGGTTGAATATTTTGTTATTGCAGACCTTCCAGCGTATACGAAAGTCGCGCTATAACAATACCAACTCCATTGGCTTTACAGTTGTTTTATTGCTCGCTCTTTTATCTATAACAGTTTCAACTGGTTTAGGCCTCGTTGTGAACCCTATTTGGCACTGGCAAATGGACAAACTGACAACTGGACAACCAAAATACCCCAACGAAAATAAAAGCAAAGAAATAAAAGACTCCTACGTAACGAGGGTATTCGACATCTCCAGTAACCCACTCTAAAGGGTGTTACGTCTGCTTGAATCACGAATGTAAATTGCATTTGTATGACAAACACTTCTCCGTCTAACTGTAGCGCGGCTCTCGCTGAGGGTGTGTACTCAAACTGACAAATTATTGACAGTCGAGGGTCTTAAGTATTCCTAATGCTATATAAATATGTAAATATTGTAATTTACAAATTTAATTGAAATATTCCATTGATCTTAGATTTATTCCACCAGCAAATGAAAAGAAGAAGTGTAGAAGTAGAGCAGTTGTCAGTATTCAATTTGCAAATACCCTATTTCACTAATTTGCTCATCTAAGAATTTACTTCGAGACTTCCTTCCATGTATGAAATCAGTCATTGAATAACTTTAGCTGTAGATATACCACTTTTATGTGTTTCTTTAGGCATACTTATTACATCTATATTGCCAGAATGACAGAGCTCAAAATTTAGAAAACCTAATCTGTGTATTTATGTCTAGATAATCTCATAAAATTAGGTATTTATAGCTTTAAGGTATTTTTAGCGTTTGGAAATATTAATTTTTTATCGAATTCCAGCAACTTGCGTAAGATATTTATATACTAAAACTGCATCCATATATTTTATAGTTCCAGTTTCATTTAATAGTTATAGAGAATGGGACAAAGACAGACAGATCGTCTCAGTTGATCGAGAATATCTTGATTTGGATGACAAGCTGAAACGATTTAGCTATCTGTCTGACTGTGCGTCTATTCGTAAAATGTTTATAGCATTTCTATGTTCGTCATCATCCACGCCTTCCGCCCCTAAAATGCCGTTCGAACTTAACGAAAATATTTTGTGCTCTTTACCCAGTTAAAACGGCTTCAGTTATATCAAAAATAATATAAATAAAATAAAAGGGAATTTGTTTTGTTTTGTTTTTTGTTATCTTAAGCCTATTTCAACGTTTTGCGCACTTAGTCAACAATTCTAGTGAAAACTTATTGAGGTCAATGTCAGTTTTATAATTATTCTTAGTATTCGTTTGTTTACCCAGTTTGGTATTTGGACAACTGTCTGTGGGGAAGGAATATCAATTATGGTTAGATGCAATCGAATTATATATATTAATCATAATGGCCCCATCATCGAATCACAAGACTTAAAAGATATATGGGCTACAGGTTATAGAAAGCCACTCAATTATAATGGCCCAGGGTGAAATTGATTTACAACATCGTTGATAAATTATAATAATTTCGATAATAGTGCGGTTCGGGCATTCTCGCTGGGTAATTATCTCATTAATAAATATTAACAATGTATTTATCATATTTTCTAATTTTTCAGCAAATCACGAAAAATCAAGCATAAAATTCCATTCAGAACGATGGAAAAACGTGACTAACGACAGCTACCGAGCCACAACAAAGGGCAAGAAACCTATCAATATGCTCGACCACAACAAACCATAAGCATCTGTAATATACAGTGTGTGGACTACGAGATACCCTCTAATTACATTAACATGTAATCAGCATTGCTTTAAGTTTGCTTGGCATTACAGAAGCTGAGCTCGTACGACTCCATTGTAAGTTAATTTTACAGGGTATATATTAATCATACTATTTGTTGTGCCGTTTGTCATTCAATATTTAGCTATTTGTTGACTTGTTTGTTGACATAAGGCCAAGCGAGCTGGCGCTGGGCTGAGCTGTCTGAAAATTTTATGATATTTTTCTAAAGTATTTTGGAATTTTTTCAATTTCAACTATTTGCCTAGGCTGCTGTTTATTCTAGATTATTACTTTTGGTAGCCATGAGAAGTAATTGAACTGGGTATAATGTTTTTATCAAAGTGTATGGAGATCTTGGTCGAGTTTAGAAAATGTTTATATAGATTATAGATCCAAAAGACAGATAGATACAGAGAGAGCTAAGAATGATCTTCTTCTTCCGAACAGGGTATCTTCTGATCAAGTACTTTTTGACAAGAGCAGTCCTATTTGTATTATAAGCGTATTCTAGTCAAGTCGACTGTTGTGGCTCGTCTTATCGGCGGCATTATTTGTTAAATAATATTCAGAGCAAATATCAGGTAGTCTCTGATAAGAATGCGCTGAATATACTATATTCGAAATTCATTTAGATAAGTGAATCTTTTGACCAAATGCCGACTGCGACCGAATTGGAGTGAAGAATCTGACTGAGCACAACACTCACACAGATATATTATAAAACTTGACCTTTTGAGCGTAGCGCCTAAAAGGCTTGGGCAGATCAAGGTCGGCTGTCAACGGTTCATCGTGTCAGAGTTAATTGAGCTAGATATATTTATAGATAAGTTTATCTTGATGACAGTCCCGCGAGTGTTTGACATATCCTTGTTTAACATGCTGTCAAATAAACATTGTTGAAAGTAAAACACAAAAAATTTGTAAAACAAATCGCTGATCGATTCGCGATTCGCGATTGTCGATCTCAGCGCAAGGACAACAACAAATGTCAATAAATACGTATTTAACGGTCATATTTATTAGACGTGCTCCAATAAACAATAATGATAGATAATTACTTTGTTTTAACTAACTAGCATAGCTGATTGTTCAACTATATTGTTTATACCTATGTGAATGTCAAGCGTTTGGCATTGAATGCTCGATACTCAAGGAAATAGGGATATTTATGCATGTTTTATTTAATCGATTATTTGCGATTAGTATTTTTTCAGCGAGGTTAGAGAGAAAGTCCGAATGAGAAAGGGAGAGAGAGGGCGGGAGAGTGAGATGCGATCGATAAATGCATTTGCTAAAGTTGAGAAAGTCTAATGAATGTCAAGCACGTGGCATAGAATGTATAGAATGATTAATAGCGTGAGACTATAGGCATTTATCGATTATATATCTGAGATAAGGAATGGAGAGAGATAGAAAGATCGAAATGGCCTATGGTAAATTTGATATGCAATTGCGTAGGCTTTAATTCAAGGAAACATAGATAACTCGACAGATGGTGGCAGAGGGGGAAATAGAGAGAGAGAGAGAGAGAGAGAGCGAGATAGATAGATAAGGCAGAACGAGATAGATGAAGAGAATCTGTCTCTAGACCGAGACAGCTAGATGAAGTGAGAGAGAGAGAGAGATATATAGAGGAAGAGAGAGTGAGGCAGAGATAGATAGAAAGGTAGAGCGAGGTAGATGAAGAGAGAGAGAGAGAGAGTGAGACTTCTTAGCGAGAAAGAGAGGGACAGAGAGAAACAGGGAAAGAGGAAAAGAGAGAGAGAGAGAGAGAGAAAGAGAGAGGGAGAAAGGGAGAGAGAAAGCGCGAGAGAGAACACTACTTAGAGAGAGACATAGTCCATTAGTCAAGCCCATATATTGATCTAAACATTTTTGACTATTTATAAAATGGCATTGAACATACAAAGCTCCTTGTGTCTGGTATAAAAAGAAAACTGGAAAATTGGTGAAATATATTGACATGATTGCATTATAATTAAATTAGAGTTAGGTAATGATAAGTATAGCGAGAGCAAAAGTATTATAGAAGATACTTAGCTTACGATTTCTGCGAATTTCGTGACCTTCCTTAATATGAACAGAGCATGAAAAATTTTAATGAATTTGTCGTCGAGTAATTTTAAGCATTAGTTTCGACAACTTGGCTAAGTGCATTTCGTTGCCTAGAACAAAATCAATGCATGTATATACATATATCTATAAATAATATATTTATAAATATATATACACACACTCATAGCTGAATCTCTTGTGCTTAGATAACGAATAATTTACGTCGCATTTAATAAAGCCAAATAATGTTTTGTTTGTCTGGCGAAATATCGCGGACATTGTGTGCAAAGCAAAGCAGACTGCATGTTAAATATTAACTGCAGGTTAAAAATAAACTGTCAGCCACTGTTGAATAGGATATCATAAATTAACACTAAACACAATCATACGGATTGTATGCATAGGCTGATTAACGCTTATGAGTGTGATTAAAATGCCACGAGCGGCACGTTAAGCGGCGAATTATGGCTTTAACAAACAGTTGGCATTAGTCAGCCATAGAATCGCTTGATTTATTGACTAAAATCACCAGCCAAGTGACAGATTGAAATGCAGGCGGATAATTGGAGCTCTTTGCCAATGGGCCACACACATTCGGGAAAGAATCTCTGATGTCATCCCAAAGTTTAGCCACATTGGTTTACAAACCCGAAATCAAAATGCAAATATAAATAAAACTTTTGTTGCAATCGAATTTAAATTTAAATGCATTTACAAGCGCAATTTATTTATATTTAATTGCTGCGATTTGTTCAATTCATATGAAGTAAAGTTCGCTTTAACTGCATTTACACTCGGATTACGCGCAACTTTCATTTACAATCGTTTGGCCCATCTGCCATCAGACAGGAACATGAAACAGTAATCACAATTTGTGTTGCATTTTTGCTCGAATTCTGGCACCGACCGCAACATGGACAAATTGCAAATGGCAACTGGCGACTGGCGACTGGCAACAGCAGTGACCACAACACTGACAACAGCCACGCCCCCTAACGATAGCAGCCGTATACAGTGGGACAACACTTAAAGGACAACGTTGAAAGGCGAATGAGAAGCAGCAGAAACAATGCGAGCATTTTTCAATTTCTGTTTAGGTCTGAATTTGAGTGAAGAAGTAATAAGAGTGTTTTATTTGAGACTGCTAGACTAGCAGATACCCTAGACTCTGCAAAGACCTAGATCAACTCAGCTGCTCATCTTGATCAAGAATGTATATATACTTTATAGGGTGAGCCACGCCTCTTTCTGCCTGTTACATACATTTCACAAAAGCCCTTTATCCTGATTTCCCACTTCCGATGGGCTCAGGGTATAATACAAAAGTTATTGGGACTTGAGAGTACCTGAATGGGTATTCAGGGTGAAGGTATAATAAAAACAAAGCTTGGGGGGCTTAAGAACATATTCAGATACATTATTTATTTATGTTGCTTTAACTTGATCTTTAACTTCCACTTTAACTTTAACTAGAACTTTCTTAAATTTAACTGTAACTTCAACTTTAAATTTCATTTAATCATTATCTCAGATTAAAGATCAGAAATACTAAGATATTTCTTTGTCAAAAGCATTTTCTATACTAAATATTTATCTATTATATTGTATATTTATTATCATACAAATTTCCATAGGCTGGCACCACTGTGCGCAGTGCAATCGATACAAATTATACCGAAAACAAACAACAATGTCATGAGCAGAGCAGCCCAGTAATAAATGGCAAACTGCATTCGTTATACCGCGCAGACAAAGAGAACGATAATGGGTCTGATGCATCTGCCTCTTTGACTGTGGCAGCCCAGTGAAAGATGATTCGATGCTCAAAGAGTGCTGAGTGCTGAGTGCGTAAGATGAGTATGATTGTACGAATCATCAAAATGATCAGAGAACGATGCAGCTGAGCTGATCTCGAGCAAAACTCATTGCAATCGCTCATAGATCCGAAATCATATATGATTAAGAGAGCTAAAAGCTGTTTCAACTATTTTCCTGTAACCATTCACAATTTTCATTTTTATTTTTACTCAGTTAACAGTTTAGTCAGATGATCTTGAGCAATCGCGCATAGAATACACATAAAATATGAAGTTTATGTTCTCTTTAACTATTTTCCTAGAACTGCTCGCGTTTTTCTGTAGCCAAGCTGATCAACGTAATATTATGTTTCATTTATGAAATCATCAACTAGTTTGTCAACTATTTACTTTATTAAATTGCAGCGGATTGCAGTAATATTTTGTTAGCTGTACACAGGGTATTTCAACTGAAACACATGCTGCACATGTTGTTTTTGTCATTGTTTAGCTGTGGCAGCGCCAGACGCAATAGAACTCATCACAGCTGCAAGTGAAAGTCGAATATGCAAAGGACACGCATACATACACAACTTGGCTAATATAGTAATGTATGTATATAGAGTGGGCGGGTCAGCCAGCCAGCCAATGTGTGTGTGGGTGTTTTTAGAGTCAACAGCTATTTGCAGTCACGCCAAGCGAGAAAAGGATTAGCAAGCGCCCACACACATGTCTGTCCATCTATCGATATAACATTAGCATCTCATCAATATGGCCCCGGGGGCAGTTGGCATTCAAGACGTGCTCGGCATCTTTATGGCCATCTTTAAATTATCAACTCAATAAAGAATTATTCACACATCATATTTATTTGCCAACGCGCCGCACTGCACCGGTCAGGGCTCGCCTGTTTGATGTGTGCTTGGCAGATATTGGCTTGACTTGTTTTTATGGATTTGTTTATAACTTATCGCCTCGCAAATTAGCGATTCGACTGTTGAATTATTTGTTTGGGTGTAAGCGCACATAACGCTTATAAAAGTTTATTTAAAAACAATTATTGTTCAAAGATTGAGCGGAGATTAGCATCGGGCTGGGTTTCAGATGCAGCTGACAAGCAGTAGCCACGCCAGATGTACAGATATATATATGTATATGTATTTGTATATTTGTATATTATATATTGGATTACAGAATGTAACCAAACCAGTTGAAAGGCTTCGGCTTGCAAGATGCGCCTGCCCAAGGTAGTCAAGCGGACAGTCAAGGAAAAAATACTAAAAGGAAGCAAACAAAGCTGAATGAAAATGTCTCTACGAAGCTGTAATACCCTAACATCCATAAATACAAATGAATATTATTGGTAGATACACAAAGACAAAGATTTAAAAATGATAATTGGAGAAGTTTTACGTTCTACTATTTATATATATACTATATACTTTACATACTACTATATATAAGATAAATATATATTTATTGAGGAGTAATGGTAATTTTTAATCGAGTAGTTTCTAGAAGAGAATCTTTCATTTTTGTATTTAAAAAAATAAGTTTTAGTTTTTTGATTAATAATTTTATATTTTCTATTGAAATACTTTAATTAACTTCTCATTCACAAATATATATTTTTCATTTATTATATAAAAAGTTAAAAAGTTAATAATACTTTCCTTTACTTCCACTTGACTAAACCCAATATGAATTCTATTTATGGAACTCAGACATGCCCTAAAGCATTTTGAGTGCCCTACGCCAAGCCAGCGTGAAGGAGCATACAAAAGCTGGCATTCAAGGCCAACTTAAAGGGATTCAAGGTTGTAAATTACCTGGTTTCAGCCAGGAAGCAGCCAACGCGAAGCTGCAGCTGCAGATTGTTGTTCTTGGCAGACTGTGTGAAAACGGGTTTCACAACAAAGACAGCTTCCGAATTCCGAGCTGCCCAATGCAATGCGAGCAGACGAAGCACAACAAAGACAGCGAAACTTACAGGGTATCTGCAGAGCATCCATTATGAATGGCAGTGGTCTAATGCACAAACTCAAACACGAGCCGGATAGTTAAACACAAAGCAAATGTCACGTATACGCCATGTGAAGCAGGCGGTCAACATTAATACCAATAAATATTGACATACTTTCCACAGAAGTCAACACCCGGAACAGTGTATAGACATATGTCCACATATATATGTATATATTTATAGACCGATGCGGTCCTTGCTATATGTTATGTGTGCTGAAGGATATACGAAATTAATATGTCAAATGAAATTGATTTATGGCCCGTTGATTCATTCGTCTGCCCGAAATTTGTTTTGTTGTGTGTTTCGAAAACATTTCGTGTTCCAAATTTCGTTTTAGCCAACAAATAATCATTAATTTTATATATTTTAATTTTAATTATAAACTTGTATTTTTGTTTATGGTTTATATCTTTATTTTAAAGATTTAACTTTTAGAAAACGCATAAGCTACAAACAATTTTTTGTTTTACTTAACATTTTAAGTAGTTAATTTTTAGTACTAAATAATAATAATAATATTTTCTGCTTTAAATATAACGATCAAATTCGTCTACTAAATTTTTTAAACATTTTAGATATTATTTAAAAATTAAGAATATTATTTTGTTGTATATTATGTATAGCCTATATTATAACAATAAGCCGTACAGTTCTTACAGTGTTTGACGCTTTAAAAAACAGCCGTTATTCGCTAGAAGCAAACCGTTACTTAAGAGGAGCAACAACCCAACTAACTCTGCTTGAAATTCACTTTAAAAATTTTTTAAACATTTTTCAGTATAAGAGATTTCACTTACCACTCGAATGGAAATTGCATTTGGTTCAGTTTTATTTTTATTTTGTATAGTTTTTTTTTTTAAATCTTTTTTAATTCCTAAATATTTGAAATACTTGAAGTGCTGTGCAGTTTAGGTAGGTGCATAATTTACAATTGGATTAGAGTTAGCATCAAGGTGGATCTTTAACTGCAGCTCAACTACGAAAAATGTTGGGAGCTCAATACGGTGTGGTATAAGACTTTTGTATAAGAGTACAAATGCTACGTGCTGCTGCAGAATCAATTGTTATAATTAATTTGTACATAAATTTACGAAAAACAAATAAACTATAAGAGATAACTCTCAGATACGTTTCAAGTCAATTCAGAAACGAACGTAAAATAGAAATTCTACCAGAAAATATGCAAAAATTTCAAGTGGAAAACAAATAATGAAACTAAAAGAAATGTTGAAGAAATTGTTGTGTGGAAAAGCTTTGGATAGAAATGAAAAATTCTGCTTGCTGAACTTACTGCCAGGAAAAGCTGCCGGTGATGCCATCTTTGAGTCGATCCCTCAGCGAACGCTGTCGACTCGGACCGGAGCCGGTGAGCGGCGGCAACATCGTATGCTCGCCATCCTCCAATACCGTAACGATATTCGATGCGGATGTCGATATCGGGGCGCTGCCGGCATGCTCCATTATCGGTGGCTGCTGCTGGTGGTGATAATGCGCTGGATGTGGCGAGCCCGGTGAACCCGCTGGCGAATCTCTGTTGTTCAAATGGCGTCGGATCGAGCCGTGACGCGGTGAATTTTCGCGTGACATTTTGTGTGTGTAAGTTTTTTTTTTTTTTTTGTTTTAATTTGTTTTGTTTTTATTGAACAGAAATTTGCATAAAATAATTAGAAGCATAAAATAATTAGTTCCAATTATTGAAAGTTTTCTTTGGTTTTACGTTTTTATTTGATTTACTTAATTTTGTTTTTTTTTTTTTTTTTTAGATGAAGAAAACGAGCGAACTTGCTTTGTTGTTGTTTTTTTTTTTTTTTTTTGGTAGGTGGTGAATTTATTTATTATTATAATTGCACATAGAGCCAAAAAAATGTTGTGTAAAAGTTTGCTATAAGAGGGAATTAGGCATAGACCAAAGAAAATTAGTTGAAATAAAAGAAGTAGAGAAAGAAATAGTATTCCCAATCGAGACACATACGTAGAGAATTCACAAGAAAATAGTTTTAGAGATCAGTTTCAGAATTATTTTGAAGAGTGCTTTTGTGTGTGTGTAGAGTATAAGAGTATATGAGTATAAGAGCATGTGGAAATCGAAATTGAGTAGAAGAGTTCTGCACAGATGTGGATAGCTATAGCTAGGTTTAAGAATTAGTTGGAAGAGTAAAAATTGTAATGAAAAATAAATACGAATATGAATATATAAATGCTGTCTTAAATTAGTTATCAGGCGTACTCAAGCAGCATGCACTTGCTTAATTAATTAATTATTATTGTAATCGTTGCGTAAGCAAATTAAGCGTTTGGAATAGTAATCGATAGCAAAGTAAAACGCACATAGTTAGCCCGTGTTTATTGCTCACGCATTATCATAATCCAGCATAATCGCGTTGCCTAGGTGTATCCAAATTTCAAATAGCAAATCATACGAATCGGACGTATATAACTATTTACATATATGCATATAGCTCTACGGGTGTGGTAGGCGCTTCTATATATTATATAGTATATATAGTATATATAGTCGGGCTTTGGGGGGATGTCAGTCAGCGTTTAGTATTTGTTTTCTTTGGGTTTATAACATTTAAAGGCACACAAAAGTAGTATATATAGAGGCATATATATATATACAGGAAACGATATTCTTATAGATAGTACGAGTAAACAGCAAATTGTGTGTACATTTAGGCAGACATTTGTTAGAGAGTGTTTGGCAATCTATATATATATTGTAGACATTCGATATTCGATATTTGATATTCGATATTGATATTTCAGTTTTTGCTTTGTCTTTCGCTCATTCGTTTTCAGCTGTTGCACAAATATTGACATACATCTATTCTATATCTATATTGGTATAGCTGGATAATACGACTAGCTGTCTGTTTTTGTGTGTAGGTCTGTGTGTGTGTCAATGGGCATAGCTGTTGTTATACGAGCATTCTGTTTTAATTAGTTTTGCGGATATTCATAATTTAATTAGCAATAGGCATATTCTTTATATATTGAATATTGTAATCTTCATTTGTGTGGCTGTATATGTGTGTGCGTGTGTCTATTATTGTTGTTGTTGTTGTTTTTTCTGTCTGCCAATGTCATTAGCTTAAGTTTATTGCTGTTTGTGTATTTTTGTGTACTGTATTTATTATATCTTTAATATGTATATTATTAAGTAGATTGGATAGTAGATTTAGTGGGCAACGAACCTGGAAAGAGAAAGAAAATTTTAATTAACACACTTGAAAATAAAATATATTTATGCATATACTTAATCTCATATAGATATTTAAATAAAAATAGTTAAACCAGTTAGTGTCTTCAAGGTCTTATAGAACACTAAAAATGTGATTTGTTTATCGATTTTTATCGATTCTTAGAAACACAAAAATTAAATTCAATGGCATGTATACCAAATAATTTTAGCTGAAAGCATTTTAAACCAGATTTGGAAAACTATTTGAAGAGATTGTTTATCAATTATTAGGCTCAATAAATGAAATTTATGCAATTATTGATTTCATTTATTGAAATTCAACAAATTTATTATCTAAATTCAACAAATTCATTATTAACCTTAACAGCCTTAAAAGGAGGTAAATTTTACTTCCACATTATATTGTGGCATGTGCTCTCCTGTTAATTCAGAATTTATTCCTTTTCATATTCTACAGAATTGCATTCCATAAAAAGGGTTGCATATTCAGTTGGATATTTAACAAAATAATGAATAATCGAAAACACAACCACTGAAATTCATTGCATACTTTAAGGCGGCCGCGGAAAATGAATGCCAACTACAATTGTACCACGTTAGACTGTGTAGAGTGTACCGCAATACACCGAGCTGCTTTGCACCCAATTCGGCTGTGTGAAGTGTACCTCAACGTCTACCGAAGTGCTAGGGTACACTTGATGCATGTATGTATGTACGTATGTATAGTTCTGTTTGCACATCGCTACTGATCCATTATACGCTTTTTCTGACATGAATAATTCATTTTGGGGCTTTGGTTATTTGACAGCTGTGCGGGGACGGGGCGGCATTTTAAATGCATCTTGACATTGGACTTTGTGTCGAACACACGAACTACGGCCAACGGGCGCATTTCAAGGTTTGTCAACAATGTGTTGGGGGCGTGGCATTGCATATCCTGTTTTATCCGTTTGAGCACTTTACACAGATTTGGCTGAACGAAAGCCAGCAGAGGCAGGCTTGTATGTATTGTGTGCGACTGTGACACGGGCTGAACAAGCGTTTAGCCTGCTGTCACTTAAAGGGTTTGGATACATCTGTATCTGTGCATTTACAAGATGTACCTGTATGCAAGATACAATATGTATCTGTATCTGTATCTGTATCTGTATCTGTATCTGTATCTGTATCTGTATCTGTACTCTGTATCTGTATCTGTATCTGTCTGTGTATCTGTATCTGTATCTGTATCTGTATATGTATCTGTATCTGTATCTGTATCTGTATCTGTATCTGTATCTGTATCTGTATCTGTATCTGTATCTGTATCTGTATCTGTATCTGTATCTGTATCTGTATCTGTATCTGTATCTGTATCTGTATCTGTATCTGTATCTGTATCTGTATCTGTATCTGTATCTGTATCTGTATCTGTATCTGTATCTGTATCTGTATCTGTATCTGTATCTGTATCTGTATCTGTATCTGTATCTGTATCTGTATCTGTATCTGTATCTGTATCTGTATCTGTATCTGTATCTGTATCTGTATCTGTATCTGTATCTGTATCTGTATCTGTATCTGTATCTGTATCTGTATCTGTATCTGTATCTGTATCTGTATCTGTATCTGTATCTGTATCTGTATCTGTATCTGTATCTGTATCTGTATCTGTATCTGTATCTGTATCTGTATCTGTATCTGTATCTGTATCTGTATCTGTATCTGTATCTGTATCTGTATCTGTATCTGTATCTGTATCTGTATCTGTATCTGTACCTCTCCGCTCGCTCTTTCTCTCCCTGTCCCTCTCTTTATCTTTATTTATCTCGGCTCATCTCTTTATCTCGCTTTCCAGCTGGCTCTTAGTTTCTGTATCCGTATAGCCCTCAGGCTATCCTTACAAATTTTGTGCCCTTTATCTGACGTATCTCTATAGATGTAAAGGTTGAGCAAGGCTCATTATGATTATTACGAGCAGTTGTTCCTGATATTGTTGTAGTTAGTGCCCCGCCTTTTACGCGTTGTCTGTTGCTCTCCAACAATCCCAATCCCTCACAGTTTGTTCATCCTTTGCTGCTGCTGCTGCTCCTGCTGCCTTTGTGCAGCATTTTGTTGGCCACAATGTTGTCGCTGGCGTTGCATGCGCTGTATGAAAACTATAAAATGAGCAGCAAATGCCGGGAGGCGGGCGGATGGGCGGGCAGCCCGGCCGAGGCACATTTAATGCTCGCACTTAGAACGCATTACATTAGGGACTGCACAGTGGTATCCATTGCATTATATCTAAGCAAATTGTAGAAGTGACGACATTTGATTGACGGTGCATATATGATAGTGAATTTTTAATATAAACACCGATTTGATAAAGATATTTTGAATATAGTTTAAGAAAAGCGAGCTGAGAATGTCAGACAGAAATAGTTGTAATACTTGGATACACCTCACTCTTACAGTTCAATTCAATTTCTACTTTTATCTTATGTTAAAATATGACCATTTGTTAGAATAATAAAATATAACTATATAAATTCCTACTGCCTTGGACATCTATGTATAACTAACAGTATTAGGAACAAATTGTATAAGACTAAAGATATTTTCGATATAAATACACTTGCTAGACAGGTGAAAGCTAGCATAATGCTATTAGTTCTATACCCTTAAAGCTATATCAGCCTCGTTTATATACATATGTATAGGACTCTAGCTCTTCTAGTTGCGAAATGAGATATATATATATATGTATATGTATATTATTTATAAAGCAAGACTCGTTTCTGCCACTGTAACTCTGGCGTGGCTGTGGCTGCGGCAGTAGCTGTATTTGTGTGTAGGTAAATGTGTTGTCACATACATATGTGTATGTGTGTGTGCCTCTATACATATATGCATATATATGTATGTGTGTGTGTGTGTGTGCTTTTAATATGTGCTCTTGTATTAATGTCTCGGCTGTGTTGAGTAATGAATGCCGCCTGCCACAGCATTGAATGCGAGAATCCAATGTCCTTACACGCGTCTACGCCCACAACAATTTTGAAGGCTATGCACTTAAGCGAGGTCGTAAAAAGCTGAAAGACAAAGAAAGAGCAAGGGAACGTGCGGCACTGAGTGAGAGAGAGAGAAAGAGAGAGAGCGAGATAGAAAGAGAAAGTCAGGAAGTGTTACATAAAATGTTTGCAAAAACTTTAAGCCTTTTGAGACGCAGCATTTAATTTTTGGTTACACTATGGTCATACACATACAGTAACTGTACAAGTGTCGGTGTGAATGTGTGTGTGTGTGTGTGTGTATGTAAGTTGTGCATAATTTCCGTTTCCGCTGTGCTTCTGTAATGCTTCCTGACACCTCGCTTGTTGCCGCTTGTCGCCATTTTTACCCTTTTCATTCATAATTGCAGGATGCTAGATTTCTGTTTTCTCGCTTTCTCTCTCGTTCTTGCAGTTTGTTTGCATGCGCAAACAGCAAGGATATCCTTGAGTTGGCAGTGAAAAAATATTTATACTGCGACTGCACTTTTAGCCAAAAGCCAAAGGCAAAACCCTAGCCAAAGCGGATTAAAGTCTTAAAGCAGCGTCAGTCCCCGCTCTCAGTTCGCATAAATTTCCACTCATTTAGCTCTAATTGTGTTTGGGGGAGCGAGGGTGTGGCCAATGCATTAGCTGCCCAATTTGACCATTGGGGTTTACAGTTAGTTACCCTACTCGACGGATGCATTGTGCCTTCTGGCTTGGTCATATGCAAATTACATGCCCATATTTCACATCCACATCCGTTGACAATGACCAAAGGGGATGTCCCGGGGGTGTATACGTAATGTATGAGCACATCCAGGGCGTATACGTAATGCAGCTTGCAGTGCAGCAAATCGAAAAATCAGAAAAGCTGCAAATTTAGCCCGCAGCAGCAAACGCACACAAAACGAATGTGGACCACGCTCGGCGGGACCTGTATGCATGTAATTTATGCATAAAATGGAGTCAATTTCACCATGGAAGTGCCCTTTGTTTCGGCCCATGGCACATAAAATATGGACATTAACTTTAATCTGTGCATATATGCCTGATCGGGCAGTTGATTCACTTCAGTGAGCTGCAATGGCTTAAAACTAAATAGCCTATTGAATGAAACTATTGTGGTACGACGGGCTCAGAGCGTTTGATTGAACGAGCTCTAATTGGAGATATAAATTAAAGATATCTGAATTCAATAGTTTCTTAAATGTATAGGGTATAAGAAAATGTTGTATGTATAACAATTTGACACAATATATTGATATCTATAGAAATAGTTGAAAATAATATTAATAAAAATGATGGTACCTGAAACCCGATAAATGAATATTATGTCTTTTTATTAAAAAAGTAGACTTATGATCAAATAAATTTGTCATTAACCTCGTTTCTGTGAAATCAGTAAGGTTTAGTTATTGCTATAATCGATTACTAGATCGAGATAACAGCATTTGAAATACTTAAGATATTTATTTTGCATGTTATGTTTCTTATGAGATGATCAAGAAATTTTTACAAATGTAATGAATATACCAAAAAATATTACGAATCTTAAACTTAAGTTACTAAAGCTCTTTGAATTTTCCATTTCTTTAATTGATCATAAGCAAAATATACCTGAATTTATTAGAAGCATACCGAAGCACTTACACAAATGCATAGCTTGAGAGGTCTATTTTTGATTAGAATTAATGTGAACTGCGTCTTATACATGAAGTTCTCCCACTCTCTATCTCTGTTTGTCGTTCGGCCCTCTCTTATTTGTAGAAGGAATTACCATACGTATTTGCATTTGCGTTTGTGGCTTCTTCTGTCAATTATGCCGCATGCATTTCAAATTGCAATTTGTGCACAGTCGAAAGCAGTCGAAAGCCTGTGTGCATGCAGATTAAGATATAACAAAGGCAAATTACATGAACAGATTTAACAGTGGGGCTTACAGGTATTTCGTTCTCTCTCTCTTTCTCTCTGTACGTGCTGTGTTTACAGTATATTACGTATACGCGATTTGCAAACTGTCAACAAGAGTCTGCATTTGTATTTACCCCAAAGGCAGTGACATGAGACCATTGTTATAGTTAGCTGAATTATTTAGCAATTTCAAGTTATGAACAGCAAAAGGAAATCAATTTGTTTGCAAAAATAATTCAATTCCTCAATATTTCTTTAATAAAACACAATTTATTGTGAAAGCTATAAATCAGTTAGTGTGGCAGTTTAAACTGTTAAACTTCCTATATATAACTGTCTTTATGTGCAGGCTATGGCTAATTAATAAACGGGTTAGGCTGTCAATATATAATTTTTTTAATATTTCAAATTATTAACGGACTTTCAGTCAAGCGAAATGCAGCTAATTTACTAGCACACCTGCTAGTTAAGAATTAATAGCACAAAAAAAAAACACACACACACACTCACATATACACATTAGTTGTCACAGGTTTTTACACGAAATTCGTCATTATACTAGCTCATGCGCGCTGGCAACACTTATAACAAAAACAAGCGCGATTGTAAACAATGATGATAGTATAGAAAGATGGTTCTTATAGAGTTGAGAGCTGATGTCTGCCGCGAAGTAATTGAGGTGAAAATTGCCAGCCATCAAATGGCGACAATTAAAGTTGCGATCTGTGCCTGAAAATATCCAATTTGGAATTCCCACTGTGCGACGTGTGTCCAGCCCAAAGCAATAAACGAGGCTTGCACGCTTCACAATGCCGCAATTAATGGCCAAGAGTGAAAGTTCTGTGGGCTGGCTCAAAAACTGTCGAGGAATCGGGATGGCTAACACGAAATGTATGCGCGATTGGCACGCGAATAGAAGCCACAGACACAGATGCACACGCACACATATTTACACATATAGACACACACACACACACTCACGCAGAGAGAACACCCACGCAAAATGTTTCCGCCTGGGCAGAGGAAAATACTTTTGCTTTTTCTTTTGCTGAATGAATACCGCGCATAAAATGGCCCGAGCTGTGTCTCTCGCTCGCTTCGCTCTGCGTTGCTCAGTTACGCGCTCTCTTTCACGCACACGGCAAAACAAATGTAAAAGCTACAACTATAAAAAAAAAAAAACAAAGAAAATGAAAAAAGAAAGTCTAGAAAAAACAAAACCTTGTCAAGGACAAAGCACGCAACGCAGCCGAAAACAGCTGAGCAGCCATTTAACAGTTGTTGCTGTTAGCGCTCTCTCAATCTCTCTCTCTGTATTTGCCGCTCTCGCGTTTTAGTACGATGCGCGCGCTGTTAACGCCGACAGCGCTGTTGGCAACAATGTGAATGCCCTGTTAGCCAGAGGTAAACATTTCCAAGAAATATTGTTAATTGAGTTTCTTCACAAAGCAAACATTAACAAAAACAAACTTGAGCAACATAATTGAATTTTCAATATCCTGCGGAACGATGAGAAAGAAACAAAAAGAAAAATTTATTCACTTGCAAATATTCACAAGCTATATTTATTTCTTCTTCTTTGATTTTTGTTTTTATTTGGCCACCAACAAAATTAAAATTGTTCGTATTTCTCTTTTATCAGACACGAAGGCCCCGGCGAAAGATATCTGAAATTGTGTGTGTATATATGTACTTGGGTCAAGGGAAATCAAATAAATTAACCGAGTCTTAGATGGGCTTTGAAACGAAATTTAAAAGCGCATTACAAATTGCAATAATCAAATCGCAATGGGGCAAGCAAAATGATGATCCTTGAGATTGATGAGCTCAAGAGACTAGTTAATTGCAGGTCTAGCTTTAAATAGTATATAAGCTTATATATATGCCTGTTTTGCGCAGATAAAGATAGTTAACATTAATAATCCTCTTCAGTCTCTCTCTCTCTCTCCCAATTTTGGGCCCCCTCCTTCACTTTCTTTTCAGGCTGCGCCTTTTGCTAACTGACCAGAAAATGACTAAAATACTTCAAGTCGACATCCTCGAAAGCAGCAAAAAAGAAATGAAAAGGAAGCCAAGCCAAAAGCAATAAACGGCACAACAAATGAAATGGCGACAGCGCAGCTGGGGTAGCCAGGCACAGGTCCTGGCCGAATGCACAAACACACTTACTGCCACGATACAAACAAACAAACAATACACGCAACAACAATGGGCCTGGCCAACAACAAAAAAGCAACATATAGCAGGAAAAGCAGACCTGAAGGACATGCCATGGACAGGATATATGTCAGGGAGCGGAGGAGCTAACAACAAGGAAGCATTATGTTTTAGAAAAAAAAAAATATAATAATAAGCAGCCAAATGAGAATTTAGGCTACGTCCAAGGATAATTTAAGATGAAAAACTTGTGATCATAATCATGACTCTGACGCCAAACAGAACCCATAGAAAGCACTGGCAGCTTGTACCAATGATAATTAACTAGAGATAAGGCAATTCTTAGACTTACTATTCTATATATAGGAAAATAATGAGTCGGAAAAAAAAACAATTAGGAAAATTAACAAGCAATCGACTCGGCCAAAAATTAGGGTTGGGATAGATAGGTAGCTTAGATAGGATGGGTACGGCGACTAGCCAGCGTTCAACGGACCGACAATCAATAAATGTAGTGGGAAATCGAAGACTGGGAAATTGTAACGCAAGCAGCAGCTGATGTCAAGTGAAATGAGCCCAACTAAAAATGAATAAATTATTGAATTAATAATGTAAAGTTCATTTTGTCTTTAATACATTTCAAAATATACTTCTAATCACTTACATTGCTTTTGTAGTCGTTTACTTTTAGATCTCTTTATGGGAATTGGGCGTATGCGTAATATTCCTAATCGCCTTTAATTGACAATACAAACTAACCGATACAATATATCTAATAGTTGTGGTCGCTCTTTGTGCACGGCAAAACACACGCACACACTCACACACGATTCTATACACAGTCACGCGCCAAACGCACAAACTAATACACACGCACCGACATATACATACATATGCTGTGATTTATATAACACAATGCTTAGCCTCGTCAATATACTCTTGAGTATTGTTTAAAAACCGAATTAATAACGTATGTTGAACAGAAAAAATATTTAATATTTATACATTTAAGTCAGCCATATTTATGGCATTTTTTTATTTTTAGCTGAATTTTTCTTTTTGTTTGTTCAGTTTGTTTTTGCTCGATTTTTGTTCTAGTTGCTGCGCACGTTTTCTGTTTGCCTAGACTTGCACGCTCAACTGTTCACGATGTACTGTGCTAACGGTATTTGCTTCCCAATCAAGAGAGAGCAGCACGCACGTAAAAGAGCGTCCACTAAGCAGGATTGGTTGAGCTGCAAGGGCAAATGCGCTCTCACTTATTCTGTTATGTGTTTAAAGGAACAGCTTCTGTTAATGTTAGCAGTGCTGCTTTTGTAGTGTAATGAAACTTTTAACAATTTTATCGTCGACTAAGAAATATAAATATAATTCGAGTTATAATTGTTTAATATATTAAAATACAAAAAACTAAACTCTCTAAAAATATCTATATTACGCATATAAATTCATATTTGAATTTAGTTGATTCATTAATATTCAATTAAGTTTTTAACTAATTAACGTTAACTATTTTTTGTTATTTATGACATTATTGCAAACTTTTGCTTTCGCCGACATTAACAGTAGACTGTAAACTTCAAAAACCACAAACTGTTTGCAGTTGTTGCTGTCACAAAACTTTCACTATCAACAATCGACATGTGGCTAAGTATGTGTGCATATGTGTGTGTACGCGCGCTCTCTCTCCCTCTGTCTCTCTTTTGCGCTGTTCTCTGGATGTGTGTGTTTGTTGTTATTGCTCTATTTGACTTGGGTACGGCTTTAGATTGCTGCGCACTCTCGCTGAGAGCGGCGTCAGCAGATGTTGTTGTTATTGTTACAATTGCTGTTGTTGTGGACAGGCCTTTTTGGCCCACTTAGGGGCTTGTTTTCGGTTTTCAATGTTAAGTGCGATGAGAGAACTGCTTCAACGGGCAACAGCCAAAAGGATAGAGGTAAAGCGACAGGAAGGCCAAACGCACACGCCAAACGACTCCCACGCAAATGGCTGGCAGCTAAATCGCTGAAGTCTCTGACACTCACCAAGTATGACACACACACGCACACATAGGCATAGACAGACAGACACCCACACACAATCAGCGTATCGCAATTATTTATTATAGAATACATATGTCTCGACGTTTTGTGCCATTGTACATCGAAATTGGACAAAATTGATTTACTGCCAATTACATTTCACGCACACACGCAGCTGAAAGTTCTTCACGAAAATTGTCTATTGGGTAACGAAGTTAGCGCAAGCTTAGGTTAGGTCAGAAATTCAAATCTATGTAAATAAGCGGAGTTATCTATGCAAATACGAGAATCAGACTAAATGTAAACATAATTCTTTTGCTCTACAACAACAAAAGGCAAAGAAAATGTTTGTTGGGTTATCGCAGTTTATGTAATGTGCGTTTGTTTCTATTTCAATTTTTGTTGTCACTTGCAATTTCGACTCGGTAGGTTCAATGGACAAGCTAACCCACGCGCGTGTGTCTTGTCATTGTGCGTTCGTGTGTATGTCGGTGTGTGCGTGTGTCTGTGTGAGAGTCTGTTTTGTAACCGTTTTGTTGCTCTGTTTGATAGAATTTCTCGCTTTGACCTTGTAGGCGCGTTTGTACAGTTATTGATGCCTATAACTGCTATTGTAATTGTTGTTGTTGTTGTCCTGACACGTGGCAGCGTTGATTAAAATTTGTATTTGCTGAGTGGGCTTCAATTGGTATGGGTATCGTATTCGGAGTGGTCAAAAGGAATAAGAGCCGGATATTCTCATTGGCCTTGAGAAAGATTGATAAAGTAAATTGGTCTTCGCAAATATACATCTTTAGACATACATATGTACATATATACAGATAGAAATACATGAATATACATATATACATATAATAATAAACGTTCTTGATTTGTCTAGAAATTTCTTGAGTCTTACCTTAAAATTAGAGAGATAAAATGTATAAACAAAGTGCTTAGGCTTCGCGCTATAAGAATGGTTTATTATAAATAAGTTTTTAATATCAAACTGCCTTTATTTACATGCGCTTTAAAAAAGAACCAGTCCAGCGCACAAAAGGAGGCAACACTTTTTTATTGCTCAGTCATGCAGGCGTGCGTATGTGAGGCGTGCACGTGTGTATATGTGTGTGTGAGTGTTTGCGAAATAAATAGCGAGAACGAGGCAGAGCGAGAGATAGAGAGAGAGAAAGAGGGTACGCATATATGTTAGAGAGAAATAGGGAGCTACATACATGTATATGGCTAGTCACGCCCACACTTGTGCATAATATTATAATATTTTGTTGCCCATGGCACAGAGCACATTCCGAACAAAACGTTCGTCAATCTGTCAGTTTGTCAAGTCAATCGGAATTTTTAACTGCGCGTCGTCATTCAGCGATGAAGGCCTTTGAAGGCTGGCCGGGACCCGCTGATAAACAAGAATCGATAAAGCCAAACGAGATGTTTTGGCCGAAACATATTCACAATCAAAAATACATATCCACTATGAAACGCCATCGACAAAAATCAAGCTATGATATGAGTTAAATTTAATAGCAACTGCAGCATAAGCAAATATATGATTGGAAGAGTCCTAATCTACTTTCTTTCAGTTTTAGTTTATATCCTCATTATATCCTTTTTTAGACTCCTCAAATGGCACAACAAGCATACGCTAAGGACTCTCTGATTATATACTTGACATCATTTTTGTTTAGTAATCCTAAAGCTTATCTTTATTGGCATTAATTCCGCGAATATCTAAGATAATCTATGTATGTCTTTAGCTTTATATTTGATATCGCTATTCTAGCTAGTTGTAAAGCAATTTAACATCTAAATGGTTACAAGGACAATGCGATTATGCGAAATCTGTGAATATGTTTATAGCTAGAGGCTGCTGCTGCTGCTGCTACGGCTGTTGTTGGCATATGACCTTAGTAAGCCTGCTGACTGACGGGATGTGCATACAAAGCATTTGACTAAGCTCTAAACAAAAGAAACAAAGCAACAAACCGACCAAACAGCCAGCAAACCAGCCAGCCACCCACCCAGTCAGTCATCCAGCCAACCATCTAATAGGCACGAATTTCCATATCTATAGGCAGAAGTAACCTTCGTTGATATGCACTACAGTGCAACAGTAAAAACAAATTGTAAATTTAAATATATCATTGTTATAAAACCAGTTAAGAATATTAAGAAAACATGTTTTTGTTTTTTTAGGGTAATTGTGATATTACTCAAGACTCTAATAATACAAAATCATTATTTTTTCTACAAATATTAAGTACCCTAAAATCCAAAAATTCCTAGTCTTAAAAATAAAAAATATATACATTTAAATTTATTTAAATAATTGGAATTCGCCGTTTATAGAACATTGTTATCATGGCTATCTGTTTGATAAGTAAAAACTGAAATTTTCTACAGTTTGCTACAGCGTACAATCGAATTTGTCTTTCTTTCCAAACACAAAACAAAACTATATCTGATACATACACATATGTATATATCTATATATATCTAAGATATATATGTATATATATGTACATACATATATACAATGCTATATAGATATAATTAATGTTTAATCTATGAATAGGCAAACAGCTGGTAATCATTAAAAAGTAAATTTGTTAAAAGTGCAAACAAGTAACTGTGAAGGGCTTACAGCTGTCAAAACCCGTAATATTAGGTGCTTGAGTAGAAAAGCGCGCGCTAAAACAAACACACATACATATGTATATACACTCGCACCGCATGTATGTGTGAGTGTATATCTGTGTTTATATGCAATTAAATGCATACTTACATGTTAATATACGTAATATGCAATTAGTTAATCGGTCTGACATAGAACCGTCGCGTAACCGTATTGCACGTTATAATTAAGTATATAAAAATATAGATAAATAGCTATATTTTCACTTTTAGCAACACCGCTTGCGTCCGACGCGACGAAGCCACAAAACGAACTAAAATAATCAACGCCTGCTCCGGCAGTGTTAAGAAACGTAATAAAACGAGCTCAGGTTTTCGCACAAATTGAATTGTTCTTTTTAATGCAAACAAACTGGTTCGCTTTACATAAATTCAGCTAAATTATAAGTTAATCAACTAATAGTAAAATCCTTGTCATGGACCACTGACTACAGTTCTGTGTGAGCATATTCTGTCGGCATCGAGTCCTTGTCCTTTGGCACGATATATAGGCCCTCAGAGGTAGTCCAACGTGTGCCGTGCTGTGGACTGTGAAGACCCACAATTTCCATTTGTCCTGAAATCGGTCGACCATACGATCGTCCCGACATGCCCAGATACATGCCAGTATCAACGTGGCGCAATCTAACGTGTGCATCACGCATCCAACTTTCATTGGAGCAAATCACTTCCCAGTTATCGCCAGTATCACCAACTCCATCGACGCCGTAGGCGGATACCTCTTGTTCGCCGGAAAGCGGAGACGAGAAATGATGCGAGTGCAGATTCTTTTTGGTGGTCAAGTGCTCCAATCGAATGGTTGCTCCACAAGCAATGGGCTCACCACGATCGCATAGCTTCTTAGTTTGTGCCTTAACCACCCAATGACTGTTTACATCTTCTTTCTGTTCTACACCCGTCACCGATTGTTGTCCCGATCCCGATCCGTATTTAACATCGTGCGAGTGCAAGCGATACGAATAATCAGAGTTGAGCAATTTCAGTATGGAACCACATGTCACATAGTTGGTCTTGGCAGCTTAAAGAAACAGTGTTTTTCGTTGTGGTTGTTGCTGTTATTGTATTGATAGGAATCAACAAATTGCGCTTTGTGGGGCGGAAAAGGCTTCGTGGCCAATCACAGCGGCCCACATAAACGCTACAAAATATACGTACCATTGTTATAGGGCAAGCTGCTGATCAATGCTAGAGCAACGAAGAGTAGTGTGTGTAGCATCCTGTCTTTTCTCTTATGTTAACAATTAAGTACTTAAGCTAATATTTAGAATGTAAAAATGTTAGAAACGCCGATTGCGGCATAGAAATAAGCACACGCAAACAAATGATTTTGACAGATTGTGTTAGTGTTGGTGAGCGAACGATAGAGGTGTGTTCAGTAAACTGACTCAAAGAACCGAATAACAGAACAGCTGTGTCCAAAGATTTGCGGGTGAATCGCGACTATCGGCCAATGATAAGCGACATATTTTATTACTCTGAAAATTGGGATAAAATTTGACTCAAACTTTTATTAATGATGCAATATCTTAGGAGCTATTGCATCATTAATAAAAGTTGGAGTCAAATTTTATCTGCTAAAAATATGCACTTTTTAAAAAAGCATATAATATGTTATAACATAACAGCTGAGGCACAGCAGTATCAATTGAGTTGAACTTATCGATATGCGATAGGGATTATTCTGTGTCTCTGCAAATATTGCATTCTTTTTTCCGTGAAAATAAGAAAAATTTCATTAAAGCAGAAATTAATGGCACATAAGCGCTTATTTATCTACGCTGTAATATTGGCGATATGTTATTTAGTTGGCGTGACATGGGTAAGCGTTGTAGAATCATAAACTACGTCGTAACTTCGATGACAATTGTTTTTATTTTATTTTGAACAACAAAGGCTGAGACAGCAACACAAACATTGCCCATTAGCAGTAGCAACAACAGCAGCGGCAACAACAATGTCAGTCCACCAAATGCACCTGCCAAAGCGGCAGCAGTTACCCCAGCACCAACAATTGCAACGCTAAAGACAATAAGCAGCACAATAACGAGCTCCAATGCAAGCATTAATTCACATGAATGGTTTGTATGCCCTTTATATACATTTATGAAATTCCATATAAAATATTGCTAAATATTATCGTATGTTTAGTACCTGTGCTGGCTCCCTGGCGCCACAATTGGATGCCAATGGCAGGGAGCTTCCCACATGCGCCAAGTGCAAATGCTCATCTGTCGGACGCAATTCCACACTCATAAAGGTGTGAATAATAATAATTGACTGCATTTGGCTTATTTAGTTTTAATTTGTAATTTTTCTTTTCCAGGTGGTCGTCATCATTGTGATCTGGATAATATCCATTTTAGTGATATATATGCTCTTCCTAATGTGCTTGGATCCGTTGCTAAACAAACGCGTCAAGACGAACAATTATCAGGAGCACACCAATGAAGATGTACATAACACTTATTCTAAATATGCAGGCATAAAATATAGTCAACTAGTTGCTACTCCTGATGATGATGATGATGATGTTGATCATTATCATGATCATGATGATGATGATGAGACGCAGCTAGTTGGCAATAAAGAAGTACTTAGCGTTTGATGCCTAATGGCAAAAGGCGATTTATATATATGTATACATATTTTTGTTTTATTTTATTTAATTTTTCAATTCGCACGCTCTAACCAAACCTCTTTGTTGTGTTTATTAATTAACCCATTAACCGGCCTTAACTAATACGCTTCAAATTTTCCTTCTATTTTTGATGCGGCTGATAGGACGAACCAGCCCCGCCTCTGCCAGCGAGTGCCAACAATCAAGAGCTGAGCGCTCGAGCTAATGTTCTCAATCGTGTTGGCCATCAGCAGGACAAATGGAAGCGTCAAGTGCGTGAACAAAGACGCCACATCTATGACCGGCATACGATGCTCAATTGAAGGGCCAACAAGAAGCCTTTGGCGTTGGCGACTTAAGACATTGTATTCCGGCAAAAGTTATTAACAATTATTGTTTAAATTTGTCTCTCAATAGATCAAAATTAATTTAAATAATATTTAGCAACATTTTATATAATTTAAATAAAATCAAATATCCAATTACCATTAGAAAATGTTAAATCTCAAATTTAATATGTATATATTTTTCCAAAAGAAGCCACAGCTTTTATTAATATTTTTCGTCTCTTATGATACATTATATTTGATAAAATGCAAACTAGTAGCCCGTGACACCCTCAGCAAAGGTCCAGTTCTCCTCCACTTTGAAAGGTCCCTTAATGCTGCAATCATTGGCAGTGCAAATACCCACTGTATATTGAGGAAGACTGCGTGTATCACGATAATACAGAACCTTCATTGACTCGCGAATCTATAATACACAGATACACGATTATCAAATGTTACAAAAGTAATGTAGATTTTGTTCTTACCAATTTGGTTGCTTCCTCGAATGTGAATTCGCGATCCTTGGGCTTGCGCTCACGCACAAGCGGCAGAGCCAAATGACGTCCAAAGCCGGTTGCTACAACATAATCATCGTATGCCCGTCCACGCAGATCCACATTGCCCAAAAATGGCTTGCCAGCCTCATCGACACCACCCACCACCACATCGATATAGAGGGGATTCATGCGACAACGTCGATTGTAGAGCACACGCGTTAGCCAGCTGGACAACTCGGCTGGCTTCATGACGACGCCATCATTGCAGCACTGATCCTCGATCATCTTCTGATCAATGCTGCGCTTAATTGACTGTATGTCAGCAAAGTCGCCACCGCCACCAAGTAAAATTTTGTTGTTAATCTGAAAGACGCGTTCGATGTTCTGGTAACGAGCCAGCGAGCCGTACGAGACAAGGGTATCGGCGGCCACCAAGACTCCTTTATCGAATCTAATGCCCAACACTGAAGAGCCGGTAGTTATAGCAGCGCTACAAATGTACCAGAATTTAGAATGCAATTTAATCATGAGTCCAGTTGCATTTACTTACGTGCTGTGCTTGGTGCCATAGGGACCTGCCGTTGTTAATTCACGAGGCAGCTGTGCTGGGGCGTTATTGCCACCCATGAAGTTGTAGAATTGACCGGGCGAAGGTCCATTGAGCCACATGGGCTGTGCACAGCTGTTGTTCATCATTTTAACTGCTGTAATTAGAGTACTTTGATATCAAATGGAAACAACAGCTAAAGCAATCGCAGAATGACAGGCACAAATAAAAAGCCGAACAGTTTTAGATAGCGACACAATTATTAAGCTTTGCAGCACTGCACATAGTATTTTTTGCAATATCGATATATGTAGCTATCGATAAATGTAACCAGGGTAGCCAAACGCTAAGGCGACAGGCAGCTCTGTCACAACAATCGGGCGCAAAAGTTGAAAGTCCGAATTGGAATTTTTTTATGTAGCAAAACAAAACATAATTTTGATTAAAAATACATGAAAACCTTTATTTTTATAATAATATTTCAGTAGAGGATACAAATATATATGGATATATATTTATTTAATGCACACCTT